>NC_137085.1:45034328-45464328 GCF_951640355.1 Cnephaeus nilssonii | reverse complement strand
TATTTTGAAGAAGTGGTGTTAGAAGAAGTTTAAGTTTAAAAAATTTGGCTCTCAAAAGAAATTTCAAGCGTTGTACTGTTGATATTTGGCTCTGTTGACTAATGAGTTTGCCGACCACTGCCCTAGCTAATCAGGCTCTTTGCTCTCATATCTTATTATGCCCTTTAAATATTTTTCTTCATTTAGTTATCAGCTCGTAGTTTATCTTTATCTTTTATATTTATTTTCAGATTTCCCCAATGGACTAAAAAAAGCTCCGTGGCAACTGAATTATTTCATTCCTTGCTATCATAAGCAACATGCCTGGCACATAGTAGGTGTGCAATAAATATCTGTGGATGAAATCAATAACTGAGTAAATAGGAAACTTCACTGGAAGATCAAGCAAGACAAGGTGAGGTGATAGATACAGAATAATTCAGTGAGAGGGACTGTCCATCCACATTTTCTCAACTTGTTAGACATGATTTCTCTCAATCTCTTGTTATTTTTCCTTTTGCATTCTTCAGAGACACAGCAACGTGAGATACAGCCCCACTGCTCAGCTCACATACCTGCTGCAGTGAGCCTTCAGAGCATCAAAGACCCGGGCTCAGAAAGACTTCCCTCTGGTGGCTCAACAGTCTCTCCCGCCCCCCATCCTCCCCCCCCCCCCCACCTGCCGCCAGCCTGGCTCTGCTTTCTGCTGTTCCAGCTCAGGGCGGTGCAGTAGGACGGTGGATAAGGGCCTCCCTACCCTCCAGGAGGTTCTGTGAATCTTCCAGAGGAGAAGCCATAAGTGATGAACATGGGCCACAAAAGAAATTGCAGGAACATAGTTCTTCATCTTCACCAGGTTCTTCATATTCAGCCTATCATCCAGACAGCTGCACACTTCATGACCAGGGTCCAGAATCAAGGGTTCTATCCCAAATGTCAGGAGGGTGGTGGTATTTCTGTCTTTACATAGACAGAGACTACAGATCCCCACGTTCCAGAAGAGACAGAGATGTGACATGCTCAAAGTTACATGGAAAGGTCTAAAGAGTGTGGCCGGTGTGGCTCCGTGGATTAAGTGTCGTCCCGTGAACCAAGAGGTTCCTGGGTTCTAGTCCCATTCTGGGCAAACGCCCAGCTTGCAGGCTGGATCCCCAGTTGGGGGCATGCAGGAGGCAGCCAATCGATGTGTCTGCAAATCAATAAAAACATATTTTAAAGAACAAGAAAGATCTAAAGAGTATGAAAGAGCAGGCCTCCTGGTGGGTGGGCCGTAGACACCCAGGACATCTTCAGGCATCTGGTTGCATTCAAGCTGTTCCTTTTGGGGAAAGAACAAGTCATTTTGTTTTAAGGACCATCGTGGCAAGAGTCAGCACCCCTCGGAATCCACATGAGAGAAGGGGCCTGGAGGCCGGGGCTGCCATAGAAAGAGCCGTGCCGCAGGTGCTGGGGCAGAGCTGCCTCTGACGGCCAGACCACGCGTTTTCTTCTGCCACAGAAACCTGTTCTGCAGACCAATACCCTCCCCTAGCCTTCCACGAAATGGCGTATATTCCACACCACACTGTTAGCACTCCTCACTCTGTACTAAGTCACGAAGATAGCAAGGCCAAAATTCTTGAATGAATCTACTCTGGGTCCCGGGAAAGAAATGGGTAAGAACCAACTGCACTGGGAGGGAAGTGTCCCAGGAACCAGCAGCCTGTGGGCAAGCACGAAGCCGTGGAGGATGGAGGGTCCTGGGGCCACCGCGGGGAACGTGATGCAGGGACTATTTAAAAGACGCGGGACAGTGTTGGCACAACCGGACACGCACATGCAAAACAATGAAGGTGGGCCCCTTCCTTACACCAGACACAGAAATGAACTCAAAATGGATCAGACACCTAAATGTAGAGCTAAACATAAAGGCGAAAACTATGAGTCTCAGGAGAGAACAGGA
Organism: Cnephaeus nilssonii; assembly: GCF_951640355.1. Classification (NCBI taxonomy): domain Eukaryota; kingdom Metazoa; phylum Chordata; class Mammalia; order Chiroptera; family Vespertilionidae; genus Cnephaeus; species Cnephaeus nilssonii. Next base: position 45,462,407 of record NC_137085.1, on the reverse strand, counting down.
GTACGCCTTGGTGACCGGGCATTAGGCAAAGCCTTCTAAGATTCAACAGCAAACACACAAGCAACAAAAGGAAAAATTAATAAACTGGACTTCATCAACATTGAAAACCTCTGTGCTGCAAACAGTATCATCAAGGAAGTGAAAAAGACAGCTCATAGAATGGGAGAAGATATTTGCAAATTGTAATCTGATGAGAGACTGGTATCCATAATATATAAAGAACTCTTACAACTCAGTAATAAAAAGACAACGCAATTTAAAAATACACAAAGGATAGAATAGACATTTTCCCAAGGAAGATACACAAATGGCTAATAAGCACAGAAAAAATGCTAAATATCATTAGCCAATAATTAAATGAAAATCAAAGTCACAATGAGATACCGCTTCACATGCACTAAGATGGGTACAATTTTAAAATAATAACAGAAAGGACGTGGAGCTTTCTGTAGCCAAGATCCCAGAATGAAGAGAGGCAGGAGAGGCATGGTTTGGCTCAGTGGAGCAATGGTCTGCGGACTGAAGGGTCCCAGGTTTGACTGCTGAAGGGTCCCAGGTTCCATTACTGAAGGGTCTCAGGTTCAATTCTGGTAAAGGGCACATGCCTGGGTTGCAGGCTCAATCCCCAGTGGGGGGCGTGCAGGAGGCAGCTGACCAATGATTTTCTCTCATCATTGATGTTTCTATCTCTTTCCCTCTCCTTTCCTCTCTAAAATCAATAAAAAAATATATTTTTTTAAAAAATGAGAGAGAGGCAGGAGAGGGGAGCCTGCCATGAGCTCTATTTCTCCCCTCAGGCATTTTCCAAGATACGACCAAGAGGCTGAGAAGCTAAGGAGCGTTATTGGAGCTGGGGAGACAAAATTGGGGTTTAGGAGAGGCCATATGAAACACCCCGGGTTTTATTAGGACTCCTGAAAGCCTCCTCTCTAGGATTAAAGACAATGGAAATAAGCCAACTTTCACAAATACAGAAACCCAGCTTCTAATTAGCTCAAATCCAGATTGGATAAACTAATCCACCCCTAGCCCATCTTCCTGCCTGAATCAGAGGGCATGACTGTGGAAGTAAGAACAACAAAGAAAACAAGAAACAGGTAAACCATTAGAATTAATAAGCAAATTATCTGGATAAAAGGCCAAGGTACAAAATCCAATTGTATTTCTATATATCAGTAAGAAAATATTTTTAAATAAAATATTTATAACTGTACCATTTATAATAGCATTTAAAAAATCAAATATCTGGGAATGAATCCATCAAAAGATATATAAGACCTCTACACAGAAAACTATAAATTATTACCAAGTGTAATTAGAGAAGACTTAAACAAATGGAGGGGTGCATCCTAAGTTGGAAGACTCAGTATTGTAAAGATATCAGTCCCTCCACCCCAACGTGACCTATAGATTCAATATATTCTCAGTGAAAAGCCCAACAGGTTTTTTTCTTCCCCTGAAGAAGTTGACAGCTAAATCTAAAATTTACCCCCAAAAAATGCAAATGACCAAGAAAAGGCAATATAATCTTAAAATGAAAGGACTTCTATAGCAAGACATCAAGACGGATTATAAAGCTGTCATAATTATGACAATGTAATATTGGTCCAGAAACAAACCTTCATAGAGTCACTTCATTTATGATGGAATTGCAATGCAGATGGCCTTTTCAGTAAGTGGTGCTGGGTCGACTGGAAAGCTACCTAGAGGACAAAATGAATCTTGACCCTTACCTCATCCCATACACAAAAAAATCAATTCCAGATGGATTGCAAATCTAAATATGAAATGTAAAACAATAAAGCTCCTAGGAGAAACATAGAACACCTTCACAACCTGGGGCTTGCTTCATCAAAATGAACAACTTCTGTTATTAACACATCCAATAATGGACTTGAATTCACAATACATACGAACTTCTACAACTCAATTAGGAAAAGACAGACAATCCAGTTTTATGGGGGGAAATGTAAAGAGACAACATAAAAGAGACCATCGAAATGGTTAATAAACATATGAAAAAACTGCTCCACATCATTAGTTGTCAGGGAAGTGCACATAAAATTACAGTGAGATAATCACTGAACACCCTCCCATTGTGGCTAAAATTAAAAAGAATGACAGTACCAACTGTTGGCAAGGATATGGAACATCTGCAACTTTCATGCACTGCTGGGGGAGCATAAAGTGCTACACCCTTTTGGCAAAATATACTTAAACTGAACATCTGTGTACTCTGCCCGAGAAACTCCACGTCTACAAATATACATAATGGATAAATGTACAGGTGTTCACCCAAAGACATGTGTCAGAGTGTCACAGAACACTATTCATAGTAGCCAAAGCCCAGAAATAGCTCAAATGTCCATTATCAGTAGAATGACTAAAACTCTGGTATATTCATACAGTAGAAAACTGGTATATGAAAATGAAAATAAACTACCAACCACATGCAAAAGTATGGAGGACTGTGTCACAGATGTAACCCTGAGAGAAAGAAGCCGGTCACAAAAGAGACAGTAATGCTCCCATTTTTATAAAGTTCAGAAAAGGCAAAACAAATCTAGTGTTAGAAATCAGATTGAGAGTTACCTTTGCTGGGGGAGCTGATGACTGAAGGATGAACCAGAGGTGGCTCTGAGGCACGGCAGTGTTGTATGCTGTGTTCATCCTGTGAACATTCACTTTGCTCTACAGGGATTTGGCTCTTTTCTGTACAGACGTTACACCCAAAGCCTTTGTTTGTTTGTTTGTTTGTTTGTTTATCCTCACTGGAGGATGTTTTCATTGATTTTTCAAGAGATAGAGAAAGGGAGAAACATAAATGTGAGAAACATTGATGGGTTGCCTCCAGTACACGCCCCAACTGGGGATCAAACCACAACCTAGATATGTATCCTAACAGGAATGGAACCCGCGACCTTTTGGTGTATAGGAGGACGCTCCAACCAACTGAGCCACCCAGCCAGGGCACTCAAAGTCTCTTTTTAAAGTGTTACTGCTCATCTGAATTTTACCAATTTTGCTTGTACTTTCTTGTATAAGAACTACAAGGATATGAAGATACTATCCAATCATGTTAGGACATATTTAAATTATACTATTAAGAATAACTTAAGAAGACATTAGGGGGGATATTAACACATTAGAATGATTTTGTTAACATCTTGGTTGAATTTTAGATATTGCTAAATGGTGCCAAGTTTTTAAAAAATCAGGAAATTAAACGTCTTAAAGTTCCTTCCACCTCCATCCCCCAACCTAACCTGTTTTTGTTAGTTTATTTCACTTTGTCGTCTTACTACATTTACATCCGATTCCATAATCACAACCTCCTGGTTGTTTTGTTCTTAGTTCTGGTTCGCACTACTCACGTGGTCTCTTTATTTTACTGCTCTTTCATTCCCGAATGTGTCTAAGGATGACACCGCCATTCAATCGCTGAAATAAAAGACAAACCTGGGGTGCTTGCTGCTTTATTAGGGTCTCTCCCAGCGGAGCAGGTGCTTGATCTCAGAGGGGTTCGGGCGAAGTTCACTTCGGAGCCTAAGTGGATGACGTCACCGGAGAGACTGTTGTGAATTGGTAGGCACTCAGGGGCGTGTTCATAGGAATGAGTCCCTCCCTGATTGGCTGACTTTCAGGAGCGAGGCACTGATTGGCTGGCTTGGGAACACAGGTTCACTGAATTCCAGTGTTGTTGATCCCTTGACGGGGTTTAAAACTAGGGATATGTCTCAAGTGTCTTTAAAATGTACGGGCTCCATTTTCTTTCCGTTTCGTCATCTCATTTTTGAGTTCTCTGTTCCTTTAAGTATCTTTTTCCTTCTAGACTGTGTTGCTCATCTATCTTTCTTGTTCCCTTTCTGTAGTATTTTATGAATTTGCCATGTCATTTATTCTCATCTTTTTCATGCTTAACATGGGCAATTTCATCCAGATGTTCTAGAACAAACAAACTTGTTCCCCGTGAAACCAACATGTATTTTGTTGGGCTCACTCCTTATTTTCTTCAAAATGCTAATTTGTTGCTAACAAATTTAAAAGTTGGGAGGTTCTACATAAAAGTCCAGGATTACAGCTTCTCTTGGGGAAAAAATCAGAAGACATAACAACACTGAACTTACATTCTCAGATAGCAATCATCAGCCTGAGACTTGGCAGCTCTTAAACTTTCCTGAGCATCGGGGCCATGTGAGGAGCTAGTTAAGATGGTTTTTTCTAGGTTCTATTCCCAGAGTTTAAGAAACATGCATTTCTAACACGTTCCCAGGGGTTGCTTTAAGAACCACTGCTGAGCCCTAACCGATTTGGCTCAGTGGATAGAGCGTCGGCCTGCGGACTCAAGGGTCACAGGTTTGATTCCGGTCAAGGGCATGTACCTTGATTGCGGGCACATCCCCAGTAGGAGGTGTGCAGGAGGCCGCTGATCCATGTTTCTCTCTCATCGATGTTTCTAACTCTCTATCCATCTCCCTTCCTCTCTGTAAAAAAAAAAAAAAAAAAAAAAAAAGAACCACTGCTGAAGGTAAAGCTTTTGTTCTCTAGTTACCACGAATCACGGGGCTGTGCCGGTGCTAGCTGAAGGTCTTGAGTGACCTGTCAACAGATTTTATACTCACGAGAGATGAATCTCATTCTCTAGACAGGAGTGGGGAACATCTGGCCTTGGGTCAAGACATTAGGGATGAGTTAATTCATTGTTTGACCAAATATAGCAGGTTAATTTTTAAGTGATAATTTTGTATGGCCGATGAATGATATTATAAATACCCAAATGGCCCTTGGAAGAAAAAGTTTCCCACCCCTGCATGGGAGGATACTCTCAGGTGAAATGCACCCATTTCTAGGGGACCACAGGAAACAGCCAGCCCACCTCTGTTGGTTTTCTTGCCTCTGCTGAGTCTCAACAACTCACAGCCCTCTTTACTTCTCCTTTAGGCTGCCGACGCCCTCTCCGGGGTTCTTTGTCTTTACACTGGTGGACAGTAGTGAGAGTTCTCTGAATTTTGTCACCAGTTTTCTTTCCTTGAAACACCTTCTGGTGGGAGAAGGTTGGTACTTTTCTGTTCCACCCCAGAATCTCCTGTATTTTCTCGGCCACCACATTTTTACATTTTTAACAAGAATTTGAACTTCTTTCCTAGTTTGTTTGCTGCTGGAGTTTTTTCACTGGTTTTTGACACTTTTTTTGTTCCTTTTGCGAGGTCTTCAGGGAGGAAAGGTCTGTGGTCCAGCATCCCTGAACCATTATCGGTGAAGTCCAGCTTCAGATGGTTGTATAGGCCTGGAGATCAGGATTTTGAAAAGCTCCCCAGGTTATTCTAATGTGCAAGGGAGGTTAAGAACCACTGCCATAGCTCAGTGCCTTTCCAATTTTAATGTGCGTGCCCATCACCGGGGGAGAGGGGGAGCGGGGGGCGGTGGCAGGCAGCTAAAATTCAGATTCTGAACCAGGTCTAGGTGCTGCTCAAGCATCTGCGTTACTAACTGGCTTTCAGCGATGCTACTGCTTAGACAACACCTTGTGAAAGGTTATGGCCGTGGTCGGCAAACTGTGGCTCGCGAGCCACACGCGGCTCTTTGGCCCCTGGAGTGTGGCTCTTCCACAAAATACCACGGCCTGGGCGAGTCTATTTTGAAGAAGTGGCGTTAGAAGAAGTTTAAGTTTAAAAAATTTGGCTCTCAAAAGAAATTTCAATCATTGTACTGTTGATACTTGGCTCTGTTGACTAATGAGTTTGCCGACCACTGGGTTATGGAATTAACCTGGTTAATAATCTTGCCTCTTGGTTCCTGGTGTCCTCAGACTAACACAATGGCCTCGAGCTATCCCGTCTACGCAGCACACACCCTGTGTGAAGCCGGATGCTGTCCTGTTTACAGACTGTACTTTATCTAAAGTGCCCCAGGCTCGGGTGGCCATGAGTTCTACATAGAGAGACTGGAAATTCTCAAGTTCTTGGGGTTCAAAGAAGGACATGTAAGAGACAGAAGCCTCCCCTCGGATCCTACTTCAGAACAGACTTAACTTGCACTTACCTGGGTCCCTGGCATGTGTCATCACGTCTCCCAAGCACAAATAAAGGCACACCGACAGAAACGGTATTGTTAGTTTGGCACCAGCATGCCACAATGAGAGTCCAAAGAGTAAGGTGAAGCCAAAAAGAGAGGAACAGAGAGCAATGTTGCCATCGCTTCCGGAGCGGATGGATCCCAGACACCTGCCTGCACTTTCTCTATTAAGTGTAAAAGACCAGAGCCATCACCAAAACAGGGACTCAGGAAGGCTCGGGATAAATCTGAGCAGCTGCGCGGATGCAAAACCTGGGACCAGAGCCAAACTGTGATAGTGTCATACCACCACAAGATGGCGCCATTGGCTCGAGGACCGTCTGGTATAGATTTGCGCGAGCAATCCTTAAATGAATGCAAATTATAAGCGTGAAAACCGGGGCTGCTAGAAGCTGCTTTTCACCAGGCCAGGGACCTTTGATATTTAGAACAGTCTAGCAATGCCTAAGGGGCACCCAGCTGCTGAAGGCTGACCAGGTCGCTCTTGCCTGCTAGACAGAAGGATCCCTGAAGGAGTTGTGCACCTACTCAATTAGTGAAAAAGGAATCTTTCACCCCTTTTGAGAAGAGAAAAATACTCTTCCATTGATTGCTTTTAAACTCTTTTTCAGTCTATTGAGGGCTTTTGTGAATGGAAGAGTGCTTAGTGCTTTAATTGCATTTTTCACTTAATCTCCAAAATAGCCCAGTGGCTTTATTAGTATCCCCATTTTACAGGTGGGGAAACTGAGGGCTGATGTGATTAAAGCAGCTTGCCCAAATCATGAAGCCAGGACTTGAACCCAGTTCAGTCTGTCCCCAAATCCTGTGAACTTAACCACTGTGCTATATTACCTTCCATTCAATATTCATTCACAAATGCACATGTCCATACACTGGTCTTTCTTAGTCTTGTATTCTGTGAATTGCAGAAAAAAAAATCTTACATGATACAGTGTTGCAGAGGAAGAATGGGTACTCTAGGCACCCATAACAGGGGCACCTCACACATTCTTGAACAGTAAAAATTTCCTGGAACATCTTTATCTCTTTCCCTCCTTCCTAGAACTTCTTTATAACATGAAATGCTCTCAGCTGTCTCTGCTACCCAAAACTCAGCCTTCTCACAATCACCTAGGCAGTGCCCTGTACACAGTAACTAAACTTCCTCTATTGACTACTTCTTTCCCAGACCTTCCTCCCCACCAACTCCAAAATTTACTTTCCTCACTAGACTAATCTATGAAACAGAGACCAAGCTGGCTGCATTAATTCTTACTAAAGTGTGTATGACTGGCAGTCACTGCAATATATTAGTTAAACAAGAGGTGTTAGGCTTCAATATAAAAGAATGTTCAGTAAGGACATTTCAGTCTACAATACTTGGCTTGTTCAAGGAGACAGGCCCTGAGGAGAGGACAAAAGGAAGGGAGAAAGGATAAGACCAGCAGTTACAAGGAACCAATTAGAAACTATGAACTTATGTACACCTGTGGTGCTGAACTTTCAATGATGATGAGTAAAACTAAGAATAAAGCTATCTCCCAGGCTAGTTCCATGATCTGAACATGATATGGTCCTCTTCTTAATTTTTTTTTTTCTTAACTGGAAAAGGACAGTCTAATTAAGAAGCAAAGAAACCTGAGGAAATCATTGGCCATTTAAAAAATTATATAAACTATTCCAGGGTGACCAAATAGCCCTGCTTTTCTTTATATTAGAAAAAAAATGTAGCTAAAAAATGTGAAAGGAATAATAAAACTAGAAAATGTCCATTTTTAACTCTTACTGAAATAACTGATTCAGGTAACACAGTCGTAGATGAAACCATATGTGAAAGGTGAAAAAGGAAAAACTAAAGAGAAAATTGCAATGGAAGGGGCTGGCTGGCATCACGGGACCCCAGTGATCTTGCTTAGTGGGACAAAACACCTACTATGTGCCTTCCGAATTGATGCAGTATGAGGTGCCCAGTATGTCCTATGAACTCTCACCCAAATATCCGAATCCATATCTAATAAGCTTCTAGAAGTAGCTTCCACTCTACAGGAAATATACAGAATATGGAAACACATTAAATGATTCCACAAGAAGGCAAATATACAAATTCAGAATGGACGGGAATATGGGAGGGTCTGCTGTGAATGGAGGATACTTAAGAAACATAAGACCCAAGTGCAGTGTCCGGACCCTGAATAAAACAAACCAACAGTAAAGGGAGAGAGAGGACTTGGGATAATTGGGGAATTTTTACAAGGACTTGGTATTTGATGATACCAAGGAATTACCGTTAATTTTGTCGGATGTGATAATAAAATTCTAGTTATGTATGAATACATCCATGTTTTAGAGATGTTTACTGAAGCATATAAGGGTGAGGTAACATTATTTGCCTTAACATCTGAATCAAAAGGAAGAAAGCAGAAATAAGAAACATGAGTCAGGTGTGGCATAATCTTCATAATGGCTTAATCTTGGTGATGTGGGTATTGGGGTTCACTTTACCTGTCTCTATAGGTGTTTTTTTAATAATTGAAAAGTAAAAAGGCATGCCTACTTCCCGTGATGTTTGGTGGGTCAAAATAAAATTCAATAGGTCAGTAAGACAATCCTCAGCTTTGATGGGACACACCCACAACTCATACTAGGGCTCCCTCAGTGTTCAGCCAGGACCCAAGTGTCCCCCCTTATCAGACCGCACTGCATTCCATTTATCCACCTCAGAAGGACAGGTGGCGCCATCAGCCTGGTTAGGGTTGGATTCGGTGCATCCAAGCATTTGCACTGGGCGCACTACCAACAACTTGTTCCCTAAGACACTTACCTGTATGTCTTGGCGGTTGGCTGCAATGGTTCCGCCAGCTTGGAGCTTGGGTCAGGGACCTGTTCAAAGCCAAGTGTTCTCCCGGAACTCCAAGAAGGAAATGCTCACTGGTGCAGATGGCTCTGAAACACACGAGAGACGCTCACCCTCATTCGTCATCAGAGAAGGCAAATTAAAGCGTGCTGACGTGTTCAGGTTGTGGAGGTCAGAACAACTGAGAACACTTCCTGACAATGCAGGGAAATGGATATTCTCACACCTCACCAGTGGGAGCGTGAACTGGAACAATGCCTGCAGGGGGCAGCTGGCAGCACCTGGTAAAATGACAAATGCATGTGCCCTTTGGCCCAGGATTCCTCCTGTAATAATTTACCCAGCTTACACTGGCTCGCACCTCAAACCACGTTTGTCCAAGGTTACTCACTGCCACGTTGCTTGTAACAGTGGATGGTTTGAAAACGCCAACACCTACCGGAGGGGCCAGCTGAATGAATTATGAGCAGCACACAGTGAAATACTATGCAACTTTTTAAATGAAGAAATCATTTCTACAATCAAATCAAACCACCTCCAAGACATATTAGAGTGAGAGAAAAAGCATGATAAAGCAACTGTGCATATAGTAGACAATCACCTATATATATAAAAGCCTAAGCAACCATTTGACCATCCGACTGGTAGGTATGATGTGCACTGACCACCAGGGGGCAGACACTCAATGCAGGAGCTGCCAAGCTGCGGTGTCTTGGCAGCTGTGGTTCTCGGGTGACGCACCCCGGAACCAGAGAGGAGGGAGCCTGATTCCAGGATGCATCACCTGAGAACCACCCTCTCGTAACCCAGGACCCTTCAGGGGATGTCAGAGAGCCAGTTTCGGCCCAATCCCCACAGGCCACGCTGAGGGACCCCACTGGTGCACAAATCCGTGCACCGGGCCTCTAGTTTGTATAGAAAAGTAAAAAAAGAACTGCTCTGATGTGTGTGCATAAACTGCCTCTGGGAGGACGCCCAGCACATTAACAACGCTGGTTGTCTTCAGGTGGCTGGGAGGAGGGAGACTTTTCTCTTGACTGCTGACCTCTGTGAAGGTGTGACCTGTTCAAAAGCAAAGATAAAAATAATTTCCTAACAACTGAAAGCAAGAAGGAGTCGGTCGACTTTCAGACAGAGTTTAAAGGGAAGCGTGGTGATGTGGAGTTGGAGCCAGGCAGCGGCAGGGGAAAAAGAACAAAACATGGGTCAAGCCCATTTTCAGTCCAATCGGCCCAGTCACTGTAGCTGACCAAACTAACCCTAGTATCATCTCACCCTCAGGCTGCTCTCTCCAGGTGAGAGAGCCTCTGGGACCCGGAGGAGGGGCCTCTGGACATCCCGAAGCCCGGTGACCCTGGCATCAGTCCTGGCACCACCGGCCGGACTCTGTCACCAGCTCTCAGGGAGGGAAGCCCAGGCCCCGCCCACCAGGACAGTGTGACCCTGCGGCAGCAGCTCAGCCCCTCTGGGCCTTCTGCTGAGTAAACGTGCAGAGAACCACCAATCACGGAGACACACCCACACCCAGTACTAGAGCCCCTCCCGTGTTACCATAGCATGTAGTGGGATCAAGTTCATTTTCCAAATATGTCAGCTCAAATACAGACAGGGTCTGTTTTTCAAATCTATAAAATATGTACCTGTAAAAAAGATAAAAGTATAATCAGGAAAAACAAATAGTATCTACCTGGCAGGGCTGTTATGAAGATAAATGAGTCAATCTATACACAAAGTAATAGAGTTAAAATACAAAGGTTTGTTATCATTCTCAGAAAGACAAAGTTGAGACTTGGAAATACCTAAAGATCAGAATAGATGTCGCATCTGTTCTGCTTGAGGCTGTCCGTCATCCTAAAGTGTGAGCCTGAGTCCACAAACCACATCATAGGACCACCCTGCAGGAGGGCAGATGTGGGATCCTAGAGCTGAGAGGGGCCCCCTGGGTCACCTCGTGTCCCTGGAGTAGTCCCATTTAATACTCACCATCTGAATTTCTCTGTGTCTTCCCTTCAGCGGGGCCACAGTCTGGATTCAGCCAATGAAATGTGAGCAGAGGAGGGGCCATATTTTAAACATTGGCACTCATTTGAGGATGAAAATGAAAACTCGATACTAGTCTAAAACCAATGGCATCTGAGGGCTGGATTAGAACAACCTTGGCTCTACTGTTTCCTTGGCTACAGGAATAGGACAGTAGACTGGGCCTCCGTGCACTGGGCCTCTAGTTTGTATAGAAAAGTAAAAAAAGAACTGCTCTGATGTGTGTGCATAAACTGCCTCATTAGGCCACGAAAGTACTGTTCTCCTGGTAGGATTGCCAGATCTCGCAAACAAAAACACAGGACACCCAGTTAAACTGAACCTCAGATCAACAATGAAAAAACCTTTAGTATAAGTATGCATAGGCAATACTTACATTGTAGAATATAGGTATGTTTCAGGCAGCCTAGAATAATAAAAGCGTAATATGCTAATTAGATCAGACATCCTTCCTGATGAAGCCGGGGCTGCGAGGGAACCCTGGGTCCAGGGTGCCTGCCAGTGGCCAGAGGGAAGCCCGGGTCCTGGGTGCCAGAGGGAAGCTGGTGCTGGCAGCCGGGGGAAGGAAGGCCTACTCTTGCACAAATTTCATGCATCGGGCCTCTAGTACTTATATAATATTGCCTACGAGATAGATGATAGATAGATAGATGATAGATAGATAGATAGATAGATAGATAGATAGATAGATAGATAGATGATAGATATAGATAGATAGATAGATAGATAGATAGATAGATAGATAGATAGATAGACAGACAGACAGACAGGCAGTGCCTGGGACACACTTATATTAAAAAAGTATTCACTGTTTATCTAAAATTCTAGTTTAACTGGTATATTGTACCTGGCCCTTGACCGAGGCAGTTCATCTGTGAGTTCTTTCTCTGACCTCAATTGGCCAGGAAATGTGGAAAACAAAGGTGTTTGGGCCATCGAGGCTCAGAGCAAGTCACCAAAGCTCTGGAGTGAGAATGACTGCTTGGGTCAGTGCAGGAAGGATTATTCCCACCCACAGAGAGGGGCACTCCATGGGCACGTGGGCCCTGGACCACAGGAAGGCTGTCTGGGCAGGCACCCCTAGCAAGCTGGCTCCCCTAGGCGGTAGGCCTTGAGGCCACAGCAGGAACGCAGGTTACTCTCCCCACCCCTTTGATCCCTGGGGGCCAGCCAGGGTTGATCCTCCACAGGCTGCCCTGGCTTCCATAGTACCCATGCCGCAAGGACTGCAGCAGGATGCTCACGATACCAGGGCGCGGGTCTGCTCACCTCACTGCCCCCGGAACACTCATCATGCCATAGGGCCTGGGGGGGCCTGCAGCACCGGGGAGCTCTGCTGGGGCTGCTCCCGGTGCCCTCCCCCCACCTCCTGTGAGAGGGAGGCCGCCCCAGAATCCTCAATCCACCCTCCTCACTGTAGACTTCACTGTCCAACACTGTCCATGTCAGGAGGTAAAAACTTTTCCTCTACACTCTTATGTTAGTAACTGGGGACCTGCAAATTAAACTAACAAGACAGATCAACAAGAGAAAAGGCACACCATTGTTATTAATATTTACATGCATAGGGGACCACAGAAAAGGAGTGAAACTCACAGAAATGGTTAGACTCAGGGGCTTTTATATATATCTTACATAATAAAAAGGTAATATTTAAATTACCATCACTTCGCTACGCCCACGATTGGGCCAGCGGGTGACACAGGGGGCGGGACTCGGGGTGGCTGGGGTGGTGATTGGGCCAGCAGGACGCTGAGCTCGTGTTGGAGGCGGCAGGCGGTGGGCGGGCGGCGCGGCTCCCCGGGGAGGAGTCTGGCCGCAGTTGGGCCACAGGAGCACATGGCGGCGGCCCCAGCCTTCCTGGGCGGGAGGCAAAGGCAAGACCCCAGCCTGGGCTTCGGTGCAGGAGGACCACGCCCCTGCCCCGCCTCGCCCTAGGGGCCCAGGGACTTCGGAGCTGCCGACCAGCGGACAGACAGCTTACACGTGCATGATTAAATCATGCACTGGGCTTCTAATATAAATAAATATATATATATATATATATATATATATATATATATATATATATACACACACACACACACACACACACACACACACACACCATTTTTAAAAAGGAAAGAGGTCCAGAGCTTCAAAAGGTGACAAATGGGGCGAGGGTGTGACTAGAAAATACTCGGGGAGCTGATGGGAGATAAGGGCTGTGTTGGTAAGGCCGGTTTATGGGAACTCACCTTGGCGTTAACTCCCCATCTGCAATGATAAGAGTTTCTCTTCTCTCCCTGGTACAGGGCAGGCACCTTCAAGGGGAAATGTATGCCCTGCCTATAGGCGGCACAGGGAGGGCAGCGAATTCTTCCTGCTTCTGTTGATTCTCAACTGCCTTCAGCTCACTGAGCCCCTTACCACCCTGCTCCCAGGTGGAGCTGGTGGATAGTCCTGTGGGTCACCATTCTCCCCAAACTCTTACACAGACCACAGACCTCCCCCAGGTGAGCAGGGACTGAACGGCACGCCTACAGGGGGTGGGAGCCCAACTCTGTCCATCTTCCCTGGCTCCTGCCCCTCTCCCTCCAGCCTCAAGGCAACCGTTTCCCCATCTTCATTCCAAACCCTTACTGACTGGGCCTAACACCAAGTTTGGGGGGGGAGCGGGTGTGTGAATCCCCCCTGAGTCATTTTTCTTGTAATTGATCAAACCAATCCATAGCTCCGAAGGGTAAGTCATTGTCCGCTCACCCCGAGCCCAGCTCCATGGGGGGGATTTACTCACTGTCACTCCTCACTTCTGAACACGGGTGTGGACTCCCTCCCCGCAGGAGCCGTATCGCGGCGATTCCGACAGATCCCCTTGTGCCTCTTACCCTGGGAGAGCAGGTCCTTCCCTGGGCTGGGTCATTTAGGCACAAGCCATCTACTCTCCAACGTCACGACTAGATTTGTTTCCTCCCTCGCTGCGGGGCTGGACTGGGCTCTCTCGGGAAGGCTGTGCCCCGGACAGGGGTGGTGGGTTCAGCGGTCCTCGCTGTCCCTGTGGATCCCGGAAGGCAGGAGGGTGCCTGCCCCCCTGAGCCCCGGCTGAGGAGGTTTAGGGGAAGGAAATCCAGGCCCCAGATGGTTAACAGAGGTCACAGGGCATTCCAGACGCAGGGATTTGTGGGCCACACTTGGAGAAACTGTGGATCAAATGATCTTCCTGGTCGTCTCTGATTTGTCTGGCAGGTTGAAGACAGCTGTGACTTAACATTAGGTTTCCTTCCTGGTGGTTTTAGGGAATTCATATTTGAGTTTAATCTGGGAACCATGTTACTGTCAGTGTACCCGCAATCCTTTCTTTGGAAATCTCTGTGGTCAACAGGCACAACCACCAGCAAAACAGAAACTTGTCAGGAATTCCCTGCAGAGCCAGAGTCAAGCGCCTGGGTGTGTGTGTGTGCCCGGTCTGTAGTCACAGCAGTCCTGGGGGCAATCCCACGACTCGAATAAAATAGGACATGGCAAAACGATGCCTCTGAATAGCCTCACACCTTTCTTGTTTGGCCAAGGGTTTAATTATGGCCAAGGAGTCCAGGAAAATGCTGAGTTTATCCCTTTTTACCCTCATCGACCGCCAGGGGGCAGCCGAGTCGGAGAGAACATTCAGTGATGTAGGCTACACACCAGGGTCTGTCTCTCTGTACTTGATGGATTCCTGACAGAAAGGGAGAGCAGGGAGGGTTCCGGCTGCTTAAATGCAGGATCTGCTTCCCACCTCTGACCCGGGCATTTCTGGATAAAGAAAACCAGGGGGCTGGACAGAGAAGGCCCAGGAGCTCTAAAAAACCCTGTGACATCTAAGCCCATAGAATGGATACTGAGACCGAAATCCACCTCCACCTCTGAGCTGTCCTTGGGCAAGGTACTTCTTTGCGTCCTCATCTATCCAAGGGGAATAGTAATCCCACAGGCCCATGTGGTGGTTGGGAGGTAAAATGAGTTCACAGAGGTGAATCACTTAGAACAATGGCTAGCACAGACTACCCAAGATTTATAAATGATTGCTCCCGAGTCACACGTAACTCCAGACCACTCCTGGAAAACGCCAGATTCTGAGTAGAACTGGATTTTAATCTGGCTTTTAATAAGTTAATTTGTATTTGGATTGGATCTAAACAAATATTTTAAAATAATAACATCTAACAGGTGCTCTGAGTTGCTAATTTGAATAAATCAGTGTTGGATTAACAAGATTTTTTTCTATGGGTACAAATATGGATATACAGACATGATTCTGACAGATATATACAGGGTACTTTGGCAAATCAACTATTCTATTTAATGAGCTATATATGCATTATGCCCAATTGCCAATTATGCCCAAGCTCAAGACATAGAATAAAGTGTCTGTAATACTAAACCCCATTAGACATAATGTTTCCCGAAGATTCAGGGCCTGCAGTGAATCACGGGTATTACTGCATTGGAGATACTCAGACAGGCTGGTCCACAGAGCTCTCCTGCAGGCAGGAAACTGCACACATCAGCGTTTGCTGCAGGCATTTCCATTCATTCATCAGCTTTGTTTCCCATACATGGCTGTCCACTCAGACAGCCCCAAGTGACATGTGTCTGCATGCTTGGTTTTAGGGCATAGACACCATGTAGAGACGTGCTGAGGTCAGAATGGAGGCCTGGGGTAACCAATGCAGATAGTATGTGCTCAATAAAGTCAAGTTCGCTACCTCCCTTCCCAACATCTCCCTACATTTCTTATTTCAATTCCCGTGAGTGAGATTTTTTTGGAACTCTGCGTGAACTGAAACTACTTCCTTTACTCTCAAAGGGAGCAGGCTGAGGGAGATGGAGTGGCAACGATTTACCAATGGCTTTCATAGCGAATCCTTTTACTGCCCAAGCTATTCTCTTGCAACTCATTCCCTCTTTTTCCTTCTCCCTACTTTTTCCCAGGGTCCCTACTTACTATGCCTCTTGTCAAAGCAGAAAAAGGCACCTCCCAAAACAGCACCCTTTCTGGTCTGGCAAATCAGGAAAAAACAAAACAAAAAACACAGTCTGCATTTCAGCCCCTTCGTACAAACACAGAATATACAACCACCTGCAGCAGCCAGTGTCACCCAGTGTTCCCCCAAGACAGAAGCCAAGGAGGAAGGCCAGGTGTGCGCGGAGAGCCGGTGCCTTCCGGTGAAGACAGGGCCCCCCTGCATTGCAGAGCGGCCCTGGGCTGAGAAAGAGCTGGGTCCCAAGTCAAACTCACCTGCCCTCCCTCCATGGGAGCCACCACACATCCGGTTCCACCGTGTTTGAATGGGAGACAGAGACTCCTTCTTTCCCCAAAAAAGCCTTCCACAGACCTTTGGAGTCTTTCTTAAATCACAGTGCTAGTGCACGGTGGTGGTTTCAACCACCGAGCTGTGACTGGGGTCTTCCGGAGGGATCCTTTACCTGAACAACTGCTGGGTTTACTTTTGGTGAAGTCCAGTGGCTTTGCCCACAGGACACATGAAACTCTTGGCACAGCCTACCAACTCCGGCAAACTCTATCCAGAATCCAATTAGTAAATGAACTCCATTGAAAAACCACTACCCTTGCTGTTTACCTTCACCCTGAACTCGTAAATGATCCTGTGGGAACGCTGAAGTCTACCGCTGAAGGCAGGTAGCCTCTCCCGAGACGCCTCTGCCCTCTAAGATTGGAATTTGGGGAGGATGCATTTGGAAATGATTCCCCCCCCCCCCAGTAATGACAACATCCAGCACCACATAAGAAATGAAATTGAAGCATTGATCTTAATCTTCAAATATAGGATAGCTCCAATATTAAAATTAACATATAAATTTAGCATCCATCTTATTTTCGACTCACTTCTGCTGAGTAAATGCACATATAAAGAATGAATCACTGAAACAGTATGCAGTGGAATCAAGTTCATTTTTCAAATATGTCAGTTCAAATGCAGCCAGGGCCTGTTTTCTGGGCACCCAACGAATGTTCCCAAGATGCACCCGCCCCTCCCGTCACTCAGTCACTCATCTCGCCAGGGTGCAGCCGGGGACCTTGGAAGACGAGTTCCTGGTGAGCGAACCCTGGAACACGGGGCCCCTGCACTGCAGACCCGCTGCTACGGCGCAGCTCCTTTCTACCCATTGTGAATGTCCCTGGGTTCTCAGAAGCCTGCCCTTTGCCTGTAACAGCCTGGCCCGGAGGTCCAGGATCACTGACCCTTTTCCCTGCCACCTGGCGGCTCTACTATTAATTTCGACCACAGCCACCTTCCTGGCTAACAGATGCCTTGCTTCTCAATACATCTGTGAAACCACTTCTATTTTTTGCATCATGGAGAATTGTGATATTGCACAGTGAGGTAGCACCTCACGCCTGGTAGGATGGCTGTTATTAGGAAGACAAGAAGTAAGTGTTGGCGGGGATCTGGAGAAAAGAACACCCTTGTGCACTATTGGTGGGATCGTAAATGAGTGCAGCCACTGTGGAAAACAGTGTGGAGGTTCCTCAAACGATGGAGGCCGAACTACAATAAGACTCAGCAATCCCCCCTTTGGGGCATATAGCCAGAGAAGAGATACCTTCACCCCCATGCTCACTGCAGCATTACTCACAATAGCCAAGGTATGGAAACAACCTAGGTGTCCATCAATGGATGAATCAATAAAGAAATGCTCTTCACTACGTGAAATAAGCCAGTCACAGAAAGACAAGAGCTGCGTGATTTCACTCACACATGGAATCTAAAACGCCAATCATGGAAACGGAGGAGGATGGTGGCTGCCAGGGGCCGAGGGGTGGGGAAAATGGGGAGATAGCAGTTAAAGGGTATAAATTTCCAGTTATAAAATAAATAAGTTCTAGGGAACTAATGCACAGTATGGTGACTATAGGTAACAATACTGTATTGTATAAGTGAACGTTGCCAAGAGAGAAGATCTGAAATGCTCTCACCACACACACACACACACACACACACACACACACACACACATACACACACACACACACATACACACATACACACACAAAGGTAACTATATGAGGCGATCGATGCATTAACTAACCTTATTGTGGTAAACATTTCACAATGTACACATGGATCAAACCATCACAATGTACACCTTAAACTTACACAATGTACATGGCAATAATGTCTCAATAACGCTGGGGCAGAAAGACTGTTGACATTTCTTAAAACTCAAAGCTCCAGGGCAACATCTGCCTCCAGGAGTCACTGTCAACTAGGCATCACGACTCACTGAAGGAGCAACAGCACTGAAGAACCTGAGCAGCTGTGCGTGGCCGCCCTGAGGGGAAAGGGTAGCACGCTTATGCTAATATCTGGCCCTTTCCCAGCCAGAAGCTTCCAGAAACAGGCATTTCTCATCCCAAATGTGTACTCAGTCTAATCACTAACACTGACACTCAAGTTATTTGAACTGGATCTAGGGCTTACATACTGAAGCTTCCTCTCGCCACAGAAAAGTGGGAGGGAAGGGGAGAGGGAGGAGGGATTAGAAACCCCAGCATCAGAGTCTGTATCCCTGAGCTCTTCTATTGGGCACAGATTTTAGAAGAAAACCCAAGAGTGTGATGCAGAGTGAGGTGGTCCTCAGACCTCAGTGAGTTCAAGAATTACCTGGGGAGGAGGATAAAAATACAGGTGTTTTGCCCTGCTGGTGTGCTCAGTGGTTGAGCGTCGGACCATGAACCAGGAGGTTGCTGGTTCAATTCCCTGTCAGGGCACATGCCTGGGTTGGTGGCTCAATCCCCAGTGGGGGGCGTGCAGCAGGTAGACGATCAATGATGTTCCTTTCTCATGGATGTTTCTATCTATCCCTCTCCCTTCCTCTCTCTCTAAAAAACCAATGAAAACATTTTAAAAATACACACACATACATACACAACACCCACACGCGCGCACACACACGCGCACACACACACACACACACACACACACACACGCTTAGACTACCAACGACTCTGAACTCAACATGGGAATCTAAACCAGAAGTAAAGCATCAGGTGCCTGAATCACATTTTGAGAAAAACTGCTGTAGAACATGACTAACCAACCAACACACACCTTTTTTTTTTCTTTTTAAAAATACAGTTTTATTGATTTCAGAGAGGAAGGGACAGGGAGAGACAGAAACATCAATGATGAAAGAGAATCACTGATCAGCTGCCTCCTGCATGCCCCTCACTGGGGATGGAGCCCGCAACCCGGGCATGTGCCCTGACCGGAAATCAAACCATGACCTTCTGGTTCATAGGTCGACGCTCTACCACTGAGCCATGCTGGCGGAGCCAACACACATCTTAGATCAGGCGTCCTCAAACTACGGCCCGCGGGCCACATGCGGGTGTTTTTGCCATTTTGTTTTTTTACTTCAAAATAAGATATGTGCAGTGTGCATAGGAATTTGTTTAGTTTTTTTAAAACTATAGTCCGGCCCTCCAACGGTCTGAGGGACAGTGAACTGACCCCCTGTTTAAAAAGTTTGAGGACCCCTGTCTTAGATGAACAAAGCATTGACTCTCAGGCTAGTAGTTGGCAGGTCCTCACTAGAAGGAAGAGGCACTGTGGTTTAATGTGGATTAACTTCCCATACGGCTGGCTTGACTCAACTGCAAATGGACATCCAAGCCCCCAGATGGGACTTAACTAGGAGCTGGTTGGTTTTTTTCTATTTTCATCCAGACATTCAGTTTCACGTGAAAGAGAAACGGTGCCCATGGGCAGACAAGAATCCCTCAGGCCTTCGCAGGACAGTCTTTGAGTGCTGAGCTAGAATCTACTTCAACCAGAAGGGACTAAGCCGTCAGGACTACAAAGAAAGCAAGACTGAACGCTGGAAGCCAGATTAAGATTTAAAAAATATATATTTTTATTGATTTCAAAGAGGAAAGGAAAGAGAGACATCAATGATGAGAGAGAATCATTGATCGGCTGCCTCCTGCACGCCCCCAATTGGAGATGGAGCCCGCAACCCGGGCATGTGCCCTTGACTGGAATCGAACCTGGGACCCTTCAGTCTGCAGGCCAACGCTCTATCCACTGAACCAAACCGGCTAGGCCCAGACGTAAGATCTTAACAACCAATTTCTCCCTTCTAACCCCTGACCACACTCACCCCACCACAGAAAACATTTCTTGCTGCAAACGATTATATTGAGGATTAAGCATACCTGTACCAGCCATGAGTACGCTGTCTTACAGACAATTCCATTTTAAAAGCTGGCACTGTAGAAAGCAGTCAGTGACTGGCAATCTGTGGGCGAAACCGAGCTGTAAGAATGCTGCATCTTAAGCCAAGTTTTGCTCCATCCATCATCCAACCTGCAGAAGTCACAGCTGAAGACAAGCACCATCGGCTCACGCGGGATCTGTTATCACGGTTGCTTGTTAAATAAACGTGGATAACTTCTGAGATGAAGATGCCTTCGAAAACACATTTGTCCTGGGTAGGCCCAGGCATTAGCCCATCACCACCACATTCAACGTCCTATACGTGTGTCTTTAGAGTCAGGGTTTGTCAGAGTATTCCTCTCCACCTCCTCACATTCTTCCTTTGTGTAAACACTAATGTCTAACTAGAACTCTAACAAATCATATTTATCTTTAAACACTCTAATGTGCAACTATGGCAATTAAATACACAGTAGTCTAACTAATAATAATAAATTTTCCCCCCTCAAATATATCTCATTCCAAAAGTGGCCAACAGAAATAAAAACGAGATGGTTCTTTTGTTTTAAATATATTTTTTCTCCTGGGGCCCAGCTGAGGGGCATCTCGGGCCGAGGAGTTGCCCCCCTCCCTCCCAGACTGAAGGGCCCCTCAACACTCTGGCACTGGGAGCTCTCTACATCTCTGTCATGAAGAGGCTTGTATTTATTTCCTTTCCTTCCCTTTCCGTTCCTTTCTGTTCCACATTCATTAGTTTGTCCGAGCTAAGCCGTCGTCTTTCCTTTCAAGCACTCTGAAGAATGAAAATAGTACAAGTGGTCAGTGTGGGCTCTGAATATCATTGTTCGAAAACTCAACTTTTAAAAATAGCTGAGCACAACCTAGCCAGGTTGGTTCAGTGGATGGAGTGTCGGCCTGCGGACCAAAGGGTCCCGGGTTTGATTCTGGTCAAGGCACGTACACCTTGGTTTAAGGCTCCTCCCTGGCCTGGGGCCCTGGTCGGGGCTTATGCAGGAGGCAAGCCATCGATGTGTTTCTCTCACTTTGATATTTCTGTCTTTCCCTCTCTCTTCTACTCTCCGTAAAAATCAATGGAAAAATATCCTCGGGTGAAGATTAACAACAACAACAAAAAATATATCCAAGCAAAACGTCTGCCATACGCAGCACCCCAAATTGCTTTTAAAATAAAGCACGTGGGTTGCGAGGGGAAAC
Organism: Cnephaeus nilssonii; assembly: GCF_951640355.1. Taxonomy (NCBI): domain Eukaryota; kingdom Metazoa; phylum Chordata; class Mammalia; order Chiroptera; family Vespertilionidae; genus Cnephaeus; species Cnephaeus nilssonii. The sequence goes on along the minus strand of NC_137085.1, from coordinate 45,441,041 downwards.
CCTGCTTTCAATGTTGTGTGGTGGTCATCTTCTCCAAGTGACGACGAGGGAATTCACTTCTAAATCCTGAATGCAACCCTAGTGAACTTCACCGGAGTAACAGTTCTGGCACCGTGAGTGTGCTCTCTGTGCGGGCCGTGCTAAGCACTTTACTTACTTCCCACGCTGTAGACTGTCTCGTTCTCACTTTGATTGTAATGGGATTCTCCATTACCATCCCTGCTTATCTTTGACTCATGAGCAGGTAACTTGGACAATAACATACAGGGAGCATTGTAACACATAGTAGGCACTCAATAAGTATCTGTTGAAGAAATAAATGAATGGATAGAGGCATTGAATGAACTCTATTCTTGAACAATACATTCTCCGTCTTTCTGACTGCACCCCCAAAACTTTGTCATGGGTATTTCTCAAGGAGCGTCTCACTTAACTGACACTGGAGGTGGGACCCATGCACTAGAGAAGTCGCTTTTACATCAAGTTCCTATTTTCAGAGGTCCTCTTCGCACAAGCAGAAATGACATGAACCAAAATCATCTCCTTAGTTTATTTCTTCTAGAGCCCTTAGCATGCTACATTAACCCGACAAAGCTTAATCTTGTGTTCATTTCACAACACATTTCATGCAGTTCACAGCTGTGACGGGTTTTACATTGACATTACACGTGTTTCGATTCAGCCATGTGAAAGGAATAATTCTTAATGGAGTTTGTCTCTGAAAACTGTCCAAGCTTAAATAAGCATGTGAGCCGTTTGCTCTGTTCTTAAGAGCAGTCTCTCTTTAAAATGCAAGACGGATTTCCAGTGTAAGAATATAATGTCCCTGTTGGCAGTCCGTCTGCAATCGCACCACTTCCTTTGGGGGTCGCACGTCCTGAGGAATCCCTTCACCAAACTGCATTCAAGTATATGATTTCAGTGAACACTCCGGGTTGAGTCTAGGAGCAAGGCTGACCTTCAGCGTCACATCCCCAAATAAATCTTCCGTGTCCCAGCTTTCCCAAGACTATGCTTAGCATGAGACTCTCTTGTACAATAAGCATTTCAGCACTAAAGCCACAGAGCAGAGCTATTTGGCATTTCCCAGTGAAGTGCAAGAAATTAAATAAGTTATGTTTTTATTGCTAATAGAATCAAGCACAGTCACTCTGTCAAACAGAAGGAATATGTATACACAGGATGTGGCTTCTCAGCCTCCCCCCCCCCACCCCCAGGGTTCAGATGCACAGAAGGAGTCACCTGGTCCCTTCCCATCCGGTACCCCTTTAAGATGATGTGTTGAGTATTCTAGAGTCTGAGGAGTCGGACCGCTCGTCGTAGTCGTCCTCGGTGTAAATGGGCTGCTTGGACACCATGGGGCACCCCTCGTCAGGGATGGAGATCCGCGGGTCCTCGGGGGCGCGCGTGGGCAGGACCGGCGAGCTCCTGAAGACGCTGGCAGAGTTGCCCGGGAAAGGGCTGACGTACTGGGACCGCAGCTGGTACTGCTGCTGCAGCGTCATGGTGTTCCACAGGGTGACGTCGTTGGGCAAAAAGGGGCTCGACTGGTTTCTCGCCAGAGTATTCCTCAGCATGAGCGGGTAGCGGGGCGGCTGGGGGAAAGGGTGCTGCAGGGGCACGGCCAGGGGGTTGGGGACGACGTTACTGGAGTCCGCAGAAAACCTCAACGTGTCTGGGACTCGGAAGGCCGACCCCACGGACCACTTGGAGGAGGAGATGGGGTAGGAGCTCAAGGTGTGTTCGAAGATGTGCCCGTTGGAGGGCAACACCAGGCTCTCGGGCTCGGCGGCAGTTCGCTCGGCGGCCGAGACGGAGGACCGGCTGGACAGCAGGACCTCCACGGCGCTCACCAGGTCCCCCCCACAGCCCTTCAGGATCAGCTCCAGCACCGTGGGCTTCTGGGTGGGGAATATTTTTTTTAACACTTCCAGGGGGGGTCTGTTGGCTTTCAAGCTGAAGGGCAGAGAGACGGTCCCCGAGGGGCCCTCGATCAGGAGGTGGTTCTGCTCCCCGTGGAACTTGGGGCTGTCGGAGCGGCTGTCCGAGTTGCCCCCGTTTTTCTGGCCTGCGTACCCACCTTCATCCACCGACACTACCTCGGGGCTCTCGGGGGCGAAGCAGCCTTTACTTTTTGCAACGTCTGGGGAGCTCCTCTGGTCCGTGTCTTTGTCGCTGAAGGTCTCTGCGTTGTCTGCCAAGCTGCTGTCCCCAAGTCGCTCTTCAGTCAAATCTGAAAAGCAGAGAACAGCTGGGTTAATCCTCTCCTGGTGGCATACAGAGGAACAGATGTGCCCAGGAGGGAGCCCACGCGGGCTTTCTGGAAGGGGAAATGTGTCCCAGTGCGTTATAGCATAACACAGGCAAGAAAGAAAGAGAAAGAGAAGAGAGAGAGAGAGAGAGAGAGAGAGAGAGAGAGAGAGAGAGAGAGAGAGAGAGAAGGAAGGAAGGAAGGAAGGAAGGAAGGAAGGAAGGAAGGAAGGAAGGAAGGAAGAAAGAAAGAAAGAAAGAAAGAAAGAAAGAAAGAAAGAAAGAAAGAAAGAAAGAAAGAAATCCAAACTATGTCATTGGCAAATGGCAAAAAAAAAAAAAAAAAAAAAAAAGACCCCTGAATATAAAGATCTAGAAAGCAGAGTGATGGCTCGGAATGATGTGTTGAGGGAAGCCTGTCTCCAACACGGGGCAGCGTAAGGCCGAGGCCCACCGAAGGTGTGGCTGCCAGCAGCACAGTCCGACCAGGGGCCTTCTGTGGGCCGGGGACCCACAGGCCCAGGAGGCAGGAACGGAAGCTCAGGCTTTCCTTCCGGCTCTTCTCCTGCAAAGGAGGCGGCCGGTGGAATTTAAGGACGTCTTCCGCTGGCGGGTAACCAGGAACTGCGGGCAAGTTTAATATTTCAAATCCATTTCCCCGTGCAGAGATTTCTCATTAAGTATGCCTTGTGAAGCGGGCACCGATGTGTTTCCACAGGATACCGCGTACAGTAACTAGTTGACAGGATTGCCAGAGCGAAGGAAAGAAGCCTCTGTACATTGAAACCTTTATTTAAAAGCCACGTGAGGTGTGGCTCAGTTGAGTGGCGATCCAGGAACCCAGAGGTTACTGGTTCAATTCCTGGTCAAGGCACATGCCTGGTTTGCAGGCTCAATCTCTAGTGGGGGGCATGCAGGAGGCCGCCCTTCAATGTTTCTCTCTCATCGATGTTTCTATCTATATCTCTATCCTTCTCGAACCTTCTCCTCTCTCTAAAATCAATAAAAACATTTTTTTTAAAAGCCACTTGCAACTTGGATTAGAAGGCACGCAAAACCAGCTGTGCATTCTGGGTGGTGGGGGACAGGTTGCAGGAGGGGAAGGAGGAAGTGACTTGACAGGGCTCATGGAACTATGCAAGGAGCATGACCCATCAATGAAGCAAAAGCACCCATAACTCCAGGACCTGGGGTGCAAGGGGGAAGATACATTTTCCATGAACTGTTTTGTTAGTAAAGTGCATGGAAAGGACTTAAAGAAACCTCTTAAATTAAAAGAAGAGAGAGGGGGAAATAGCTTTCCAAATAAAGCAGAGATTTGCTGTGAAGTAAACCAGTTGCAAATTTAACATTCTGACCTAAGACCTTACCCCCAGACCGGCTAGTGTTACTGTGCTAACCAGGCAGAAAGGAGTAGCTAAGACTGGATTACTCGCAGAAGTAAATGCTAACAGACCTTTATAATAAAGGGACATATTCCTTATTAATAAGCTGTATGCAAGTGGAGTTTTATCCTCCTTAAAACAGGTACTGGCAGTGTCTTCTGAAAGCCAATGTAACTGATCTAAAGGTGAAAATTATTAAGGGCCCACTTGTCAGGTTGTAAGCAAGTGGTTTGCCTGTGTTTTCTACTTCCTGGCGTGAATGGCCTCCTTGTCCCCTTCCCTGTGGGCACAGCACACCTGATCATGTGTAGACAGCCAGTTGGTGAAATTTCACCAAAGCAGCTTCTGAAACCCATCTCCTCCTGTGTGTTGTTGTTTACTTTAAAAGCCTTAAAGGACCATTTATGAACATGCTTTTAACATGGGCTGTCGCTTAAATATAACTGAAAAAACAAAACTTTGTTTCTCCACAAAGCAATAACGATGTGCCAAGCAAAAATACTTAAAAGATATTCTTACATTATATCAGGGCAACTTTCAATCATAAATCTGATATGAATTCATATTTACCCCAAATTTGCATTTTAAGTAAACTGCTTTTTTTCCCCCAATATAAGATTTCTCTAGGGCAGTGGTCGGCAAACTCATTAGTCAACAGAGCCAAGTAAGTATCAACAGTACAACGATTGAAATTCCTTTTGAGAGCCAAATTGTTTAAACTTAAACTTCTTCTAACGCCACTTCTTCAAAATAGACTCGCCCAGGCCATGGTATTTTGTGGAAGAGCCACACTCAAGGGGCCAAAGAGCGCATGTGGCTCGTGAGCTGCGGTTTGCCGACCACTGTTCTAGGGGGGTCATGTATAGCCCAGACAAACTAATTCTGCAACAACTCTGGAATGAACAAAAGACCCATCTTTGAAAGAGAAATCTGACATATTCTCTCCTACAACTTCCTAGGCCTGGAGACCCAGTTTCATGTCCCGAGTTAATGTGGTACTTATACTTCATCGAGAAGAGAAAAACAGCACCAAAAAAAAAAAAAGCATCTATAAATTCACACTGTCACCAGTATGTTAACTCAGCATGAACTGAACGCACAATTGGATTCTGGCTCCTGCTCAATGGAGCTTGGAAGAGCAAGTCCAATGCTCCCCCTGAGCAAAAATGAGCATCAAAGAACGCTTTCAATATTAGGTACCGCTAAACAGTTTTCTTATTTCTTTAACTTTAGCTTTCATTATCTGTTATTATCAGGTATTTGTATCCCTGTAATACACAAGATACCAGAGACGCAGAATAGATGGTAGCAAATAACAGAAGTGTGAGACTTGCCCCTAACTTGTGGAACTTATCAATAAGTTGGGAAGGTAAGAGGCATGTGCAGGGGGAAAAGCAAACACACCCAGGTAGGCTTGCTACGCATTAAATATAACACGCATGTACACACATGTACGTCGCAACAGCCACAATAGCCAAAAGGTGACTGCAACCCCAGTGTCCACAGATGGGTAAGGAGATAAATGAAATGTGGTCTGTACATACAATGGAGTATCATTCATCCTCAAAAAGGAATGAAATTCTGGCACATGCTACAATATGGATGAAAACATGCTAAATGAAATAAGCCAGTTACAGAAGGGCAAATATTCTACGATTCTACTTATTTGAGATACCTAGAATAGACATATTTATATATTTATAGAGACAGAAATGGTGGTTACCAGAGGCTGGGGGGAAGGGAATAGTGTCTTATTGTTTAATGGGTACCAAGTTTATGGTTGGGATGATGAAAACGTTCCGGAAATGGATAGCGGTGACGGTTGAACAACGCTGTGAATGTGCTAACGCCACTACGTTATACCCCTAAAGATGGTTAAGATAGTAAATTTTGTTATGTGTTATTTTGGCACACACACACACACAAAGAAATATGACACACGGTATACTAGCGATATAGGGGATGTTAAGATTTTTTTAAGAGAAACAAGTGTTTCTTCTAGAAAATAAAGGGTGTATACGTTTAGCTAAAAAGCTCAAAACTTAACTATTTTTTAAAAGAAATGTGTGCACCTAAAATCAGCTTCCTACTCTGAAAGGTAGATGTTCCCTACCCTGGGTGAGTCTGAAACACTGACAACCTTAGAGGAAGAGGTTCTGAAGTCTGCCAACCACATCCGCTCTCCCACAGAATGCTTCAGGCTCCGGAAAAGGGGATTCAAACAGGAACCAGAGAATGATATTCTGGCTAATCTGACACATCTGCCATTATGAAAATAGAGTGTGTTTTTTTTCAGGTTGGCAAACGATACACCATCCCAATAAACTGGATATGGGATGGCGGGCGTGCAGGTCTACGGCAGTGTAAAATCCACGGCTGCACCTGTTTTCCTGTCCTATAGAACAGGCCACAGTGGAATCTTATATGGGTGCCACCTTGTTCCCCAACTGCGACCCCCCCCCCAGACTTTCCTCGTGCCACCCTTTGCCCCTGCTGCTGTGCCATGCCCAGTGCAGCACGCACTCCCGGTGAGTTCTCAAGAGATGGTGGTGGGCTGTGCCGATTCACCCACTCTCAGGCGTCTGGGCTGACCAGCCTCTCCAACTGGGAGTCAAGGCTCTGGCGACCAAGTGAGAAGAGCTAATATGATGTCACAGGAATCAAATCTATACACTCAACACTCCGAGCAACCGAGGCCAGCACTGCTGATACTGTGTTCAAAGGGGAGACAGGAGACATGGAAAGAAGCAATGAGTGGGACTCCCCTACGGCGTTCATACACCTGAGCAGCACAGAAAGGCCTGCGATGGGGTGCCACGTGAGCAGAATCCCAATCAACAGCCAAAGGCTATGGAGGTTGCAAAACCGGGCAAGGGGCAAGGGAAGACTAGCCCCTCAGCTGGCACCAAGAGCAAACTCCGCGCCCAACAGTCATTTCTGAAAGAAGAATATAGCGTCCCTGCGGTTCTGTGGCATTGTGGTCTACTGGTTGTGTTCTTGCACCTAAACTAGATGTATTGTAGATTATTCTGTTATAAACACAGACTTTCACAAGTAATGACAGAGGGTGAGCTGTGAGCCCAGTGATAACGTATAACGTAATAACAGGTGTTTCTTTACATCCCTGGATTTGTTTTCCTAAATGAACTTTATAAACTGTTCGTGTTGGCCTAAAACACAAAGGCCTTTCTTGATATAGAAATGTGAAACTGCCAACAAACAAAATGAAAAGGAAACTACCCCCAAAATGCTTTACCCTCTTCTTTTCTTGAAAGTGACACCCTAATTCCTAGAACACGAAGAGGAAGAGTATACTTCAACTGATAATATTTTCACCCCTAGAATATGGGTATCAGAAGCCAAAACTCCTGGACAAAAACTGAAATCAACTTCATTTGATATTACAAACCGTCTACTGAAAGTGATGGTCTGTTGATTCTAATGCTTAAACATCTAGACATCTTTAAAATTTACTCAATGCTCACTCTTCGATTTCATATTTTTTATGATGTAGAAACACAGCCACCTCTAAAATAAACTTTTCACTAGGGTAAAGGTTTTCAAAAGGTGATATTCAACTAACAAGGAAATTTTTATATGGATAATGAGATACATATATTGTAATATATATATATATATATATATATATATACACACACACACACACACAGACACACACACACACATATATATATGCCATAAGATAGCTACAGGACTTTAAAGAGAGATAATGAACACTCACACAAAAGTGACTTCCATCTAAAATAAAATTACAATTCCAAAATCTAACTTTCTTTTGAGGATTTTTCCATATGAAAATGCACTGAAGCAAAAAAAATAATTCTAGATATTCGTTTTAAATATTTTGAGAAAGGACACCCCATCTGTGAAACATTTTGCTCAAGACACATAACATGAAAAATCTTTCTGACTTAAATGTGGTGGGTTTGCTCCATTTTATCCAATTATATCTACAAAACAAAATGTATCTCACATCCAGAATGAAAATACAAAAACACTGGCATAGAGAAAGGAGGGTTTCCTCACGCACGTCACTGGATTTTTTTTTTTCTTCTGAAATTGCGTCAGGCATTTTGAAACATGGACTGCATGTCCTCAGCTGTTCGCTGGAGCATTGGGGACACACCTCTGAGTAACATCCCCAATGGGTCATTTCCAAAGCACACAAATAAATCTTCAGTGGCAGGCAGGAGCCTGGGCAAGGATGGCTTCTCGAGCCGGCTGCCCAGTCAGAAGTCTAGCAGGAGACAGGCTTTGTACAACTTCTGTTATCGCTATCTCATACTACAAGTACAGAATCATAAAAAACTGAATCGCCGACAACTTAGAGTACTGCAGGAAATGAATGTTGGTCTAAAACCTTTCCTTTCCTTCCTAAGGAGAAAAGAAAACTCGTGGAAAGTAAAAATGTATAGTCACATTTTCCTTTTAAAAGATAATTAACGCCCTGGCTGGTGTGGGTCAGTGGTTAGAGTGTGAGCCCTCACACCCCAGGGTCTCATGTTGGATCCCGGCCCCAGTCAGGGCATGTGCTGGGGAGGCAACCAATTGATGTGTCTCTTTCACATCGATGTTTCTTTCTCTCTCTCTCCCCCTCCCTTCTCCCTTTCACTCTCTCTAAAAATCAATGGGGAAATATATTCTTGGGTGAGGATTAACAAAACAAAAGAAAAATCATAAGAAGATAAAAAATCATTAACAACACTGGGTTAATAACATGTGGCAGTATCAAAATGGGTTTCTGCAGACCAATATTTTTGGGGGACATATAAAGGGCTAGATATAAGGAAGGATGGTTTTGCAACTGTGGACTACAGTATATTTCCTACAAAAATTTAGGTTTGACCTCTTTCTTGATTCAGAAAATAACACTTTTCAAGAAGCAGGAGGGAAATTACCTATAAATCTACATGCGTATTTGGTGCTTATAAAAATGCAAGCCGGCATGGTTCAGTTGGTTCAGCATCGTCCTGTGCATCTAAAGGGAGCCGGTTCGAACCCCGGGTGGACATGTACAGAGGCTGCCAACAGATGGTTCTCACATTGCGCGCGCTCTCTCTCTCTCTCTCTCTCTCTCTCTCTCTCTCTCTCTCTCTCCTTCCCCTCCCTCCCTCCCTCTAAGCATGTCTTCCGGTGAGGATTAAAATATTTTTTTTAATTTTTTTAAATGTCTATTCATCCATCCATATATTTAGCAAATATCCTTGAATCCCTCACTATGTGCTCAGGCATTTCCTAGGTAAGAGTATATGAAAAACCAGAGCATTTTTCATATACTAGGGTAACGGTTTTGATCAAAGCACTGCCTCTTAGCCACAGAAAGACTTAGTTTCCTAACTAATCTTCTGCAAAATTTCCAATTTATCTTTGTAATTGGTCACATTTTACATTGAAACACAGCAAGTAACTCAAAGGCCAGCAGCTGGGCAGACTATGGTGTCTTCACTGGGGGGAATATTGTTGTCAACATTCACATATAAAGACTATGGGTGCAACAGATACACTGAATTAAATAAAGAATAATCAGTGGCGGCGGGTGGGGGGGCGTGTCGGGGAAGCAAAACACTGACCCTAGCTTTGCAAAATTTATGTCTCACTTGTCATTGGAATCAAGAGATTAGAGATCTGGAAAAGAACTAATGTTCTGATATTTAAATTTTCCAGAATACTGTCATTCAGTAGTTGATTGGGCTTATTTTCATAGTTGTTTATACAACAAAATGGGAGGAAAAAAACACTGCGTTATGTTTTTGTTTCCTCAGTGCTCAGACAAGGAAATGATTCACTAAAGCCACGTGGGACTCATGGGGAGGGACACTCAGACGTTACTTAACCTTGGTCATGGGCACCCATGCATACCCCAAGTTCAAGGTCCGCTGTGCCATCACAGTCACATCAAACTAGACGTGAGGCCCAGGGGCTTGAGGGGCTAATGGCCGGGGAAAGTGCAACAGGTTAAAAAGCCAAAGAAAAGAGGAAAGCAAGAAGGGACAGGAGAGGAAGAAAGAAAGGGGAGGGGCGATAGGCAGGCTGGCAAATAGCTCTGCACTGGGCTCCGTCCTCCCTCCTGTCAGGAAGAAGTGCAACATTTCCAGAAAGGGGCTCTGAGTCCTCTGAGTCCTCCGGGGCGTTGATTTATGGAGATTTACTCCCGGCCCCTCTGTAAAGCTGTGAGCAGAAAGTGCTGACTGGCTGCAGCGAAGAATTTCTCATCAATGCTCTTTGATTGTATTTTGCAAACAAAATGCCTGTTGCTTGGTAACATTTCACTTGAGCCTGACCTTCCCCGAAAGTTATTGCTATCAGATTCGATTTACACTGTCCTCCTGTGATTACTGTAATCTTTTAAACCCGGGAGTTCATCCATCAGGGAGAAGAAAAGTTGGTTGTGTAAGTCCAGAGCACGGCCATCCCCCAGATTTATAACCTGGGGCAGGCTCTTTCCCGGATGGCAGTGGAAGTCTGGTTTCCAGAGGTTGAAACGCTCTGGTTTTTCATGCCAGCCCTGGCCTCAGGTCACCAGAGGGTCACCAGCACCACCCGATGCCCACCCCAGGCAGCTGGGGCTCCAGGGAGAGGGAAGCTGGGAGACCCGCACTGCACTCGAGACCCCGGGCCCCACGGGGCTCACTGAGTGGGGTGATTGGAGCTGGGAGGGACAGCCGCCGCTAGGGTTGCCGGATAAATTTCAACTTCAAATATATAACGAAGAATTTTTAGTATTAAGTGTGTCCCACCCGATATTTGCCATCCTGTTTTTTATTTGCATGTTTTCTGCTAAATCTGGCACCCCACGCTCAAGCAGCAGGGAGGGAGCGGATGGCCTAAGAGGAGGGAGTGAGAAATGCACGGAGTCTTGTTCCTCAGGCTCCAGGCTCCTGGGCCAAGGAGCCCACCGCAGAGGGGTGGAAGGACGGCAGCAGGCTGGGTGGGGGGTGAGGGGGTGGGGTGGGGGGAGCGCCCCACCTGCCCAACTGCAGTTTCCCTGAGACTGGCAAGGGGCAGTACCCAGTGCAGCCGCAGCTGCCCCTGAACACACGTTTGCTGGGACTCTCGTACCTCCGTACCTCCGCCGGGGCCCTTGTGCCCTGTGGCTGCTCCCACAGGCGGCGGGCACACCACCCTACGTGCAAGGTGCTGGGCTGCCTCACTCACCCAGCTGGGCTGCGCACCAGCCCCCCCCCCCCCGCTTCGCCGCCCCCCCGGCCCCCCCCCCCCGCCCCCGCCAGGCAGGGCCCCAGGAGCAAAGGAAATGGATAAACGGGTGCCTCCAGAAGAACCGGTGCCTCCAGAATCACCAGAAACTGTGACTATCCTCAGCGTCCTGCCCCTGGGACGAGCCCTGGGGTACGGTGTGGAAGAGACCAGTGGTACAGATCACTTATTCCCTTTCATTGGGTGGCTTTTGTTTTTTACAGTGCAACTCTGAGTCCAGCCTCTCGCCGTCTTAAAACCAGACCCCGTGTTTAAGTTCAGAGGCACACTGCACGAGTGACCTTGAAGTCTTTCCCACCTTTCCATTTTCTTCTGGCCAACACCGTCTCAGAGGGTTTCCCATCCCGGCCTGGACCGGTGATCTGGTAACACTCATTATTACCTGCAGGTATGTCTGCCTGTCTTTTTTTGTAAATTAAATTTAAAATAAGGAAGTAGACTGGACAGGACCCAGTGAAGCAGGAGCTGAAAGGCACAGAGCAAATATAAAGATGCTATTCGGTACCGGGCACGAGGTAAAATAAAATAAAGGTAGTTTTCAAAAACTCCCAACTTCTCTCACTACAGGTCTCTTAGTCACCCCTTTTCAGGAGAAATCAACAGAGAGGGAGACCCTACTTTCCTATTTGGTCCTGCCCTCCTACCATTAACCAAATATGATGTGTTTTTATTTCTTTTTCCTTTAAGAACACTTTAAAGACCTCGTGCACATCTTTGTTTTGATGACAGATGCTGAGGGAGGAAGAACCTACAGCTGGAGATCTTTCTTCTCCGCCAGAGGCTGCCCAGGACACACTCCCCTGAAGGAAATGGTGAGGCTGGGGGAAGGGAGCCGCAATACAGGAGTGTAACTTTAGCTCTCACCTTGGAGGTGACCCTTAACTTTCCTCAGCTCCTGAGCCCAGGTCCTGAAAGGCTGGCTCGGCTGGTTCAGGCTGCTGACTCAGAAACACGAAGTGCTGAAAGATGCCACAGTTCCCAGGGTATTCTCATGGGGGACTGGAAAGGGTGTGAGGGGGATGAAGAGGGAATTTAGGAGAATAAGTGAATCAATGGTACCTATGTAAAGAAGCTTAAATTATAATTTGGGGCTTAAAAGATCTTGGAATTCCAGGCCAGTCATAGATGATAATCAAAGAGCAGGGGAGAAATGTACACCCCAAAAGAAAAAAGAATGCTTCAATCCAGAGCTAGAAATAATAACATTAGAATATGTAAATTCTCCTTAAAACCACTGCCACATGGAAAGGGATGGTTAACACACAACACCAGGGGTCCTCAAACTTTTTAAACAGGGGGCCAGTTCACTGTCCCTCAGACCGTTGGAGGGCCGGACTATAAAAAAACTATGAACAAATTCCTATGCACACTGCACATATCTTATTTTGAAGTAAAAAAACAAAACGGCAAAAACACCCGCATGTGGCCCGCGGGCGGGCCGTAGTGTGAGGACACCTGCACTACACCGTTAGGTAAAATAACTCCAGTCCTTTAAAGAATCTAAAGCAGAACTTGAAGAAGGAATTTCTTTCCGTCACAAAACGGAATTTTGGTGTTGATGTGGCACTCCCTGAACGGCCGGGGGGGGGGGGGGGCTTCTCCAGCGGAGCCCAGCAAGCAGACCCTTCTCTAGGGCATGTGCTGTTCACCTGCATTCGTAGCTAACGACGACGACGACGACATTTCCACGGTTACAGGCTGAAGCAGCCCTTTGTGAAAGGACCAACCTGGACACAGAGATCACCGATCTCCATCCTTTGCCAGCAGATACGGATTCCTGATGGTCTGGGAACTTACTGGAACATGCCATGTGAACAGAGCTTCACTTACTTCTCTGCATGCAGTGGGCTACTTGTCCAGCAGTATCTGATCTACGTCGAACTATGCATGGTATGCTACATACAAATAAGTCCTAATAAGCACAACTGCAGAAAGGTATGATATATACAGCAACCAGTAGTCTCGCCCAGGCAGTTTCTCTCCACGGACACCCCAAATGGACTTTCTTACGGAGCCACGCATGGGCACGATCCACCTGCACGCTTGCCTTCCTCATGAAAACAACTACTCTCTGTGTGTTTCCCTGCGCCACCACCCACATCATCGGGTTGATGATTGGCATTTTTTCATGGAATTATCGGGCCAAGCCAGCTGAAAGAAGAAGATAAAAGTCATAGACAGGAGCGTGTAAGGTATGTAGTGTGACCAGCTAGAAACTGAGCCCGTGGTCCCTGACGGCTCAGTCTCCCAAAGCCACCCACCACTCTGACCTCTCCCTATGGTACATCCTCTCCTCCTGTGCAATTACCCGCTCTCCATGTGGAGGACTCGGGCTATCCCTGAGCACTCAGAATAAAGGAGAGGGCACCGGTCTGGTTGGTCCAGTGGGATGGGTCTCCTTTCATTCTCCCAAACCTGCATCCTCCTGCTGCCGCCCTTCGTCCTGCCCTCGCTGCCCTCCCCCTGGGCTGTTTTTGGTCTTGTGACACTTTAGGAACCATGAACTCGGGGTATCCCAAAGAATGGTTTGAAGGGCACTGGACGTGGGCAGGATCTCCTCTTGAATTGAGACACCCAAACCCAAAGCCCTATTATTATAGGAGTGCTGCTGGCTCCGTGGCCATTGCAAAATGCTGCCTACTACTGACATACACCGAGACTCCTGCTCTGGAGGGAGTGGAGGTTCAAAGTTATTGGCGTGAATCAACTTCTAGAAGCGAGACAAAACACTCCCAGTTACTTGTTCTAACTAACCTCAAGGAGAAAGGCAACATAAACCTCTCTCTCTCCCTCCTATTCTCCTGTGGCAAACGTACAAGTATGAAGAGATCAGATTGGAAGGAGAGAGACAACAGGGGTGGGCGGGCATTCCTCAGAGAAATGCTTACAGCCTATTTTGGATTAAATACCCACAAAATCCAGGGCAGCAGAACTGGGCCTGCAAGGCTGCCTGCCGACTCACCCCCAAAGCAGTGAGTGCATCTCCCCAGCTCCACACATCGGTCAACTGCTCCTGAAAGCCCCTCTCCAAAAGCCAGAAGCTTTTGCAGACTTCCACAAACTCCCTGGAGGTGTTGGGGGGGAGGATGGGTGTCAGAAGTTCTACCACAGTCCTACCTTTGGGGCTCTAGGCCTTATAGGGCCCTCCCTCAAAAAATTCAAGCAAACCCTTTTAACCTCTCCCTGAGAAGATCGGGCGCCTTTCCTTTTCTTTTCCTATTTGCCACACCAAACACATGTCAGTTGAATTCCAAGAGCCTAAAATCAAAGGAATGCTTGGGCTGGGCAGGACCGCAAGGTCAAGATTCCCAGGAGAAAAGAGCCTCATCTGGGGTTTGCAGACCAGAGACCTGGAGGAGGGAAAGGGATGGAAGCAGTGGGGTGGGCGGAAATCTGTCCACCTCCCCAGCTCAGGGCAGACCCACTCTCTCTAACGCACAACACCGGAGCACAACACAGGAGGAGAGCGAGGAGAGGTAAAGGGAAGCAAGAGTCTTAGTCTTTGCTCCCTATCTTACAGCATGAGGCCCAAGCCTCCTAGAACCTGGGAAAGGGCTCTCCAAACGTGGCCTTCCTCACGGCATGGCAAGTTTTTGTTTTTTGTTTTTTTAAAATATGTTTTTATTGATTTCAGAGAGGAATGGAGAGAGTGAGAGAGACAGAAACATCAATGATAAGAATCATTGATTGGGTACCTCCCGCACACCCCCAACTGGGGATCTAGCCTCAACCGGGCATGTGCCCTTGACCGGAATCAAAAGCAAAACCGGCGGGACCCTTCAGTTCACAGGCCAGACACACTATCCACTGAGCCAGACCGGCTAGGGCTGCAGGTCAAGTTTTGTTTGTATTTCTTTAAACCACAGAGACAGCTGAAGGCGGCCTGAGGGAACCTATTGAAAGACCTGAGCAATTTTGCAAAAGAAGCTCACACCGGCCACACCAGATTCTCATTTCTCCCTATCAGTTTAGAAGCCTTTCTGGCCTTCTTTATACTATTGCTTCTAAATGAGACTTCTTTCAACAAAGTGCAAGACGCTGCAGACCACAGTGCGCTACCAGACAGGCTTGGGGTTAGCTCCAGTTCCCTCGGGGCCCGGGCCGAGAGGAACGCCCAGCTCGGAGCCAGCCAAGCCTCTTAGGCCTTGGATCCGTCCTGCACCTACACGTCCCAATCTCTCTAAAAAGCCCTAAGGCGGGGAACCCCTATGCACGGTGGTGTGTACGCCCGCCTGGGTTTTAATTTGGACCTGTCACCACCTCTTTAGTTACCCGTCGCACAGTCCCGTCGTTTGGCTAGCCCCAGGCGCCTTCCTCGCGGGCGTCCGGGTCCCCCCTCCCGGATCCAGAGGGAAAGCCGGCAGCTGCCCGGAGAACAGGAACCGGCCTGGCGAAATTTGGAGAGGAAGGCCCGGCCAGGCCCACGTCCCCAGACCTGCCTCCCGGGTCCCCAAGCAGAGCCGCAGCAGGAGCTCCCCAGTGTTCCCGCCCGCAGCCCTCTCACCTGGCTTGGCGAGCGGCGTCTGCAGCGCCCCGGGCTGGGGCTCGGCGGCCCAGCGCAGCGCGGCGGCCGCAGCCAACTCGGCGGCAGGGCGCGGCGGCTGGGACGGCTGCGAGGGCGGCGGCGGCTGCGGGGCGGCGGCGGCGGCGTCCCCAGACGGCGGGGGTCCCGGCAGGGCGCGCAGCGAGTCGGGGATGAGGCTCTCGAGGCTCTCGTTGGCCTGCTGCCGGCGCAGTGCCACCTGCGCCGCCATGACCCGCTGCCGCTCGATAATGAGGATGCACTTCTCGCACGTGCAGTCCTTGAAGCGGCAGTAGCGCTTGTGGCCCTTGAGCCAGGACAGCACGCCGTGGTTGCGGCAGCGCGCGCACTTCGGCGTGCGCTGCAGGGGCGCCCGCGGCGGCTGCGACACCGGGCCGCCCATGTACAGATAGGGGGAGCCGTAGCCGTTCATGCCCCGGGCTCCCCGAAGAGCTGGCGGGCCGGCGGCGGCAGCGGGCCAGGGGGCGCCGGACGGCGGGGCTGGGAGGCCCGCTCAGGGGCGGCCTCGAGGCGGCCGCGTGCGTCCCGAGGTTGTCGGAGGTGCCGCAGCCCTTTTACGTCTCCCGCGGCGCTCGCAGCCCCGGCCGCCGGCGGGTACGCCGCCAGTCCCACGCCGGCCGCGTCTCCGCAGCTGCTGCTCAGGCCGGCAGGTCCTCCCGCGCCGAGCGTTCCGGCGGCTGCGAGGTGCCGGCGACAGCGCTGGTTAAGGTCTAAGCCAGCTTGGCCGCAGTTCCAGCGCGCTGCCAGGCCCGGCACCTCCTCCACCGCCCTCCGCCCTCCTCCGCCCTCCCACTGCACCCCCCCCCCCCCCCCACCAACCAGTCCCAGTCTCCTTGCACTCCCCACCCCACTCCACGCCGTCCTCCTGCCTTGCGCCCCCGGAATCCCTCCCAGCACCTTCCGTGCCACCTGCAGCCGGGCGGCTCTCGCGGGGGCGCTCACGGCCCCTCCTCCAGCCCCTCCGCGCGGCCCCGGCCCCGGCCCCGGCGGCACGGACTGGCGCTCCGGGCGCGGCGCTGCCCACCGGGCGGAGTGAGGGTGTGGGTGCCTGCGGGAGCGGGAGGTGGCCGCTCCCCTTCTCTGCCTGCCCTCCAGGTTGGATTTGGCGGCGCCCAGCCCGCTTTCATTCCAACACTTGGCCTCGGAAACTCGGCTCCGCGAGAACCAGAACCTACCGTGGAATTGATTCGGGAAATGTTGTCTCTTTATATCTTTTTTGCAACTTAAAAAAAAAAATCGTGCTGCTGCAAAAGGAAAGGAATGTTTTTGAAAACTTGCTGGCCCAAGGATAACAGCCCCCTGTTGCGGGCACAGCCCACCCTCTCTGGCGCCGGGTTGGTTCCCGTACCCTCCTCCCAAGTTTTAATAAACAATGTCAGTCCCCAACGGCGCGGGGAACGCTCGTGCGGAGGACTTTCTTCAGGGCTGGGTCTAAACTTTCAGAATGGACTTGGGGGGCCATGATGACGCTCAAAAGTGACTGAATATGATCTCCCCTCCGCCTAATAGCCACTGACCCCTCAAACGGAGACCCCGCGTCCCCCAATTCCAACCCCCACGGACTCAATGGTAGGGGTGGCGCCGTTTCTCTCCCCCCCCCATTGTCTTTGGGTAGGCGTGGAAGGGGTCCCTGCACCAGAAGACAACATCAAACTTTGTTTAAATTGTTATGTGTGGGTTTCTCATCTCCTAAGAGTACCCCTTTGGCCTCATGCAGACTACTGCCATGAACACAGGGACGACAAAACACCCCCTCCCCCAACAGAACAAAACTGAACACAGGTGGATACAGCGACTCGGGGCAGCACCGTGGCTCGAGGCGGAGCGGGGGAGATGGCAGCCCGGCCGCTGGGCGGTGCGGGTAACCCGACGGGGGCGGAGAGCGTAGACTCGTCCGCTGCAAAGGTCAACCTTTTGGCCGCGCCCCGTTCCCCAAGGGAGGCCGCTTTTCTCCGCCCTGGAAACAAACAAGCTACCGGAAAATGTTCCTCGGTGTTTTCTGCGAATTCAAGTAGCCACCCCCCACCGTAGAACAGTGATTGGGTAGAAGCCACCTCCAGTTCAGACCTCTCGGAGTTGGGGATCGCTGTCTGCTGGCCCGGTGGGGCCCGGGCAGGAAACCCTTGCAGGACAGACAATGCTAACCCTGGAAGGCCTCCCCCCAAAGCGCGTGGGGCACGAACCCCATCTGTCTTCTTACCACCCCCACCCCTCACCGCCACCCCCTCAATCCTTCCTTTCCTCCCAGTCTTCGCTAGGAAAACAAGCCCTAAAACACAACTGAAAGGGACTTGATGAGCTCTCAGGACTGGAGGTCGGTCACCGCGGCCCAGTGGGCCAGAG
Source organism: Cnephaeus nilssonii (assembly GCF_951640355.1). Lineage (NCBI taxonomy): Eukaryota > Metazoa > Chordata > Mammalia > Chiroptera > Vespertilionidae > Cnephaeus > Cnephaeus nilssonii. Next base: position 45,423,284 of record NC_137085.1, on the reverse strand, counting down.
GCCGGGCGGTGGGGAGTTGGCAGTGCATCGCTCCACGTGACAGACGCAGAGAGAATGACACTGAATCTGGGACCGTTAGTTCGCGCTGAAATCTCTCGGGGTGTCTTGGCCTCAGAGGATGTGGGGCGAGGGACCGTGGACTTTTTTCAAAGTCCAATTTCTCCGGAGTTTCTCCAAATGGTCAGCGAAACCGGGACTATAAAGTCCTTGGGGATAAAGCTTTTTTTTTTTTTTTTTTTTTTTTTTTTTAAGGAAAGCAGCTGACCTGGGCACCAGGTTTTGGGGGGCGGAGAGACAGTCCCACTTGCTAGGCGACCCCCTTTCCTCCCTCGGTCACCTCGCCACCCTTCCCCCTTTGCCACGCAAACAGTTTGGCATTATTTGGTCCCGGGCTGGTTCACTCCAGGGCACACTGGGGGCTGAGATCTAAATACTCATTTGATATAGCGTAACAATCCTTTTCCCATATTTGATGGGAATGTTTTCCATATCCCAGTATTTGACAACATCTCCCTATAGGGACAGGTTTGTATTTGTGTTGGTAAAACGTCCCCTGCCTCCAAGTCTATTGTAACCCAACACCTGACAACCCCGAGTCCCGTTTCTGTTTGCAGAAAGGGTTTATTCAAGCACATAATGGGATCCCAGCAGAAAGCCTTCTCGAACAAGGGGCCCTGGTAAACTTCACCACATGAACTCCGTTTCCAGGGCTATTAAGCTTTTAATTGGAAAATAGCAGAGGAAATTTCAAGGTGACTATAACGTGTTAGCAGTTAGCGCGGAGAAGAAAAGCCGAAGCGGGAATGAATGTGGAAAGCATATGGTCCGAATCACATTTAGGAGGAGCGGCCTGCTTCTAAGTCCCGGCAGCTTACACACGGATGGGAAAAATAATCAAAGGCATTGGAAAGGGAGGGGGGGGGGGGGGTAGGATGACAAGTAAATGGAATCTCACTAGACCGGACCCACTCGTGTTCTGCTCTGGGTGGGTGGGGTACGTGTTTTCCAGCCACGATGAGCTGGGGAGCATGGTGACAGACATTCACAGTGAAAGGTAATGTGCCCGTGGGGTTCTTTCTCTGGGCGCGCGCAGTCTCACGGTGTATCTGTCTACCAGCTTGAGGCGTGCAGGTGTCCTTGCTGAGAAACGGAGGATGTTCGGACTCCAAATCTGGGAGCCCTGCCAGCTGCTCCTCACCTCAAGACACAATCAAAAGGACAGTTTCATATTGTCCCGATTGTGTAATACATCAGGGCATTTTCTGCTTTGCTGGATTCTCATGGAGGCGGAGGTCAGGGTTCCTATTTTGTCGTTTTAATCTCAACCGCGGTGACGCTGGAAGCGGGAGGGGGCGGGGCGTGCAGAAAGCCCTTTGAATGCAGAAAAACGAGCCCCCTGTCCCCGCGTAGGAACTTCCCGGCTCGCACACTTGTCCGTGCCTCTGGGCATCCGTCTTCGGCCAGCTTCAAAATGAAAGGGGGGGGGGGACAAATGTCTAGCGAGGCCTTGGTGGGGCAACCAGCAATCGATTTCTTAAGGTGACAATAATGCCCTTGTTCTCCCTCCATTAACTGGGGAGAAACCCTTGAGCACTCCCCCAAGACACCCCGACGCCGCCCTCTGGGGTGCGGGGCGGCGGCCGCGATTGAACCTGCATTTGCAGGGCCTGGGGGAAGCCGCTGAGCAGAGAGAAGGTCGGGGCGGTTCTGTCCTCCCTCCGTTTTGGCAGAGGATCTCCAAGGGCCTAGCCTCTGGGAGCAAAAGGGGGCGCGGGGCTGCTGCTCGCTCCTTCCAGTTCTCGGAAGCCAGCAGCGACTCAAGCCTCGGAAGGTGGGCTCCCGCCGGGGCAGATTCCTCAAACCCAGCCCACGCGCAGGCCGCGCCCGCTCCCACCTTTTGGGGTGAGGTGGGGGTCGTTCCTGTGTTGCTTCCTCCAAAGGGCCCACTGAGCAGCGACCTTAACTCCTTAACTCCGGGCTTTCGAAGGAAGGACCCGGAAAAGCGCTTCCTCGGAGCGCTCCCCACGGAGCCAGGGGCCGGGCCCGCTTCCCGGAGGGCCCTGGGCGCAGCCGCTCGGTCTCTGCTCTGGTCTCCGGCCCGGGAGCGCCGGGGCCTCGGCCCGTCCGCCGCCCAGCGGGTTCCCTCGGGCCTGGGAGCTCGAGGCTTTGGCCCTTTAAAGGAGCGGCTCGCTCTGGGCTCCTGGGCCTCGGACACACCCCGCGGGCAGCAGGAAAGCTGGAGGGGGCTGAGGGCGCCGGTCACGTCCCCTTCCCCATTTCGCAAGAGGGTCGCAGCGGGCGGCCTTAAGTGTAAAGGAAAAAAGAAAAAAAAAACGCGTACCCAACAAGGTAAAGCGATGGCTTTAAAAGTTTTACGATTATCTTATGCCTCTAAAATCCGAAACAAAGCCGAGGAAATCTCTTTAGGTAAGCAGTGCAATATTCAAGGGGCAAGAAAGTCTTGTCTTGCCCTCGCTGGTTTGGCTCAGTGGATAGTGTGTCCACCTGCTAACTGAAAGGTCCCGGGTTCGATTCCAGTCAAGGGCACATGCCCGGGTTGTGGGCTTGATCCCCAGTGCAGGAGGCAGCGGATCAATGATTCTCTCTCATCATGGATGTTTCTATCTCTCCCTCTTCCTCCCTCTCTGAAATCAATAAAAATATGTTTTTAAAAAAGAAAGTCTTGCCTAGGGTTCGCTCATGGGGCTCTGGTGTGCAGCTCTTCCCAGGATGGGCCCCTTTTCCAGAATTCTCTTCCGCCCCCTTCTTTCCTCCTCCCCCGCTGTCCCAGAACAAAGCCCTGCGGCGGGGAGCAGGGAAACTGGGAGAATGGGCGGGCTTCCAGGAAAGAAGTCCCTGCTCAGCGAAAGGGTCCGAGAATCAAGAGGCCAAACGGCCAGCGCCGCTCGCACGGCGGGGGCAGTGGGTGCGAACACCAGTCACCGAGGCCGGGCCCGCGGGAGAAGAACGCAGCACTGACTGCGCGAGGCGCGGGGACTCGAGAACCATCCCAACCCGGGAAATTTAGGCTGAGACTGGGCATACTGGACCTAACAGAAGCCCTCGGGACCGCACGACTTCCGGAGCAACCGGGGCCCCGCCCCCACCCAGCGCCCCGCCCAGCCCTGCTCGCCCCGCCCATCCGCCCAGGCGCCTTCCCAGCTGTCAGGGCCGCAGTGGTGGAAAAGTTTGCTGGCTGTTTGGCCGGGGGACCAAACTCCAGTGGCCGAGTCCAGGCCCTTAGAGTGTCTGAGAGGGAGTGGGGGCAAGAGGGAGGCGTCTTTTACCGGCGAGCCGTGGGCCGGCAGCAGGGCTCAGGCTTTGCCCGCGTGTGGGTGTGCGGAGGGAAAAAGGAGAACCAAAGCGCCGCCAGAGTTCCCCGGGCAATCTCTTTTCAGAGGGGCAGCGGCCAGGGGCACGCCGCCGTGACCCCCATCCGGCCGGGTGGACCAGGCCAAGCTGGGTGAGCCTAGGAAAAGCCCTCTCTCTCGGCAGACTGCTGAGGGCTGGAGGATTGTAGCGCCAAACGCATTCTATAGAAACGCTTTTAACACCTCTTGATGCAAAGCGTCAGGCGTAGTGAGTGTATGTGTCCCTTGTGAAACCAGTTCACGGAAGTTCACGGGAGACGGAGAAGGGGCTCGAGTTCTATGCGTGGATGGGAGTCTTGTTCCCACGGGGTGATGGGGAGACGGCTGGGGCTGGCTCACGCCTACGCCGCAAACTGCGGTTTCGTGCGTGGGTTTCAGAGAGAGCCCCAGGGCGGGTATGGCAGTGGTGGTGGCAGGTCAGAGGCTTGTCACCAAGGGCTTTCCCTGAAGCCCTAGGTCTGCAGCGTGGACTTTGCAGCCGTAGCTGGGTGAGAGCCAAACCTACCAGGTAGGGCCGCCGGCCCAGCGACCGCGTCCGCTGTAAGAAGGGAAGGGTCGCTTTCGCCCCAGCCGCGGCTCAGAAGGGCGCGCGATTCCTTTGCGCACAACCCACCCCGTGGCGCCGTGGCAGCAGCTTACGCGGCGCTCAGGAAAGAAAGGCCCCGCAAGTCTGCTTCGGCTTTCCCGCGCCAGAGCAACAGATGCGCTTGTAAAAAGGCTCGGTAAGGGTCGTCCCAGCAGCCCGCCAGAAGGGGACACGATGCCCAACACACCCACACTTGCACACACGTGTTGTGCATGTTAGTATACCGCACACATCACGGGTACCGTGGCCCCTACTGTTACAAGATCCCTTTCAAGGGGGCAGAACTTTAAAATGATCGCCCCTCAAACGTATATTAATGTTTAAAATCCAGCAGCCAAGACTTCCAGGCGAGGCTCTATCTTGTGTTCGGAATTAGGTACGTTCCTAACGCCGCTCACCTGGGCCAGGCCCTGGGCTGCCTGGCACCCTCCTCCCTAGCAGTCAAGGATAAACACCCGAGGAGCCAACTTGAGCGCCACAGGGCCACTCCGCTGCATCAGGCACGGGAGGAAGGCCCCCTTTATGGGGCTATTCAGAGGAGAGGCCGGATCTTCCCGCGACTCCGCAGGGGCCCCATGGTGGACCTGGGGCCCGGCCCTCCCACGGGTGTGACCCTTCTGGGGCCGCCCGATTCAGAGTGCACTCTCCGGGCCCAGGAGGCCAGGGGGGTCTCTGCCAAGGACGGGCGTAGCCCACCCAGCCTGGTTCCCCAGGCACCGGCGGCCGGAAGTGGATGTTCGGGGCGGCGACTGGAGGAGGCCAGGATGCACAGAGCTGCGGGCCCACCAGGGGCCCAGAAGGTGCTCAGTCAAGACTCCACAAGAGCGCTGGCACGCTTCACCGGACTCCGCAGGCTTTCCTGAATGCTGGGGAACGGAAGGGGACTGTGCTCCGAGGGAGCACACCCCGCATTGAGGGGGCTTGCCGAGCTCCTCCTACCAAACCGCCAGGTAAAATTAATGTGTTGAGGGTCAACTACGGAACCGCGAGAACTGAAGAACTCCTGGACCCGCAGAAGCTAGGGCTATTCCAAGAAATGAGAGGGGTGTGGGCAGCGAGTGCCCAGGTGAGCGAGGGATCATCTCCAAGGACGCCACCATTAAGGCCCTGAAGGTGGTGGCTCCACGTCCCGGTCCCGCCCAGCTTGCTGGAAGCCTCGCGGCATCGCCGTCACAATAGCTACAGCTACAAGCACCCAGAAGGGCACCGGCGGCAGTAGCAGCGGCCTGACAAGTGTGATAAAATGATCTCCCTTAACTAAACTCGTAAAGCACTGGGCAATAAAACTCAATCTTCTGTAAAATCCAATTAAGTCATTATCTGACTGATTGTATCTTTAATTGAAAACAGAAGTGACAGTAAATTTCTGTGATATATCAGGATCAATCGATACCGCTATACGATTCAGCCCCAAGAAGTGATTTATAATGTCAAACCCATATAGGTAACTCCACATTATTCTCTCTAAAACCACTGGTGGATGAAATTAAGAGTAAGTGCATTTAATAAAAAACAAGATGGTCAGGTTATTGATTACAACTGATGGGGGTGAAATCAAATAGATGTTTTCAAAGCACAGAGCGAAGAAAATACAAGTAATTTCTTTTTTCCTGTTTACTATCGCTCACCAAATATACACACAAGAAAATGCAGTCATCAATAACATTTTTATTTCAGGTACAGCTGCAACTACACAAAACAATGAATTTTTTAAAGACTAGTTTCATTTCAGGATGGCTTCTGTTACATAAGGAAGTGATCCACAAGCAATTTTTAACAAAATAATGAACTCAGAAATATCTAGTAACTTTTAAAGATGTACTTATTTTTAAATCAGACTACAACGGAAGGTTACAAAATAACCTAGATTGCATCCATTTTCCCCCCTGTAGTAGAAAGAATGTGTATGATAAACCTCTGATACTACTATTCTAGAAACAACACCCAGGAACTGTGCCTTACTGGGGTTACTTTAAATTGTACTGTTTTCAATTTACTTTTTACAGAAAAGGCAGCAATTCCTAAGGGCATGACTTTTTCTTCTGACTTATTTCAGTCATGTTTTGGAAAGGGTACATGTTTTGGGGATGAGGTTGGGTGTAGGCTTTACCAACAGCAACACAAACACACAGTAATTCCATTTCTGCGGATTTCTAAAACAATCACAAACTTTGTTGTTTCCTTCTCACCAGTTAGGCTAAATTTATGTTTTTAACGTTTTATTAAAATACTAAAATTCAAAAGTATCTAAAGCACCTAAGATTTCATTTCCAAACTGAATATCTAATTATGGACACATATAGGTGCAAACATATTGCTTTAGTTGAGTGAATTACTATACTTCTTGAAAACTACATGTAAACCAGTGTCATAAAAATATGAGGGACACTACTATTCAATATTTAACTTCATGAGCAAACCACTTAATTCTTAGGGATGGTAGTCACCAATCCTAAACCATTCTAAAATTTGTTTTAGCCTCTGGGCTAAGATCTAAGGAGTATAAACCAAACACATTCTCAACAGTTAAGCTGACATGAGTCAAGGCAAACTAGTAACAACAAACCCTGTGTATAAATGGAATAAGCCTGCTATTCCAAGTGAACCACCAAGGCATTGGGCACCGCTTACTCGTCCTCCTCGATGACGGGAGTGACCGCAAAGCTGCTGGGCTCCGAGGCGGGCTCACATTCAAGCACTCCCTTTGTGCTCTCGTTGCTAATAGGAGAGCTGCTGGAGAGGGAAACCAAGCCAGAATCTTGACTGCTGGGTGGCGAGAATACTGGGAAGTGGGGAGAGACAGAGGGAGAAGAGTGTGTTAAAAGTGTCTAGTCTTTCTACATTCAGTTTTCAATTAGGTTCCAACAAATAAAGAGGCACTCTGCATTTCTATTTCCAGTGAAAGTGTTTTTATAGACACTCATTAAAATCCTGAGCACTTTTTTTTTATAAGAAAATAGAATTTCAGCACAGGATTATCTATTTAACTGTAGGAAAAAGTTAACTAGCAGAGTTCCAGTTTTATGTTAATTAAAAACAAAAAAACAGTCTGTTCCCCTCTCTTGGGGGAAACTATTTCCACCCTTCATTGAGCCCCTCCTTTGTGTAGAGGATGCTAATAGAACCTGTCTTGTCAAATGATCCATCTGACAAATTACCCCAAGCAAGACTCCACCCATGTATTTCCACCATTTGACGGGTAACCCTAGTTTTCAATATATAGCATGTGAAGGTGACAGCGTATCAAATTTCCTTGAAGATATGGGGACCAACACTTGGGGTGAGGGGGGAGAGGGCCTCAGCATACATACTGTTTTTAAAAGTAAAAAGCAGTAAATGGGAGGGAAACTTTTTAAAACCACAAAAAGTATAAGAAATTGAATTATACCCCACTAAAATAGAACCCAGATAAAGATTTTTAAAGCAAACCTGTGAACATAAAACTCCTCTAAAAACGGACATTAAATATGAAGGATGTTAAAGTAATAAAGTGCTGAACAATTTTTGCGACCTTACAAGCCACAACAGATACAAAATTTAAGCAAAAGGGTCTCTGACCTTCTTAACCTTAACTGAGTTCAGATCCACCCCTAGAACTCCCTTCCTGCCTAGTGTGAATGTAATTAAGGGGAAGCTGCAGTGGTAATTTCTCTCCTCATTAACTTCCTGATTGGTTTCAGCCTCAGGATTCTGCCGGGCAGTAGTTTGTCACCAATTCCAAATGGCCAATCGTTAATACTAATGTTTGTGTAACTAACTGCCAGCATCTGCCACGGCTTCTTGTACAACAATAATGGTGAAAGGGTACATTAGTGCTCCTGTGTTAATTCAGCTTGTGTTCATCAATAGGGAAATCTATGGTGTAATTAGCAAAATGCATTGGGAGCCGAGTGTTGAAGTCATTTGTAGAGAACTAAATCATAGAAGCTGTACTGGGTCCTGATGTGTTTGCCATCAATACTTAACTATGTTTGGAATTTAATAAGGTATATTACCATGCTGAAGAGACCCTTTTATAAGAGAACACCATTTACCCTTGTTATAAGTTTGGAAAAGTTTGCTGCAGCTAGTGAAACCACACAAAAATAAAAGACTAGGGCTGGGATTTAAGAAGCAGACCTTTAACCACTCCACTGGACCAAATGATTTCAGAAAGCCGCTTTCTTCTAATGTGACATTTGGCCAGAAAGACAGATGGATAGTTTTGTATAGCTACCTCAATATCCAGTAAAGAAAGGCATGATCTGAAAACTTAATAATTGAATAACTTTGAAAAACAATTTAGGCGATTTCCTGATAAGCCATTTTCATATTCCCAGAACTTCAATGAAATGCAAGAGTAATCGTTTGTAAGCTTTTTTTTTTTAAAGGAGCCATTAAATAGTACTTAAAAATGCCAATAAGGGTGGATGTGCATATACTGTATAAATATAAGTAACAACCAAAAAACCTGGAAACGATGAATTCTGAAGCCTTCATTTCATTGCAGTTCATTAAAGGCTTCTTAATAAATTATATGGATTTACAATTCCCTGCAAATTTAAGGTGAGTTATGAATTGTGTTACATGCACAAGGATATTGTATATACACAAATGTTTTCCAAAGGTGGTAGACTTTGCTATGACATCTTGTTATTTACTATACAGAGATCTGGAGCATTAAGAGCCAGCCAGAGAGTCCATCCCTACTTCATCCCTAATTCAAATCAGGGACAGAAGTTCTCTATAGAAGCAATGGGAAGGGGATGAACATTTACTGACTGCTTCCTGTACTGCCACACACTTTATTGAGGTATTCTCTCCATTCTACGTAAGGGACCCTGTGGAGCTGCCAAGGGCAGTGTGGCACTGGACAGCCTGACCCTCTGGCTTGCTCTCATCCCTGCACCATCCCACCCTTGTGTACCTTTTAATCACTGGCAACTGATCCTTCCTAATCTCTGTGAGTTTAAAGAGGCAAACAACGGACTCTTGCCGGACTAATGCAGAGGTTATAAGGAATAGATAAGTGTTCTCCAGGCCTTCTAAGCCCCAGGCCTGCCTTTGCCTTCAGTTAGCGGCTGACCCCTCACTCCAGTCACACCCCCCCACTCCCCATTTATGGGATTTGGGCCTACAAAAGGGAGATGGGGTAGGAATTCTGCAAAAGAAAGTAATTTGGGGCTAGACCCCCTTTTGCTCTCACTTGCCTTGTGGATATTTTCTTGGAAAGTATTTCTATGACTTGGGGCTACAAAAACATGCAGAGTGTTGTCACCTGCATAGACCAGGGAGGCTCTAAGCAAACTTAATGCATGACTGCACTGTGGAGAAGATGTCTTGAAACATAACTATTTTTAAAAGCATTTCTCCACTCAAAATTTAAATCCATGTTATTTTACTCTGTTCAAGGCTTAGCATTGTCTTTGAATAATGGGCTGTTGAAATTAGGGATAGTACCTGTTCAACTCATTTTGGTAACACCTCATAAAAGTAGATCCAAGTGCATTCAAGATTTTGTAACTGTTTATCTTAGTAACTAAAGTCCAAAATCTATTTTACTACCATCCTTAAAGATACTCTCTCCATTTGAATGCAGCTTCATTAAACTGTGTTGGTGGAAGAGAAATAATTGATCATTGTAAATAATTTTATGCCAATTAAAAATTCAAAAGTCAAAATTATCCCTTTTTCCTTTTAAGTTGATTCTAATGAGCCCCGAACAAGGCTAATTTCAACTCTAAAGGTTTCTCTTAATTATTATTTTTTAAATGGTAATGTTTAGTGTCAGTGGGACTGTTTAGGAAAGGGCTGTTGTTGGTAGCATTAGAAATTGGTTCAATCTTTCTGGACAGCAATCTAGTGACATGTAATAAGAACCATAAAACTGTTCATACCCTCTGACCTGGTAATTCCACTTTGGGGAATAAGCCCCAAGAAAGAAAGATTAATTGGCCCATAGATGCTCAACACACCACTATTTGCATCAGTAAAGATGTGCTGTGCTCTGGTGCTGGGGTGGGGGGTAGGGCTGGGGGTAGCAGCTCTTGGGTTGGGGGGTAGTAGGAAGCATCCACAGGCAATCAACAATTCAGGATTACGCCACCCTGCAATCATCAACAGGCTCCCAGTATTTACAGAAATGGAAGAAATGACTTGTGGAGACTGAACAGGAAGAAAAAGGGAAACCTGCCCATCTGATCTTTTTACATTACAAAGAAAGTGGTAAACCTCTGAGGGTGACTGACCCCTGTTTGAACCAGCAAGCCCAGTATCTGTTTTCTCTCAAGTAGCCTATTTGTCTACAGAAGCTAAAGGGTATTTATTATTATTTAAAAACAAACAAAAACTTACACATAACCACTCTTACCAAGAATGTTGGGGGAAAACCTTAAGATGATTTCAGTGATACCATCTAAACCATCAGTATTCTTTTTAGAAAGTAATATGTACTGCCCCAAACCCCACCCCTCTGAAAAACAAAACAAAAACCACTCTAGCTGCTAAATCTTTTGACATTGCAAAGACCCCTGACTTTTAACTTGAATGATCTGTTGGAAGTCAATGGACTGGAACGAATAATTCTCTTCCAGTGATGTGAGAAAACCGGATACTCATGCTTGAGAAAAAAAAATTTCTTCTTCTATATACTATTAAACCCTCACTAAGAAACCATTTAAAAATAAAAATAAAAGTGGCATTTTTCAATTGCTAGCAACCCTTCACTTAGATGCAGACAGGGGGGGAAAAAGTGCTGGCCTCTTTAGTTTCCTAGTTTACAGGCCTAAGAGTCTGATGAAAAGCTGATGAATATTTCTCAAACAACAAATTCTTCTGCTTCATGATAACCATAGTGTTTGGAAATAAAATCATGTCCAATCAATACCACTTAGCAGATATTTAATGTTTCACAACAGAACTCTTTTCCAGAGTGGAACTGTGGCCCTTCTCACTAACATTCAAAATAATTAGGATTATCTTAGCTGTCCAAAGCTTGGCAGGTTCAGTTTGCACTTTCAAACAGCATTAATTCTTGGCACTCAGAACAAGGGATAAAAGCTAAAGATATGAATGGAGATCTTTATTCAACCTGATCTATCATGGATTAGCTCATTCTTTTCCAGTTCATGCCTGCATTCTAGTTAAGAGGAAGGCTAAGCTGTAACTGATGTAATTAGAAACCACAAGCTCAGAAAAAATAGCCCCTTTTTTCTTCCCCATTTCCTATATATTTAGTAAAAAAAAATAATCTTTGAAACAATTAAATGTTTTTTCCACATAAGTGTAATTAAAGAGGAGTGAGGTATGCTTTCCTGAAAATATATCTTAATTGTCAGTTCTAAAATCTAACACCAATTTTATCTCAGTAACTAATGTCCAGAGGGGCCAGCTCTGCACTTGGCATGTTGTACAGAGAAATGGCGAAGCCACGGCAAGTGAGAGTTCCTGTAAATGGAGTAAGTACATTATCAGTGCTTTTTCCTTGATATAACTATCATAACCTTGTAAACACTGGGAATTACCATTTTAAAAAATGAAGTGAACTTAGAAAGTACATACTTATGCAGTATCAACAATAACTCTTTCCCTCTAAATTTCTTGTATAAAATGCATGCACAATTCACAAAATAATGCTAGTACATTTTTTAAAAAAAACTCTTTTGACCCCCTTCACTAAGAACAACTTCTTAATTCTCAAAATAAGCAGAAGTCTCTCAAGCGTCCTTCTGTAGCACATGGGAGTCTGAGGACTGGATCCCAGCCTGGCCCAGCCATTGCTACAGACCAGCTTTCCTACTGCTTGAGAAACTAGGGGATAATGCACCTGAACCTACTCCCTTACCCCGACAGAGTTCAACACAAAGGGAAGAATCTTTTTGTTTGTTTGTTATGATGTAGTACACAAAAAATGGAAAAGATAGAGGGGCTCCATTCAGTCTTCCACTGCACCCGGGACCCAGGCAGAATCATCTTGGGCCAGACATTCCTCGTCCACCCCTATCCCGACCCCTGCACAACACACTCTCCTGGACTACAGCATGGCAGCTGCCAAAGCCCCAAATTCCTTGCTTATTTCATGGGGGAGGAGGAGAGAGGTCACCAAAACCAACTGGAGTCTCAAAGAAAACCCACAAACTAGCCGTGTGTCTGACAGCACCCCCACCCTGATAGGGACTCACACTCTCAATGAACCTCCCAAAACACCTCTGGCCTGCCATGGTGATGCTCCTGGCTGCTCCCTCACCACAAACTGTCACCACCAGTTGTGGAACTTTGTTCTCACTGATGTATTTCTTCCTGAACCCTTTCCAAAGTGAGCAAGGTTGTATATGAGGGGTTAACTCACTATTATTTGCTCAACTGACTTGTCTCATCCAGGAGGAAGTATAATACAATCAAACATTCAAAGATTCTTGTTCACTGTGTTTTAATGAAAACAGACTCCATTTCAAAACCTACACATAGTGTGGCTTTTACTTCTCTTTGCTAACAACATCCTGAGGTAAATCCTCACTCTAACTCTGCTCTTTTTGTCTCTTTGGTGAAATAACCACAAGACACTCTGTGAAGAATTCCCTTCTACTATGGGTGAGGGACTTAGGCATCCTGAGCCTGTTTCCCCACCTGTGAAAGGAGGCTAACACAGCAGGTCATTGTGATAATGACTGACTACACACTCGTTTCCTTGCTTCATCTGTCTACAGTCTACATCTCAATGTCTTCAAGTTATGTGACTCTTGCTTTTGAAGGCGCCAGAACTCAATCAGGATTTAGTACCAGGTCTATTCACTCCAGACCACACAGAACTTTCTGAAAACCAGGACCCAGGAAAGCACACTTACTTCATTCTGAGTGTCACCCAGAAGGCAAAACTACTCTTCCTTCATTATATACACTCTGCCTTTTTATCTTTTGAGGGGGGAGGGTGATAAGATGGCTGGTGTCAAATCAAAATCAAGCAGCAGAACGTCTGTGGACATGCTTTATAAGCCATACAAAAAGTGTTATCCAGTGATCATGCAAACTATCTCTGCAAACAGTATTTGGAAGCAGGAAGAATCTCGTTTTTGAGCCCAGTCTGTCTAAACGTTGGGAGCTTGGGAAGCACTTGGGCATGGGCTTCAATTTTCCCAAGGATCCTAATCTCATGGTTCCTGACTGACTGAGGCTTGCTGGTGTATCGGAAGTTCTGGGGAAATACAACAGAGCAGAGCCAGGATTAAGTGTGTGGGCTCTGGAAACAACTGTCTCTTACTGTCTTCAGATCTTGGACAAATCCCTTATCCTCCCTATGCCTTGTTTTCCTCATGTGTAACATGGGGACAGAGTAAGCACTTGGTTCTATGCCAAGTGTTGCCCCCCCCCCCTTAGGCCAGTGCAGCTGAGAAGCCAACAATCCTGCACAACTTTACCAACTGGTCACCCACACGAGCGGCCGGGCAAGTGCAGCTCCTCGGCACTGGATGCTTGTCTGAAACAGGCCCTATTCTTGCATCACTTCCCAGCCTCTGTCCTCTGCTGTCCTCACCTACACCTCATCCCGCCCACTTGGTTGCTCTGCAGTGTTTGAGGGGCAGTAGAAGAAAGCAGCTGCTGCTGCTGCTCTGGCCTCTCCTCTGGGGAGGCAGACGCGTTTCCATCAGGTAAGCGCATTGACAGCAGGTGGTCTGAGGGGGTCCTGCTCCAGGCAGGGTTCGGATTCTCTGGGGCTGAGCCCAGTTCTGAACAGCAGGAGGTGGTGTGGAAAGACCACAGGGTCTGTCCTCATACACTAGCACCTCATAAACACCTCTGGGTCTCAGTTTCTTCCATTGTAAGAGGAGGAGAATAATCATATATCTCACACAGCTGATTTTTAGGGTCAAGGAGATGATATATGACAAAACAGTTTGTAAACTTGAAGACTCTATACACTTGTCAGTCATGTTCTTTGACCCCTTCTCTAGGGAAGAAGAGTGAGTTATTATCTGTATTCCATTGTCTAAGACAGGACCAAGAAATTAATAACGTTTTTATGAAAACATTGGTTAGGAAAGAAAAAAAAAAGATTTTTAGTGACACACAACTCAAATATCCCTGAATGTTTAAGTTTCAGTTCTGATGTTCAGGGAAAGGTGACTTTTACTTTATCCCTTTCTTTATATACGAGAGACAAAGTTAAGATAGACCATCAAACCTCAGAGGGAAGGCAGGGGAGGTTAGGTGGGGTAAGAGATCAACCAAAGGACTTGTATCCATGCATATGATCATGAACAATGGACACAGACAATAGGGGGGTGGGGACATGTAGTACTTTCAACAATAAAGAATTCTTTTAAAAAGTTCAGATGGATTCCAAACTGAAACCTGAGTCTGTTACTCTGCTTTTTACAGGATCACACAGGACCTCAGCTACACATGACACTTCTTGAGACTGGCCAAGAGGCAAGACTTGGCTGAACCAGGCTGGGACCAAAAGCCAGGAGAACCACCGCATGGCAGAAATAGAAAATCTACAAGGTAAAAGACAAACATCTGGCCAATTGAAACGAAACTGCGAATATCTACCATGCATTGTCTAGCACAGTGCAGTATACATAGTAGGTGCTTAATAATGGATGAAAGAGTGAGAATGACCATGGAATTTAATCGTCACAAGACATGCTTCAGCAAGACAGGGCTGACCCACACATGGCAAAGAGAGTCTCCAGTCTAAACCAGTTTTGAGGATTTTAAAGTGCAAGGGTTTTATTTAATTCCATCTATATTTACTACTCAGTGGCTCTATACAGAGGCTGGGTGCCAAGGCAAAGAGAAAAGCCGCATCAAACACACGCTGGGACCAGAGGTGGAACAAGGATCTCAGCCTGCTCTTACTGAGCATGAAGAATCAGGTTCCTTGGGGACTCTGCAATGTAAATGAGGACTCAAGTCCAAGTGCAGCACCACCCCTGGGTGGTCACACAGACAACTGCATTTGAAAACAGTTTAAATATGAACGTGAACATCGCGGAAACTAAGGCAGACCAGGCAAAGAAGATGCTCTACAAGTCTTCTCTGGAATAGAATTCCCCTTTGATTCTGGGAAAGCAGTTTTCTCAGATATAAGAGGAATCAAATCCACAAAGCAGGCTATGGCATTTGCCATCCTAGAAACTAGGTTGGCTCTGTCCAGATATTTTGCAACAACAAAAAATGTTATGGTAGCCTTGTTTTCTTCACATTGAGAAGAAAGAATCATGCTTAACCTGATGGGCATCTTGTTAAGGCTAAGAAAAAAAGACTAAAATTCTGGAGTCAACAGTACTGACAGAGAGCTGGTCACAAGACAGCAAACACCACCTTCTAACCTAAGGCCCAAAATGAGCCCAGTTTCTGTCTAATCCACCAGCTTTCTGGCAGCCTTTCACTTTAGAATTACATTATCTTAATAAAACACAGTTTAACAAAATGTGTAAGATGTGCAGCTTTAGCTATATGGTTTTCAGGAAGTCCTTTATTTAATAAAAATATTCTGAGACTTTGCAATTAAATGGATCTAAGAGAAAGTTCATGAACCATTTCTCAAGTAGAACTTGTATAACATCTGCATTTAATATTTGAAATGATATGCTAGTACCAGGTAGAGGACTGTGTCAGGTAAATTACATTATTCTAACTACCAGGAGACTGTCTTCTGCAAAAAGCAAATACAAAATTCCATCATATTGGCTATTATACTATGCCAACTTTTTCTTCTTTTTTTTTTTTAATTTCTTTATTGATTAAGGTGTCACATATTTGTCCTCATCCCCCCATTCCCATCCCACACCCCTCCCCATGGATGCCCCAACCCCCTGTTGAACTTAACCATTGGTTAGGCTCTTATGCATGCACACAAGACCTTTGGTTGATCTCTCCCTTCTCCCCCCACCCTCCCCTATCCTCCCTCTGAGGCCCGATAGTCCGATCGGTGCCTCCTTGTTTCTGGTTCTGTTCTTGTTCATCAGTCCATGTTGTTCATCATTTCCCCTAGATGAGCGAAATCATGTGTCACTAGAGATGTACTTATAAGAATTGAATGTGCGACGGGCAATAATAGTTATGCTGACAGGCAAAAAATCAGTCTGTAGTGAGTTTCTTTCTGGACCAACAGTTCTTTTGAGACCCAATATCAATGTCCACCAGTTCCTTATGAGTACATGTCGGCACTGACCCCTCAGCTCTGGATGGTGGACAAATGGTGATAATGCAGGTCCGACTCCCTCTGGTTTGGTCTCGGCCGGACCCAGGGGGGGCACGGCTTCACCCGGACCCGGGACCCAGGCTCACCCGGATCCAGGGGCCCGCGGCCTCGCCCGGACCCGGGGCCCAGGCTCGCCCGGATCCAGGGGCCCGCGGCCTCGCCCGGACCCGGGGCCCAGGCTCGCCCGGATCCAGGGGCCCGCGGCCTCGCCCGGACCCGGGGCAACTTTTTCTTCTTTCTTTCAAACTAGCATTACAGGAAATTTAAGGCTAGTAATTATTAACCTTTTGCACTCGGATGTCGAGATTAAAATTACTCTTTGAATGTATCAATAATTTGAAATATAAAAAAATCCAAATAAGTAAGTTTGTATGAAAAGAAACTCCAGTTTTTTATTCTACTGCCGCGCTTTGTAAAATCTGGGGTATTTAAAAAATTAAATCCCGGGTAGAATAAAGGAATCGAGAAAAAGCAAGCCAGTGCAAAGGGTTAATATTTTTTCTCTGATATAGAAAAAGAAAGCAAACACCAGGACACATCTAAATAAAATATATACCAGATTAAATCAATTGGGATAGAAAGTTCCAGGCATTTCCAGGCAGGAGAATACATGCCTGCTTACAGTTGCTTAAGTTATACTAGTGGCCCGGTGCACAAAATTCGTGCATTAGGGGGGTGTTCCTCAGCCCAGCCTGCACCCTCTCCAATCTGGGACCCCTCGAAGGATGTCCTACTGCCCGTTTACAGGGATCGGGCCTAAACCAGCAGTCGGACATCCCTCTCACAATCTGGGACTGCTGGCTCCAGCTGCTCACCTGCCTGCCTGCCTGCCCCTAACCACTCTGCCTGCCAGCCTGCTCGCCCCCAAATGCCCCCCCGCCAGCTTGCTCACCCCCAATTGCCCCCCCTGCTGGCCTGCTTGCCTGCTCACCCCCCAACTGCCCCCTTGCTGGCCTGCTCACTCCAAACTGCGCCGCCCCGCTGTCCTGATCACCTCCAACTGACCCCCACTGATGGCCTGCTCACCCCCAACTGGCCCCCCTGCTGATCTGCTTACCCCCAATGGCCCCTGCCGTCCTATCCTGGCCTGATCACCCCCCGGCAACCCAAGGTCCCAGCCCCTCCTTTTTTTTTTTTTTTTTTTAGCACCTCCTTGAGTGGAGGCCAGGACCGGCTAGAAGCAAGTATCTAGGATTTATTTATCTTCTGTAATTGAAACTTTGTAGCCTTGAGCGGAGGCCGGGGCTGGCCAGGGCAGGCAGGAAGCTTGGCTTCCTCCATTGCCAGGGGCAACCCAAGCCTCCTGCTTGCTCCAGCTCTGTGGCTGTCGCCATTGTTGTTGGGATTTATTTATCTTCTATAATTGAAACTTTATAGCCTTGAGCAGAGGCCAGGGCTGGCCAGGGCAGGTGGGAAGCTTGGCTTCCTCCATTGCTGGGGCAACCCAAGCGTCCTGCTTGCTCCAGGGCCGTGGCTGGCCGCCATCTTGGTTGGGTTAATTTGCATACTCACTCCTGATTGGCTGGTGGGCATGGCTTGGTGTAGCAGAGTTGTGGTTAATTTGCATGTTTCTCTTTTATTAGTGTAGATGCACCTAAATGCAACACAGCCAATATGGATGGATAAGGGAGTTCAGATTACAGGGAGCAAGAATACACTCTTTTGGGATAGTTCTTGTTAAGGGTGAACAGACATAAGAAAATAATAGCAAAATTGTATGTTTTCCCAATAGAATATTTTGACACTTTCATAAGATCACAACAGCTAAAAAAATTTATAAATGTATCTCTTCAAACATTTTTGGGGTTAAAATGCTGTCTGTTCAATTAGCTCACAAGAAAGGATGTCCACCCTAAGAGGTTAATCTGCAGGCGATATAAGGCATTCAAGGAGTATGATTGTACCTGCCTCTCCAGGGGTTTATGATATATTCAGGAGAAAAGATTCATGTGGTTTTTTAAAAATCTTTTTATTGATCTTGAGAGACACACACACACACACACACACACACACACACACACACACACACAGACATTGATTTTTTGTTCCACTTACACATTTATTGGTTGATTCTCATATGTGCCCTGACCAGGGATTGAACCCGAAACCTTGGCATATGGGGACAATGCTCTAGTCAACTGAGCTACCTGACGAGGGCCACGAGCTCATGTTTTGACAAGTATTTTAGTTTATCTTCAAGAAAATGTTTTTCCTCCCCCCCGCAACTGCATTCTGTCTGAAGCCACACTTACCCGTAGCCTATCTTTAGGGGCTTCTAAGAATAACCACGTACAGTGTCTTTGAGTGAGAAGCTTCTGGATGGGGCCTGCTGGCGCTGGTCAGTTGAGCTCAGCTCTGAACTGAATGAAGGAAACTAAAAGCTGTGGTACATTTACACAATGGAATACTATGCAGCTGTAAAAAAGAAGGATATCTTACCCTTTGTGACAGCATGGAGGGACCTGGAGAGTATTATGCTAAATGAAATAAGCCAGTCATATAAAGACAAGTATCACATGACCTCATTTATATGTGGAATCTAATGAACAAAATAAACCGATGAACAAAATAGGGCCAGAGGCATGGATGCTTGGAAGAGACTGACAGATCTCAGAGGGGAAGTGGGGGGATGGGAAGAGATGAACCAAAGAACTTATATACATACTAGAGGCCTGGTGCATGAATTCGTGCACCAGTGGGGTCCCTCAGCCTCACCTGCAGGATAGGGCCGAAACTGGCTCTCCAATATCCCCCCCAAGGGATCCAGGATTTCGAGAAGGCGCAGGCCAGGCCGAGGGACCCCACCAGTGCATGATTTGGGCTGGGGAGAGATGTGGGAGGTTGACCAGCTGGAGAGGGACCGCGGGAGGGCTCCAGGGTGTGTCCAGCCTGTCCCACTCAGTCCTGATCAGCTGGACCCCAGTAGCAAACTAACCTACTGGTTAGAGCATCTGCCTCCTTGTAGTCAGTGCACATCATAGTGAGTGGTTGAGCAGCCTTAGCATATCATTAGCATATTATGCTTTGATTAGTTGAACGGCTGACTGGTCGACCGGACACTTAGCATATTATGCTTTTATTATATAGGATATGCATAGCCCATGGACACACAATAGTGTGGTGAAGGCCTGGGTGGAGGTGGGTGGAGGGGGACATGGGGAGGGGGAACTATACTGTCAAAAATAAAATAAAATAAAATATTTAAATAAAATAATATTGGCAGGTATTTACTAAAACATGAGACAAATTTTTAATTGTTGCTCCCACTAGTAAAAAAGTGATTTCCTTTCAGAACTCAGTTTTCTGTTTTTAATTTTTTTTAATAGTGGTAAAATATATGTAACATAAAATGTACCATTATAACCATTTTAAGTGTAAAGCTCAGGGGTATTAAGTACATTCACAATGTTGTACAACCACCTCCTGCCATCTCTAGAACTTTTCCCTCTTCCCAAAGTGAAACTCTATACCTAATTAAACAATAATTCCACATTTCCTCCTCCCCCAGTCCCTGGTAACCACCCTTCTACTTTCTCAGTGAATTTAACTGCTCTAGTACCTCATATAAGTAGAATCACACAGTATCGGTCTTGTTATGACTGACTTATTACACTTAACATACTGTCTTCAAGGTTCATCCAGGTTGTAGGTCTGGCAGAATTTCTTTCCTTTTTACGGGAAAGTTTTCTGCTTTCCCACTCATTTATCAATGAACATATGGTTCATGTCCATCCTTTGGCTATTGTGAACACTGCTGGTATGAACAATGGTATTCAAATAACTATTTGAGTTCCTGCTTTCAATTTTTTTAGGGTATAACCCCAGAAGTGGAATTTATGAATTATATAATAATTTTATTTTTAAGTTTTTGAGGAAATTAGACAGTTTTCTAATTCAGCAACACCATTTTACATTCCTACCAGCAATGCACAAGGATTCCAACTTCTCCACAGCTTCAACACTTTTCTGTTGTTGTTTTTAAATAATAGCCATCCTAATGGGTGTGAAATATGGGATTTAGTTTTTGATCCTTTTCTATGATTCCTTCCTCTACTTCTTCCCACTCTTCCCCAACCCTGACCTATTATTCTGTCTCTATTTTATTACTCCCAAATTTAAATGAAGCGTCAGCCTCACTGCCCACTCAGTGGATTGTGCTGGTGGCTGTCTTATTCCCAGGAGTTTTCTCAAGGTCACCCATAACCTGCTGATCACCAAAGCCAATGGCCTGTTCTAACATTTCCTCCTTCCCTCTGGAGTACTGGACACCTGACCATGTCCTCTTCCTTCCACCTTCCTCTGTCTCTCTCCAGGACTTCTCCCTTGCTCTGACCATCTCTTCTTCAAACACATCCTAAGTATAGACTTTCTCCAAATTGCTCAGTGCCATCCTCCCTTGTCATACAAGCTTTAAATGTCATCTCCTTGCAAATGACTTCACAATTTATATCTCTTGCCCTGAGAACTACTTCAGTATTTTAAATATCTGCTGGACATTTCCACCTGGTTGAACTTCTTGCAATGTAAAACTCACAGTATTTAAAAATGAACCCACCATCTCTTTCTCCAACAATAAACCTGATGCTCCCTCCTCTCTCGGGTCCTGAGCATGCCCACTTCACCTGCTTGCTCAGGCTCTGAGCCTCAGGCATTATCTTAGATCCATCCCCACCTCCCTCCCACATCTAAGCAGCTGCTAAGTCCTGCTCTTGTGACTCCACAGAGCTCTTCCACACATTTCTCCTTCCCAGTTACCTATTCCACCACAGCCCAGTCTGACTTCCCACCATCATTATCTCACACTTAATCTGCTAGCACGTTGTTGCTCTATCCAGTCTTCTCTCTACTTCACTTTACCCATGAAGTACCCATTTTTATCTCCCAGAAGCATGTCTCTAACAAGGCATTTTTCCCAAATAAACAGCTTTGGTGGCTTCTGAAAAAATCCAAACTCGCTGGCCTGGCATTTAAAGCACCCTGATTTTCCATTTCTCCCCTGCACTTAAACCATGTTCCTGACTCACTCCTGCTCTTCATTCTAGGACAGACCTAGGTTCCCTGGCTCTGACACTGAACTCATGTTGGTCCCAGTCTCCCCAATCTCCACAGGTAAAAACCTAGGTTCAAAAGCCAACTCCCCCCTCCTCTAATGCCCTGAGTATTTTGCCTGTACCCTTTCTTGTGGCACTATCACTGTCACCTTCCTATCATCCTCCATTATAGAACAGCTCCCCTACAAAACAGAATAGGATCCACATCCTATTTGTCTTTGACGCCCTTTGGTGGCCACTAGTTAAAAGTGTTACACCTGGTAAACATTCAACAAGTAGTAGTTGATGAATGAATGAAACATAAGTCTCACTGGTCAAAGCCAGCTGATCTGTTTCCTAGAAACCACTGTTCATGACCAGCACACTGGATGAGCATGCAGGAAAAGATGGTGCAGAAGCAGCGATCATAACAAGCGAGGAGTGACAACAGCCAGTCACACATCAAGGAAGGGGCAAGGAACACTAAAAAGCAACTGGGGAACCAGTATAGGAGTACAGATGTGACAATGAAACTGAATCTCAAGAAAGGTTCAGCATCCTGAAGGCAAGAAAGAAGAAAATCTATAATAATAAAAGTGTAATATGCAAATCGACCGAACGACCGAACAGCAGAATGACCCACACTATGACACGCACTGGCGCCGGGCCAGCCAAGGAAGTTCGATGCAAATGGTCAGGGCCCCCTCCACCCCCATGCCATCGCCCCATGATCACCCCACAGAGGGAGGCCCAGGCCACCTGCCAGTGATGCTGTGATGGGTGTGCGGGGCCGGCCAGCAATCACCCCACAAAGGGAGGCCCAGGCCAGCCAAGCGATCACACCCCACGCCTGTCGCCCGAGAGGGAGGTGACCGATGGTGGGGGAGGGGGGAGAGCGCAGCACAGATGGCAAGCAGTGGCAGTGGCGGGTCGGGGCCAGCTGCCGGCAGCTGGGGAAGGAAAGCCCCGAGAGGCCTTGATTGCCGTCCAGGCCTAGGGACCCTACCTGAGGGGTCCCGGATTGCCAGGGGGCGCAGGCCAGGCTGAGGGACACGGGCTGAGCCCCCCGCGAATTTCGTGCACTGGGCCTCTAGTCCTACCTAATAATAGACAAATACGCAAATTGACCGTACCTTCGCTATGCCCACGATTGGCCAGGAGGCACGGGGGGGCGGGACTCGGGGTGGCCGGGGTGGCTGATTGGGCCGGCGGGATGCTGAGCTTGTGTCACCAGTGGCAGCGCAAGCTCAGCGTCTGCGCCATGGCTGTGCTGCAGCACAGAAGGGGCCTCTGGGGCAGCGAGCTCACGTCCCGCCGCGGACCATCAAAAGCGGGGGAGCTGGGTGCCTGTCCGCTCTGGCACCAGGCCTTTCAGAAGCCTTCACGGCGCCGGAGGCTTCTGAAAGGCCTGGTGCACCAGTGGACAGGCACCCAGCTCCCCTGCGATCGAAAGCGAAAGCGTGTAGGGGACCCTACACTTGCATGATTTAATCATGCACTGGGCCTCTAGTCTATTTTATAAATATCCTGTCATCAAAGGCTGGGAGCAGGAAACTTTGGCAATTGCAGGAGAAATCATCAGTTATTTGGAAAACTCATTTTTGTGAAACAGATCATTTCTCAATGATGGCAAGTTAATTAGACATGAATTCATTCTTATACCCAGTCCTTGGACAAATGTCCCTTCACTCTGGACAGTAACAGAAATGTAAGAACAACATGCTGGAAGACTGAAAAGTATACAAACTTTTTCTCCCTCCACGGTAAAAGAAGCTCATTAAAACTATTACCTTTCAAAAACTAGGTAATGTGGTGCTATCAGATAGGTTTTGGATAGACTGCTTTTATCACTGATTGACTCACTGATTGCTGATTGACTGAAGATGTGAGTAAGCTTGATTCCACAGACATACACAGAACTCCAGCCCCAACAATGAGTGAAGCCACATTCATCACAAGCACACCTGGCACATTAACACAAAATGACCATGTACTAGTTTACAAAGCAGGTCTCCACTCATTTAAAAAATGTGTGTCTTTTAAACCTTAGAAATCTTGGAGATTTTAAACCTATAGTCTAACAGAATAACTGCAAAGGAAAAACCCTTCAGCTCTGAAAAAAATGATGAACAAGGTGAAATAAATTTCATTAACTCTGACTAATCAACAGACCAGGATTTGGTCACAATATGATTGATTTCACCGTTAATGCTACTGTTGAAAGTATTTAAATGCCCAGGCACTGACGCCAACCCACACACTCCTCCCTCAAACCCACATTCCAAGTAGATCAGTTATTTTCACACTTGGTTCATCTTCAGTGAAGACGGTAATTAAATCTTTAATTTGAAAACAAGAGTGCAAGTCCAGTGTCACTACATTATTGGCTGCCCTCAAAACTTACAGCAAAGAGCAAACAAATAACAAATGGTGACCTCAGCTCCTTAAAGCTCAAGTAATCAGCTTATTTCAGAAGGGAACATCTCAAAAGTGACCAATTTACATGTGGGAATGCTTTCCAGTCATCTGCAAACTTCCTGGGGATTGAAAACTTTACTTAAATTGCATAAATTGTCAAGTTTGTGCACTGTTTGGCTTTCTGATTACACCATAATTTTTAAAACATAAATTTCAGAGCACACTCTATTTTATGTACAAGGTGTTGGAAGAGGCATCTGAGGAAGCTAAATACTCTCAGGAACAGGATGACTGCTGTTGGTCCTCTATTCTTTTTTTAAAATATGTTTTTACTGATTTTTTTAGACAGAGAAGGAGAGGGAGAGATAGAAACACTGATGAGAGAGGAACATCATCCATGGGCTGCCTCCTGCATGCCCCCTCCTGGGAATTGAGACTGCCACACTGGCTGGGCCTCTTTCTTTCTTAATAAAGAAGTAGCTAAAACTCTTCTTAAGCATAAAAGAAGGCAGCATGGTGCTAACTGGTTACTTAATTTGCAGAATATTTATTGAGCATCTGTTCTGTGCCCAGCACTGTTGCATATAAAGGGAATATAGCCGTGAATAAAACATGTCTCTGTTCTCACAAGGAAACTGCCAGGAACACCTGGGACCAGATTCCAGCTGAGCCACTTACTGCTGATGTGATATTGGGTGATAATTTAACAGCTCTGAACCTCAATTCCTCATCCATTAATAAAAAACAATGCTAAAGGTTATAGTTAAAAATAAAATACACCAAATATTCCAGTGACATTAGTTCCTCCCTTTGCTTGTCTCTATAATAAGGGAGCAAACAGTAGTGCTTCCAATGTACACCAGGGAACATCTGAAGCAAAATCAGGAGGAAGGTGACACTGTCCCTCAATTATATTTGCCCGATCCTGTGCATCTCCTTGCACGTTTTTCCTGTTCTTAGGTATCCTGCGTTCTGTTCAGCGTTCCCTTGTCCTCTCCCATCTTCTCTCTGCCAAATTACACCCCACCCCTCCCCTCAACTCACTCCAGAAACAATTCTGTTCTGTGTACTGCTTGAGGTTCTTAATGAAATGCCCAATAATCTAATTCACCAAGGAGTAAATGCAGGCTTCGTGCTCTAACCCTCTTGCTGATATTTCCAAAAAATGGCTTCTCGACCTTGCAGAGACGTCATCTTTGGGGGCAGAGCAAATCTCCAAGGTCTTGCCAATATACCACTCACTATACAGAATGCACTGCTATTAAGTGGGTAAATCCTCAAGCTGCATGTTTCCTACGCCAGGTTTTCATAATTTACGGAAAAGAGGCATTCTTGCTGAGTGAGGTTCTGGTTCTGGTCCATGCCTGGCCTGCAGCCCCACCTTAGAACGGAATCACAGCCTTTCAAAGTATTGACTGGTGAGGGACTCTCAAGTTGGTAATCAGCTTCCCTTGCACTTTGCCTTCAGAATCTTAATTAGAATGGAGTGCTATGGCTAACCAGAAAACTGGTATTTAAAGAAGAGAAATTGCAAGACAATTATTTTCCACGATCAGAAACTCTCATGTTCTCTAGTGTTTCAATGGGGTTCCAGAATACTAATGAAGTATTTGTCAGAGCGTTGAGTAAAATGAACTTTTATTTTTGTTAAAAAATACTGCTAGTTCTAATACTACTAAACCAGATAAAAGTGAGAGAAAGGGAAAAGATACAAATATTAGCATGAGCTAACAAATGTGTTTGGTAGTTAAAAGGAGACATTTTTCATGATGCTAAACCAAGGTCCTCTGTTTGTTTGAAAAGTACTTAGAACTTTGTCAAAACTCAGATAGCACAGGCTCTAATTTGCTCTAATAAACATGTATTACTTTTCCAGTAATAAAAAGTGATATAAAAGACAGAGAGTAAGGCTGGAAGTAAGTCACAGAAGACAGAAGCCACTGCAGGAGGCATAGCTCTTCCCTTGGGCTGCAGGACTGAACTGCTCTGTAATGAGTGCAGGCTGGTGGACACTGGGAGATGGAACAGGAATTCCCAGGAAGAGACTACTGGCCTCAGGCAGGAGCTGGCAAGCGCTGACTTAGGTCAGCAGAGCTTGTTAAATGAGGTTCAGCCCACATTATTTATTAGTATAATTATTAATAATAATCATTATAATTTATTGAGCCCCTATCATGTTCCAGGCCTTGTCCTTTACTTATTTTTACATAAACCCTTTGGGGAGGTGGTATTAATATACTCATTTGATAGATTTTAAAAATTAAAGCTGAGAGGGTGATTAACATCCAAGGTCACACAAGTGCTGAGTGTCAGAATATGTACTCAGGACTCAAACCAGGGAATGTCCACCACCAGGCCACAGTACATGACAGTAGGTTTGCTGGTTTGTTTCTCACCCTGCCAACTCTCACCTCACCCAGGAGTCCCCTTGACCCTTGCTCTTCCGCACATTCACGGAGTTGCTGAGTTCCTCTCCAGAAAGCTGTGATCTTGCTGGAAAAGACAACTCTCAACCCCAAGCATCACCTGAGTTGTAGGTTTGCCTTCTGAAAATGAATCCAGGAAAGCAGCTACCCAAGGGACCCCAAGTCCCACATTTTTAGAACCTGCTTTCCAAGCAGAAGAGACTTCAGGAATCCATCATCTGATTTGGTGGATTGAAGGGTTATCTGTTTGCTGCCTATCAGATTGTGTGTTTCAGAAAATAAAGTGAGAGTCACTTGGCAGACCCTGCATTCTTTTCAAAAGCCACTTCTTGCTGCAGAGGCCTGTGAGCCCTGAAACAGTAGAGCACAGAAGAGGATAGAAAAGTACAAGAGTGGGGTCACAGGTCACAAGGTAAATCCCTCCGGCATCATATATATCTAACCAGGTTGTACTGAATCTTGGGAACAACAGGGGGCCTGCCAGGGGCCATGGAGAAGATGCTGACTTCTACCAAGGCTCCTGCACATCTGGCAGGGGAGACTGGAACAGAACAATAGGATGTGGGAATTTGAAATCTATCTATCAGACACTGCGGTGTCAAAAAAGAGTGTTTAAGGGATCCTATTTTTCCCAAGACACATTCCATGTGTCTGGGGAGAAAAGAGGAAAGGGGGACAACGCCCCTTAGTAATGTAAAAGCTTGGCTTTTCCCTTCATCTAATTTCAGCTGATGTGCACTGTCCATCAAAGTACACATCCGACAGAGGAAGGAGAGCGGACAGCAGGACGGAGCCAGCAGGGGGTGGGGTGGATGTCTCGCTCAGCATCATGTGGCACAACAGGGCCAAATTCTCGGCAAATCCATACAGGTGAGTTTTCAGAGCAGATAAGTAATTACCCTATTCCACCTCATGTGACCTTTCATGAAGTCGGGATGGAGACAATGAAAAATGAACCAATTCACCCCAGGAGGCTCCAGCACCTCACGGTCATCAGTATCAAGGGATCCTGATACATCTAACAGAAATGCCATAGAGCCTGGCCAGGGCCACCAGCAGGAGAAACCTATCAATCAATGAAGCTAACACAGAGTCCAGTGCATGCTCAAATCTAAAGCCAGAGCAACAGGAAACAGTGCATAGTACAATAATAAACTCATGGGCTCACATGGTGTTTGTATTTAAGACTACCCTGTCTCTTAGGCAAGCCATGTTTAATGCCTCAGTTCCCACATTTATAAAATGAGGGGGTTGAGAGCTCAATGACTTCTAACTTCTCTCCCAGAAATAAATTTTTTGTCTATTATGATTTCTTATTGTTACAATTTCTCAAACCTCCATTTTTTTAAGGTCTAAAGGTTTAAGTGCCTGCTCAAAGTCAGAATTAATTGAGTATAAACAGAGCTGGGTAATTTAGCATCAAGTGATTACTTCTGAAGCAAGAAATTAACCCCTTTTCTTCCCTAATAGAGACATTAATGTTTTCTGTCAATAATGGACTAAGCTCTTTCCAATAACTGGGATTCAACTGTGTAATGGGAGGAGGATCAATTCCTCCGTCTTTGTGCTCCTGTATATAAGTAGTAGCTTCATGCCCTAGCCAGTATTGCTCAGTGGATAAAGCGTCGATCCATGGACTAAAGGGTCCCAGGTTCAATTCCAGTCAAGGGCAATACCTTAGTTGCAGGCTCAATTCCTGGCCCTGGTTGGGCATGTGCGGGAGGCAACCAATTGATGTGTCTCTCTCACATCTATGTTTCTCTCTCTCTGTCTCTCCCCCTCCCCCTTCTACTCTTTCTAAAAATCTATGGAAAAATATCCTTGGGTGAGGATTAACAACAACAACAAAAATAAATAAATAAATAAAACAAAAAAACAAATGTAGCTTCCAGTGACATGTACAGTCTCTGCCTCAGAATCAAATGCTGATCACATTACGATGGCTTGGTGGAAATCTGATCAGCAGCTAACTTTGCACGATGCATTTTCCAACACTAGTGGTTCTTCAGTGTCTTGGTTGACTCAGTCTAGAATCCAGACCTTGGCAGGTCAGTCACTGCTTTCTGTGTGAATCTCAACTATTGTCCAGTGTGACCTCGCAGACCTGGACACACCCCTCAGAGCACAGAGAGGACACGTCCCTAACCTTTCCTACAGAGAAGACAGCACATTTTTAGCCAAGTTGAAACAGTTGTTCCCACATTTCATCAAGAAAGCAGTAGAGTTGCCTTCTCCTTTCTGCTTTTTGGGCTGTCTTCCATTAAACTAGATCCTTTAGTAATGAGACAGTCACAAGAGATGAAAATCACTAAGGTCTTTACAAGCACCTCTGCTTGTGTAAGAGCTGATGTTTTTATGTGAAGATTGATTAAGATTCAGCGCAAGCTGGCTGTCAGGCAGAGATGGACTACGCTGGAGACCCTTACCTTGTGACCTGTGACCCCAGTCTTGTACTTTTCTTACAGGAAGAGAAGGAAACAGTGGTGGATGAAATGGTCCAGGTCAGCTGGTGTTGAAGTCACTGCCCAAATGCTGAACAAGGGCACCCTCCATACTGACACAAATGTAGATGTTCAATGATATTACGCTAGCAAAGGTTTAGGGAATGAAACAGGGAAAGCTCTGTCTTGGGGTTAATTTGGTGGTATTTAATATAATCTAAAGTAGGCTTTCTTTGAAATGCCCCTTCTTAGCATCTCCCCAGAAAAACACCAGAACATGTGTACAAGGGAACTGCAGCATTTGTTTAACACAATATGATTGTCAATATATAAGAAAATAAAGCAATAAACTATGATCCACCTAAACTATGGAATCCTATGTACCTGTTAAAAAGATAAAGCTGACCCTCATGTACTAACATGAAAGATCTCTAAGACTAAATGTTGATTTAAAAAAAAGCATTTTTGAGGAACAAGATGTCCACCATGTAAAAAGCCAAACTGTGTGTTTCTACAGACACACGCATCTGCATGTGATTTCATAGCAAAAGGTTTGAAATGACATATAGTATATGTTTAGCTCTTGAAGCAAACTGTTAAATAAATTGAGGGGGAAAAGCCCACAAAACAGTATGTACAACCAAGATTAAAACAGGTAAAAAAAAACAAAACCCCTCATAAGGAATTAAAGAGAAAATAAAAATCGCAGTGTTCCTCTGTTCATTTAAGCAAAAATAAAGTCATTTTAACTCTACGTACAGAAACATATTCTGAAAAAAAAGTTTCCAAAGTTATTTTTAATTGCTCTTTTATAAATCTCTGACTTATAAGGTACTTTTTAGATGAATAAAGTACAAAAGTTAGCTGTATAGGAAGTTTCATCATGATGGAAGTATGAAATGGCTGACTGTAAACTATTATGAAAGAACTAGAGACCCGGTGCATGAAAATTCGTGCACTGGAGAGGGGGGGGGGGTCCCTCAGCCTGGCCTGCCCCCTCTCACAGTCCAGGAGCCCTCAGGGGATGTCTTACTGATGGCTTAGGCCTGCTTCCCGGAGGTGACCGGCCCATCAGTGGAAGGCACCGCTCCCATTACCCCCTTGCTGCTGCTGCCTCTGGCCTCCCTCTGTGGGAGGTGACCAGGCTGATCAGGGTAAGGCACCACCCCCATCACCCAGCTGCTGCTGCCACTGCTGGCCACCATGGCTGTGAGGCGTGAGCCCCAGGCTTTGCAGCTACTGGGGCTCATGGCTCCCAGGCCTGAGCCCCCGGCCTTGCAGCCACCAGGGCTCACAGCTGCCTGAGCCCACAGCTGTTTGAGCCCATGGCTTCCTGAGCCCCAGGGCTCTCAGCCACTGCCATGGCTGCCTGCCTTCGGCCCTATGGATGAGGACAGTGGGGGGGGGGGGAGGGGGTAAGGGCAGAGAGTAGGGTGGGAACCAGGTAGAGGGGAGCTATGGGGGAAAAAAGAGGAACAATTGTAATAATCTGAACAATAAAGATTCATTAAAAATATATATATATTCTATAATGTCTATGATATTTGAAATATTATAGAATAGTAATATTTTATGATACAGAGCCTGTTATTATATTAGGGATACATACAGTATTTGGAATGATACCAAATTTAAAGCACTTTAAAAATGAAGATCCTTGAATCAGGCTTGATTCCATGTACACACAAGAGTGATATGATATTTAGGGGATAAGAGATTCTGTCCTGAAACTATGCCTGCCACCCAAGGACCAAAATATCTGACATTTCTCAGTTAAAGATTCATTTATTCAGAATAAACAGTGATGTCCTTTTAAAATGCAAATAATCAACAGACCTCAGACATATGATCAATTATTATTTTAGCGTGTTATTTATCTAATTGTTTTTCTAAAAAGAGGGAGAAGCAGGAGGGGAGTATGCTACCAGAAGTAAGAAAACGTCCTACATGAGTATGTGCCCTTACTGTGTGAGGACACCGGAGGAGAAACAACGGAAGTCCAACCCCACTAATCAATCATTCTGTTTATTTCCTGGAACTGGTACTTCCTGGAACACCTTCAATGTACTCTTTCTAAGAACTCTGGCAGACACCAACTCAATCAGAAACATACAATAAAGATCATAAAATTCTTCAAAAACCAATAAAAGTACAACTTATTAAGCACTAACCATATACAGTGCTAAGCCATTTACAGACATTACTTCACTTACTTCACCTTAAAATAAACCCTAATGAGATACATACTGTCACCTCTAACTTACAGATGGAAAAACTATGATTCAGAGAGAGGAAGACACTTGACCAAGGTCACAGGGCACTAAGTGACCATGCAGGTCTGTGAGACACCAAACTCAATGCTCTGAACCATTATGCACTGGTACCTCACCTCCACCTCAAATACAAAGAAAAATAAATTAATTTGACCAAGAATCAGTGCTTAATTCCAAAGCCAACACATATTCTCTGAAGGGGCACTCATAGCTTTAAACTCATCTTTTCTTTAAGTAGATATATTTTGGTTAAAAACGGTAAAAATAGCTTCTTTCCCATGCATGGTGCCTTTTCTGCTTTTCTCACCAAAACAAATCTTCTTTAGAATGGGGTACTTCATCAATAAATTGGAATCTGCTGGAAAATCTTCAACAGACTTACTTTTAACCAGTCCTCCTGGTTCCCCTTCCCTTGGCTGATGTTCCCACATGAAAAAGAAGTCCATTTGGCAATGGATCATATATCCCACCATCCCAATGAGTTTCAACTTGAACGAAATAAAAATAACCCACACTATCTAATATCCAGGTCCTAAGTGTTAGGTGGCTGTGTGTGTTACACTCATGGGAAAAAAAGTTGGGTAAATGTACTGTCATGTATGAGTGCAAATGGTATTCCTATATACTGTGCTAGATGCCTCTAGAGCCAGACTCACATCCTATTAGCAACACCTCTGTGCAAGCTTCAACTCCACTCCCTGTAACAGCATCTTGTATCAAGAGTGGACCGGGTCCCTTACTCCTTACCCCAGGGCTTCTCTGATGCCACAGATACTAGCCTTCTTTAAGCACACATGTGCAACTCAGAAGTGAGGGAATGGGAACTCATGGAAAAATGCTTCTCCTGCCCGACCGGCATGACTCAGTGGTTGAGCATCAACCTATGAACCAGGAGGTCATGATTTGGTTCCCGATCAGGGCACATGCCCGGGTTACGGGCTTGATCCCCAGTAGGAGGCATGCAGGAGGCAGCCGATCAATGATTCTCTCTCATCATTGATGTTTCTCTCTCCCTCCTTCTCCCTTCCTCTCTGAAATCAATACACACACACACACACACACACACACACACACACACACATAATGCTTCTTCTTTATCTTCAGATGGATGATTCGAAGATGCTTTCTAGGAGCTCTTCAGAAGGTTCCAGAGCTAATGCCGGGACTCTAATGACACAACTATATGTTAGCTTTTCTCCTTCCCCTCACTCTTCCTCCTTGGAATTACTATCCAATATTCTACAGCATACAAGTTCTTGTTGTCTTGAGTTCTAAGTAGAACCCAAGGTAGAAAATAGACCCTTTATACCTCAGCAAGCAACATAATACAAGGGGTGGAAGTAGAGTAAGCTTTAAGGATAGATTGGAGTGTGAAATTGAGCTCTGGCATTTATTTGCCACATTCTTTGGGGGAGTAACTTCATTAAGCCAGTTGGCTTCATTACTACAAGCACTCACTTTTTTTTGTGGGAACTGAGAGAAAAATGTAGAAATAAAGAATTTCAAAAATCTCTTTAAGAACAATGTAAAATACGTCACGCAATACCTACACATGAACAAATGAACTCATACAATAGTGCTAGGAAATGACCAATAAAACAAACCAATCTTTGGAAAATTTGACCATGAACACAAGAAAATCTAAATTATAAAAGGCCAGTGGCCAAAACGCTGTAACGCCCAAACAACCTGTCACTAGGAGGTGCATCGATGGGTCCCATGGTGGCAGCGGGAGGGACTCTGGGTCTTGCGCGATTTTGCGCGCTGGGACTCTAGTAAGCATATAAAGAGAAAAGCATTAAACATGAGAAAGTGAATATAACCACAGGTATCGTATTTTCAAAAATTTATGAGATCACTATAATTTTTATCATGAAATTTGAAAATAAAGGTAAAAATGGGTATTTCTTTTCAAATAAAAACCAACTGCCAAAAACAAATGAGGAAGAGAGCTCATTAAACTGATTTCCATAAAATAAACAGAAAGGTTAATCAAGACTTACTTCCCATTTGCAAAAGGACCTAGGCCTAGATGGTTTTATGGGCAATTTTATTCAAACACAAAGACATAATTATTCCTGTGCCACTTAAACTTCTCCAAAAAATAGAAGATAAATGACTTCAGTTTCATCCTATGAGCTTAGTATAACCATGGTACAAAAACATGGTAAGATAACACAAAATAGGAAAAAAGGCAAAGCTCACTATGGCTAAAAATACAAAAGCCCTAAATAAATACAGGTAAATTGAACCCAACAATGTATTACAGAGATAATGACTCATGACCAAGTAAGATTTATTCCAGGAATACAAGAATGGTTCTACATTTAACTATAGTAAAACGATAAAAATCTCATGGTTATTTTAATGAATTCCAAAAAGACATTTGCTATAAATATAGTGTCCACTCTTGCAGGTATTAATGTATCCTATATAATATAAGGCTAATATGCAAATTGTCCCCTCTACCCGGAGTTTGACCGGGAGTTCAACCAGGGGGCGGGGCCAGCTGGCCAACCGCCCATGACCCCTCCCCTGGCCAGCCCCACCCTTAATCGCCTCCCCACCCCCTGACCCTGATCGGGGGTAGGGATCAGCCCCGATCAGGGCGGACCGGTTGAACCCCACCTGTGCACAAATTCATGCACCGGGCCTCTAGTATTATAACATTCATTGGGGAGGAAAGGAACACAAAAAGTGCAATGTCTACATGAAAGAAATCATAAAACTTCACTATGAAACTTCTGGTTTAAATAAACTTCTGTATTATTGAATTTTTCCCCCAATGACTTTACATTGCTTTTTGTAAAAATAATGATAAAAATAGGCTTGCATGAAGGTTTGAACTAGGAATTGTACACAGAATAATGCAAAAACCCTCTTTAGGCAGTTGTGGTCTATATCAAGAGCCAATAAAGAAATGATAATGTTCAGGGAAAGAATAAAGAGAAAAGTGTATATAACAGAAAATAGGACTAACTATTTTTAGTATACGCATGAAAGTTTCATATTTCAAAAGAACAGGACTAGGGAAAATTAACACTGTTATTATAACTCACTTTGGAAAACATTGTGATAGAGGAGTTTCAAAGCTAGCTAATTAAAGAAGAGGATTTGAAGAATGAGGGGCGTTTGGAGCACCAAGTAGGGAGTAAAGATTGTTCCCAGTATATGGTACAATCTAGGAGTTAAGTTCAACAGGAATGGGCAGACAGTTAAAAGAATGTCCTTGGTGGCCTGGAGAGTGTTCCCTGGGCAAAGAGTAGGCACCATGGTCACCTCAGAAAGGAAGACGCTGAACTATCCAGGGCATGAGCAGGGGCAAGGCCAGGATCCAGCAGTCATGTAAACAAAGAGGATTTGTAGGTAGAGGGACACATGAAAGATGAATGGAGTGTGACTGGTACCCTGGAGATAGCCTGAGAATGCTATGGGGTGAGGCAACACAACCAGTGGGGGGAGGCAGGTTAGACAGAAAGTCACGCTGGAGTTGACAACCTGGCACCTCCATTTCACAGGACAATGATGGCCTTACAACTTTACTGTAACCTTAGATGGTCACACAGCATTAAGAATGTACTTAATGGCACTAAATCCTGCACTTAAAAATGGTTAAAGTGCCAAATTTTATTATATATGTGTGTGTGTAGCATAATAAGAAAAAGTATAATAAAAATAAAAGATTAGTGTTACACTGAGAGATATTATTAACACTAGAGGCCCGATGCATGAAATTTGTGCAAGGGGCTCAGCCCTCACAGCCCCAGCTGCCTCATGGCCCCGAGGCCCACCCACTGGTCTTCTGGAAGTCGTCTAATTAGCATATTAGTTCTTTATTATATAGGGTGGCCTAGCAAGCCCCGTGGAAAAGGTAAATGGAAGAAGACAGTGGCCCAACTAAAAAATATATAAAATAAAATCATGAAATAGTTCTTTCAACTAGTATTAAACATGAAACAGAGTTCATAACAGAGCCACACAAACTGCAGAATCTGTGTCCCAACCATGAAGGGTCAGGCTACTGACCCACTTGAGTTGTCAAAAGGCATGAATGCAGCCATTTCACCCGTTTTCTCTCAACCAGAGTAAATAAGGATCAGGTAGCACACATCCTTCATAAAGAAGCAGAGCCAAACCATCCAATGAAAGATATACCTGTTCCATTATTTAGTCTTTGCTTAGGAACGTCCAGGGCAAGAGCCACTCCCTCCTTTTGCAGCTCTGCACACACTGGCACCTGGTAAGCAGGGGTTTGAGGAGAAGTTGAGACCTAGAGTTGTAATTATAGTCAGTGTCTCCAGCCTTCAAAATGACTTCAGATGTCGCTCACTGCAGAGGGTGGGTGGAGAGACTTTCCTAACTACACAGAATTTCCTCTCTGGTTTAACAGTGGGAAAGTACTAGTTGCAGGATTTTAAAAAATGAGCAAATCATTTGCCTGTTTTCTGGAGACAAACATTTGGTTTCAAAAGTAAACCAAAGTCATTTCTACTTAAAAGACCACTGATTTACTTCAATGGTCTGCAGGGGGTGTAATTTATTTCAGTCTACTTAGCACTGTAACAACTCTTTTCAAAAACCGACATTGATTCATGAAAATGAACATACGGACTGACTCTCTTTGCAGCATAAACCTCAACGCCTCAGGCAAGTGCTGATGGAAATGTAGTACAAGGCACTGCAGACCAGTAAGGGGACGTGAGCAATTACCCCCGGTATTTAACCCAATCTATTGCTCATCAGAAAAGCACTTAGCACAGGAGTCAGACTCAGAGGAGCTGACAAGGAGCACAGCCACTTAAATGTCCCCTCCAGCGATTACACTCTCAACCCAAGAGTGTGTCAAATTAAAACAACTACACATTGACTTTTTGCTTCTGTAAACATTAAGGGGTGATTGACAGTTACAGGCTGCGGCCAGCCAGCCAGGCATTAGCATCAACCTCTCAGCTTATCTGCTCTTAGTTCCAGCAGTCTGTTTGCTTAGGAATACTCCCATAGAACACAATAGGATTTCAGGGCTTTCCACTGGGGCTTGCCTGAAGAGGTTCTGCTATCTCTTCCATATAAGCAGCTTTACATGACCCTTAAAAACTGAGAGTTTTAAACATCAACACTGGTCATTTTCTATTAGAAAAATTTCCAATCAGAAAAATGGGAAATTGCCCTGGCTATTGTGGCTCAGGGGTTGGAGTGTCGGCCCTCACACTGAAGGACTGCTCAGAGGCACGTGCCTGGGTTGCAGGTTCACTCTCTTTCCTCTGATTGAGACACATGCGGGAGACAGCTGGTCAATGTGGCTCTTTCACATCAATGCTTCCCTCCCGCCCGCCCTCCCTCCTTCCCTCTCTTTCTGAAAAGCAATGAAAAATATATCCTCTGGTGAGGATTAACAACAACAACAAAATATAAATGGAAAATCAGCCACTCTTACTGCTCTACTGTGATCTGGACTTGGGCAAGATTCCCTTCCCTTGCTACCCTATTCTCTGTGATTTTGGAACTGTAAGGAGTGAAAAAAGATACAGTTTAGACAGGAGGGAGAGCAAGTAAACCAGAGGAAAAAAACTGAGAAAATCTATTCACCAGAGATCCAGGTGAATCATCACTGGCAACTTTACAGGCTTGTGCTGAGATTCAGCACTCCGTGACTGATGTTCTCTGATGATCAGAGGAAAAGGCCTTTCTGCCGCTCTCCCCTCTTGGTGCCAAGACCATTCCAAGGGAAAAGAATAGTGTATTCAATAAATAGTGCAGCGGAAACTGGATATCCACATGCAAAAAAAGAAAAAATGAAAATGGATCCTTACCTTACTCCATATGTCAAAATTAACTCAAAGTGAAAACAAAAATAACTCAAAGTGGATCAAAGAACTAAACAGAGACCCACCCTGGGCAAGTACTACCATTCTTGGACTGAGATCAACCAAATTCTAGTGTATTCACTCAGTTTCATCTGCTATTAAAAAAAAAAGTGTGCACCAGTTATATTCAAAGGTCGACTGAGTTTATCAACCCTTAATTAGTCCATCCAAAAATAAGTCCTCCTCAACCAGACAGGCTCTCTGAATAAGGGATGATGCTTCCACAAACATAACTTTCAAAATGGTGCTTTTTGAACTTGGAGGCAAAGGAGGTATTGTCACTCCTTTGCCTCAGGTTTAAACCCTGTGATTCCCCTTCCGGTCACTATGGAAGTCCATAACAGAAGAGCCTTCGTCTGTCTGTCACGGTAGCGTTGTCCAACAGGACTGTCTGAGGACAAACTGTCCTTTTATGCTCTCTCTAGTATAATAGTCACGAGCCACATGAGGCCGCTACTGAGCACTTGAAATGTGGCTAGTGTGACAAAAAACTAGATTTTTAATTTCAATTGATTTAAATTTAAGTAACTGCATGTGACTAGCAGTCCTGTACTAGATGGTGAGGGTCTAAGACAACAGAGTAAAGACAAGTTTTGATACTGGTGTGACAATGTGAAGTTGGAAGGTGTCCTGAGAGGTTTAAGTCAGGAGAGAGAAGACCGCCCAGCTCCACTACAGCTGTGTCACCTGGTCTCTATTCAGTGATTAACTGCTCTAAGATAGCGCCAGTGACTTCTGCTCCACCTACCTGTGGATTCACAGAAAGATATTTGATCTTTGTCCTTGGTTCCTGGCACAAAACTCCTAAAACCCTTAGAATTTCCTGAGTAATAAGCGTGACAGGAGCCTCTTTGGTTCTGATGAGTTGACTCCTGGTGGGCCCCTAGATAGCTTTAGGATGGGAGCGGAGTACCAAAAAGAACCAGCCTTAATTAGAAGCTTAGACCGTCTACTCCTACCCAACCCCCAATATTCAGGGAGAGAAGGGCTAAAGATTGACTTAATCACCAATGGCCAACAATTTAATCAATCATGCCTCACATAATGAAGCCTCTAGAAAAAAACCCTTAATGACAGGGTTCCTGTAAAGCTTCCAAGCTGGTGAACACATCAAGGTGCTGCGAGTATTGTCTGCCCCGAGAGAGCTGGGAGCTCTCCACCTCACCCCATTCTTGCCCTGTGCATCTCCTCCATCCATCTATTCCTGAGTTATATCCTTTATAAACAGCCAATAATAGTAAGTAAAGTGCTTGTGGAGTTCTGTGAGTCACTCTAGCGAATCATCAAACCTGATGGGGGGTCGTAGGAACCCTCAAGTTTGTAGTGGGCTAGGCAGAAATCTGGGTGGCCTGGGGACCCCATTTATAGCTGGTGTCTGAAGTGGGCAGCCCTGTGAAACTACGCCCTTAACCTATGCCGTCAGCTAACTCTGGATAATTAGTGTCAGAACTGAATTGAATTGCAGGAAACCCAGTTCCTGTCAGAATCGTTGGTGTCAGGGGGGAAAAACCCATTACTGCTTGATAAGACTGTTGTTAGGATTAAATAAAATGATGTGTGAAACTGCTTCATAGTGTATTTTTCATATTTGGCTGAACGGTAATGGACATCAGCTGGTTCATGAATGCTAACTATGGGAAGTTTGCCTTTTGTCGGAAAGCTTGGGAGGTGAGTGAGTGGTCAGCAAATGCAAGACATTAGACCAGGAAAGATATTCCATTCATTCTATATACACTGGCCCACCAAAACTCAGTGTCCTTCTCCTATTTCCCAAGAACCTCATTAAGAAGAGACAGGTAGAGAGAGTAAACCCTTCTATGTTATGGACTGAACTGTGTTCCCCAAAACTTATTATGTAGAAGCCCTAGCCTCCAATGTAACCGTATTTAGAGTTAGGACATTTAAGAAGGTAAATGCGGTTAAATGAGGTTTCGATCTTCTCTCTCTCTCTCTCTCTCTCTCTCTCTCTCTCTCTCTCTCTCTCACACACACACACACACACACACACAAAAGGCCAAAGGAGAGAGGGACAGAGACCTCACAAAAAAACAACCTTAATGGCACCTTGATCTTAGACTCCTAACTTCCAGAACTGTGAGAAAATACATTCCCTTTTTTAAGCCACCCAGCCTGTGCTACTTTGTTAGATAGCCCTAGTGGAATATAAATAGTATTAGCATAAAACAGGAAAATTACACAACCTGGCTTGCTCAGTGTCCTTACTAATACATTTCTCTCATTTCATATAGTGGGTTCTACTCATTACAGACATTCATGTGCTGAGCTACTTTACTATTACTGACTAGAGGCCTGGTGCACGAATTCGTGCACGGGTGGAGTCCCTCGGCCTGGCCAGTGATTGGGGCCGATAGGGGTCGGCCAGGGGGAGGGACAGTGGAAGGCTGACCAACTGCGGGAGGTTGGCTGTGGGAGTGCACTGACCACCAGGGGTCAGCTCCTGCGTTGAGCGTCTGCCCGCTGGTGGTCAGTGCACATCATAGCTACCGGCCAGTCGTAATGGTCGCTTAGGCTTTTATATATATATAGATAGTTTGGTTATAAAGGATATAACTCAGGAATAGACGGGTGGAAGAGATACACAGACTTGGAGATTAATAAAATGAGCTAAAACACATATTTCACCTTGAGAATCTTATGATTTAATAGTTTTTCTGGGCCCTGCAAGATTTTGAACTCAAAATAAACCATAAAAAAAAAAATAAAGCACTATTACATGTTACAACTTGAATGAACCTCAAAAACTTTTTGCTAAGTGAAAGAAGCCAGATACAAAAAGCCACATACTACGATTCATTTATATGAAATGTCCAGAATAGGCAAATCCATAGAGACAAAAAGTCCAGTAGTAGTTTCCAGGGGCTGGGAGGGAAGTAGAAATGAAAAGTTACTGTAATGGGGACTCCCTAGGGCAGTGGTCGGCAAACTGCGTGGCTCGCGAGCCGTGGTTTGCCGCTCTGTTGACTAATGAGTTTGCCGACCACTGTCATATACTACCCTTTACCTCTTTGCACACAATATGCCACAATTGCCTAATCCTCACAGCTTCCAACTACACGGTAACATTTAGTCTAGTCCAGTGGTCAGCAAACTCATTAGTCAACAGAGCGGCAAACCGTGGCTCGCGAGCCGCATGTGGCTCGCGAGCCGCGGTTTGCCGACCACTGCCCTAGGGGATGGTGGAAATATTCTAGAGTTAGGTAGGGGTGATGGCTGCACAACTTTGTCAATATACTAAAAACCACTGAACTGTATGCTTTAAAGGGATGAATTTTATGGTATGTGAATTATATGTCAATAAAACTGAAAATTGATTTGTTGTGAATAAACAAATCAATCAAGCCCATCCCACCTCTATAACCATATAAGTAACAAAGTTGAAACATGCCTGGAAAGGAATAATTGGGTCATCTATCCATATCACATTTGGTTGTGATCCTCTTTTCTCTAATCTGAGAAGTAAACTCTCCCTTAGGTTTCAGGTGAAGACCTCAACCAAGTCTTGAAAGAGAGCAGGACAGCTGGGCATGTGTCTACTCCCTCATCCACCCTGTAGAGGTTAGACAGCAAGGCTGTTCTGTGTACAGGAAAGAAAGATGTGTGTCCCTGAGACCTGCTGACATTTAGGGATCACTGCAGCATGCTCTCTGCTATGTTTCATCACCTAGGCATAATGCTAGGTCCAAAGACACATAATTGGCACTCAATGAAGTTATTACTTATATATTGACTGAGCTATCAGTATATATGCTGGGAGAGGACGGGTGTCAGGAAAGAGAGAGGAACTGGACTTGCCAGAGCACTTCAAGAGTTACTGTTATGGCTGGCAAAGCTACCAGGGGATAACTGAACCAAATGCATGAAAAGTACAAATTTCTACTTTGATTCTGAGCGCGTGTGCATTTTTTTTTTGCTGTTATATTAATGGAGCTAACCTATAGAATATGAAAAAAGAAATATCTGGACCTATGAATTACCTAAACAATACAGTTAATATGTTCAAAGATAAATTATAACCCAGAAACTTTTCACCGAGAAACCCATGGTTTCAGCCAAAACAGGAAACTGTTCCAAGCATGATCAGCACTGCCTCTTGTACTCTTTTTGTAGAAATATACATGAAACTCTTAAAACTGCTGAGTATGCTTAGAGAAAGTATTGCTTTCCTCCAAGCATTTTTTATTTTATTTTTGCCTTCTATCCCAGGGTCCTAAAACAGTGGTTTGGAGCAGACTTGGATGAAGCATAAAGGTGCCAGATTTAACAAGTAAAAATACAGCATGCTGAATTAAATTTAAGTTTTAGAAACAATAAATTATTTTTAGTATTGAGACAACATGCTTACACTAAAATAATTTTTTGTGGTTTATCTGAGATTTAACTATAACTGGCCGTCCTGTGTATGATCTGGCAAGCTTAATGAAGTGACTGCACTGGCTGACAACCCCTGTCCTGCCCTCCAAGAGCCAATGGGAGGGCTCTGTCCTGTGTCACCCTAGAGGCCAGAACCTTACACCTGCAATTGCAAGTGTTTCCTTGTGCTGCTTCAGGAAACTCAGATGTGGCACTGTTATTTATCAATCTCTGGTAAGAAGACACTGCATCTAAAAGAAAACAACAAAAAACCAAAAAACAACAGAGGACTGTGGTGGGAGGTCTATTTAAAGTGAGTGGAACCCCTACCCTAGACTCGCGTAAATGGGGAGAGTCCCTGATGCAATGTAGTACCAGGTGTGTAAAGGTCACTAAATGGCTCTCCTCACAACCCTGCTACATTGAAAAGAGAATTTTAAATTATGAAAATGTGTGTGTTAAGATTATCATGGAGCCCTAGCTGGTTTGGCTCAGTGGATAGAGCGTAGGCCTGCGGACTGAAGGGTCCCGGGTTCGATTCCAGTCAAGGGCACATGCCTTGGTTGCAGGCTCGATCCCCAGTGGGGGGCATGCAGAAGGCAGCCAATCAATGATTCCCTCTCATCATTGATGTTTCTAACTCTCTCTCCCTCTCCCTTCCTCTCTGAAATCAATAAAAATATATTTTTAAAAAAAGAGATGATCATGGAACCGTAGGGCCTACTGTTATCTCTGAATATTATATTTTTATGGAGCTCAGTTTTAATATTAGCACTTTTAAGGTAAATGTAAATAAACTGATCATGCAATAAATTCAGCGTGCTCTTTTATTTTGAAGATTTAAGCTAAAACACCATAAATCTTCTCTTAGAAGCAGCATCTTTCAAGATACAGAGGCAACACTAAGATTTTGATATCCACTAAAAAATAATAAATAAGCAATGAACTTCAGAGACCCCCTCCCCAACTGATGTGTCCAATGGGGTTTCTTCTCTTTGCCCTCATATCAAAGGGATCATCCAGTGTACTACAATAATCCCAGGAGAGAGGGGTCCTTGGTTTTATAAAAAAGAGTGGTAAGTATGACCACTGTACACATAGTAAAATCAAACCCACTTCCATGATGAAATAACCATCTCCTCTAGTTCCCCCAGAAGATTCCATTTATGCCAATCTCAATGAACAATAGTTGGAAGGTACATAAAGCTGGTCACCATCCTTTACAGCAGAAGCCCAGTTGGAACCTGACCTCAGCATATATTGTATACCCATGTATATGTGCAAGATGGGAAGTATATGCCTATATATAAATATAAATACATATAAAGCTAACTTTCAGTGTTCAGAAAACAAAAGCTATCCCCATATAACAGCCAAATTCTGACATAACTCAATTTGGACACCTCATCTGGTGTGCACTGCACTCATTCCCAGTGTAAACCCCACCGCGCTGGGCAATGATATACTGTAATGTCACATCGCAATCTGGATTTACTATAAAGGGCCTCTGACGAGCTTCAGAGCAGTAAACATTGCAGCGAGGTGTATTTCACACTGAGCTGGTTTTTATGAAGAACACTTCACCGCCCAGGCACGGCACCTGGATGATGAATGGTGAAAGATGCATGACAAGCTTCATCATTGTTTGTAAATCTTAACTGTTCCTGCTCACTAACTCTGGAGGCAATTTTCAAAGACAGCGGCAGACAGAAGGACAACACAGCTTTCCTGAAGGTTATTCAAGTTGTACTTGGCCTGGGCTGTGCCTCTGAGGAGCTGAGCAGGGGAAATAAACTCCTGC
This sequence comes from Cnephaeus nilssonii, assembly GCF_951640355.1. Taxonomy (NCBI): domain Eukaryota; kingdom Metazoa; phylum Chordata; class Mammalia; order Chiroptera; family Vespertilionidae; genus Cnephaeus; species Cnephaeus nilssonii. The sequence continues at coordinate 45,380,519 of NC_137085.1, read as the reverse complement.
TCAGCTCCATGCCCGAAAAACATCACTTGAGGCCCAGTGCATTCAAGCCAGATTGGAATGAAGAAACCCCATATGTGATGATGCTGGATACTCTAATCAGAGTGGCTACTCTTGCATCCAAGATAATGCCCACATGGGTGCTGCTGCATCTTCAGGATTTTAAAATACAAATGGTCACTAAGTAAGTAACAGAAACAGGCAAATCTGCTGATGTGTGATGTGCTCACAATACACTGGGCTCCCTGCACTATCCCCTGTGCCCCCTCTAGAGGCCAGCACCTTACACCTGCAATTGCAATTGTTTCCTTGTGGTGCACTGAGCAGGCAGGTATGTCACACCTGAATCCCATCAAGATAAAATTGCCATCGAAAAATGTTTTCTAGTCATTATGTTCAACCTGGTTATGTCAGGACACTTCCTAAAGGTGTACTTTCCAGGGCTCCTGCGCCCTGTATCCTGCTGTAGACTACAATCTTTAGTCCCAAGGAAAACCCCTGCAAATGTGCCCTCTGTACGGAATTTAGAATTTTTAAAGCATAAGTTAAAGATGTAAAAGAAATCTCACAATAAGCCACTGACAGACTAAGTAGAGTGTAAAATACTGTCTCTATCAAAAATTATCTGGGAAAATCAGCAGGCCTTTTATTCACACTCCTCTTAATTCTATATAATAAAAGCATAGTATGAAAATTGTCCCCTCCACCGGGAGTTTGACCAGGGGGTGGGGCCCGCCGGGGGAAGGGAGGGAGGCCCTGGCCAGCAGCCACTAGGGACCTTACCAGTGTACGAATTTCGTGCACAGGGCCTCTTGTTTTAAAATAATAGCTTATGTCCACGGGAAAAAAAAGAACTACAAAAGCAGTTAATTGTATTTCTATATACTTATAATTTCAAAGCCAGTAACTCCTTATTTAATTTTGTAATGTCTTCCTTTATCAAATATTAACTTCACTCCCTCCTGTTATAACAAGAATATTCAAATATAACCACAAAATTAAAAGTAACTTTGCTGGCCCTAGCCTGTTTGGCTCAGTAAATAGAGCATCGGCCTGTGGACTGAAGGGTCCCAGGTTCGATTCTGGCTAAGGGCACATGCCCAGGTTTCGGGCTTGATCCCCAGAGGGGGCTGTGCAGGAGGCAGCCAATCAATGATTCTCTCTCATCATTGATGTTTCTATCTCTCTCCCTTCCTCTCTGAAATCAATAAAAATATATTAAAAAAAAATAAAAGTAACTTTGCTGTGTTAATTAAGTAAAAAAAAAGGTGTTTTAAAGTTTATATTTAGCTTTGGGAATAATAGCAATGTAAATACCACACCTGATATGCTGGTGATTTTTTTTTAAAAGCTACTTTTTGTTGGGCAATTTTTTTTATTTTTTTTTGCTGGAATACCAATGTGCTACAGAAAGACAACCCCAGATAGGGGTATTTCTGCATGATGCACATGCTGAGGGAGCAAGTTCTGAAATTTTATCATTATAGCACAAGAAGTACTATTGCATGACTGTTGTCCAGTGGACTCCAAACAAGCTAAGTCATCACCATGCTGGTTCTCCATCTGCCACATGAAAATGAGGACCCCTTCTCCTCCTACTTCATCAGCATCAGCTCTATGCCTTAGTATCCTCATCTGCAAAATGGGGATACTACTACTATTATAAGAATTGAACGAGAGGCCTGGTGCATGAATTCGTGCATGAGTGGGGTCCCTCGGCCCGGCCAGTGATCGGACCCGATCAGGGCCACGGGAGGTTGGCCGGGGGGAGGGGCCGCGAAGGTTGGCTGTGGGAGTGCACTGACCACCAGGGGACAGCTCCTGCATTAAGCGTCTGCCCCCAGGTGGTCAGTACGTGTCATAGAGACCAGGCGACCAGTTGTTCAGTCGCTTAGGCTTTTATCTATAATAATAAAAGAGTAATATCCTAATTAGACCGGGCAGCCAAACGACCTTCCGAACGTCCTTTCAGACGAAGCTGTGGCGATGGGGGCCAAGGCAGAGGTTGTTAGGCGTGATCAGGCAGGCAGGCGAGCACATAAGGGCGATCAGGCAGGCAGGCAAACAGTTAGGGGCGATCAGGCAGGCAGGCAGAGGGGTTAGGGGCAATCAGGCAGAGTGATTAGGAGCAATGAGGCAGGCAGGTGAGTGGTTAGGGGCGATCAGGCAGGCAAACGAGTGGTTAGGGGCAGTCAGGCAGGCAGGCGAGTTGTTATGGGTGGTCAGTCAGACAGGCAAGTGATTAGGGGCAGTCAGGAAGGCAGGCAGAGGGGTGACGGGCAATCAGGCAGGCAGGCAAGCAGTTAGAAGCCAGTGGTGCTGGATTGCAAGAGGGTGCAGGCCGGGCTGAGGGACTCCCCTCCTCCCAACCCCCATGCACGAATTTCGTGCACCAGGTCTCTTGTATACATATAGATAGATAGATAAATAAGTTATTTCCATCCATCAAGTGCACTCATTGTCTTATATAGATTGTCAAAGTTAAATAACTGTGAGAAAAGGAAAAGGGGAAGGAAGAGGAAATCATAGGATATAGTAGTAGAAAGAATGCCCAGAAATGGTTCAGAAAACTTGGGTTCCTATGTTGACTCTTTTTCCTAAACACCAGCACCAAAGCTCAGGGACACCATAGCATCCAGCCTGCAACTCCACCCAATCTCTATTAAATGTAAAAAGTGATTAAGTCCCTCACTTCCTCTCTTGCACGGCTATGTTATTAATCATAAACCAAGTATATGTAAAGAATTAAGTCTTTAAAATGCAAGTTTTCCAAAGGGAAGATTCTACATGATATACTAGTAAATCCAGAGTATGTTTAAACCTCATGTCTGATCTATTTGGATTGTTTTACCAGTGAGGCACTGGCAGAAATGAGGCCAGTGAGGCACCGGCAGAAATGATCCAAAGGTCAGTTTCTTATTCATTCAAGAAACCAGGAACCGCCCCTGGAGCCCTCTGAGAACATGGCCTGATGCTAGGCACCTGGAGAAACACAAAGCTGGAAGACTATGATCCGTGCCATGTGTGAGAAAACACACCCTGGCAATTCTTACTAAAGCGCTGCAGTGAGTGAAGTCTTTCCTTACTGCAGTGAGTATGATGCGTTCACATAGCCCCTGCGAAGTGCCTGCTACTTTTAGACTGGTGATGACTTTGTCAAAAGCCAGAGTTTTACAGAGGACATGTTAGGTGCACATTGGCTCTCAGCCTTTTCCACAGTTTGCCTTGTAGGGTGTTCTTTTCATGGAAGAAGAAAAAGAGGTTTAAAGAAAATACAAAAATATGTGTGCCCTCATCAAATAGCATTTTAGTTTCCCTCTATCCTATTCTTTAGGTATAAGGGGACCTGCTGTGTCCTTATACACCCATTTTCTTTAGTTATTTCCTTTGCTCTATGTAGGAAATATATCATATGTGTGATATGTTAAAAATAAGTTTTCAAAGCTGCCATTTCTAAATGTTTATTATATGCTTAAAATGATTATGCTTCACCTTCCTCACTCAGCAGACCATGATGTCTATCTAGCTAATTTCAAGAATTACAATCCATATATGGTTAGTTTCAAACAGGGTCCTTTTGGAGCTAAAAAGTAAGCCCTTCTTGATGAACATAATCACTTTCATGTGCACAGCCCATTGCCAGGCACTTGCTGAAATAGAAAGATGTAAGACATGGTGACAGGCCTTCATGTGAGAATAAGGAAGTTGACAGTTTCTGCCATACATTTTTATAATTAATATATATATTATAATATTAATATTAATATATTAATATTATAATAAAATATATATATATATTTTTTTCTTATTGATTTCAGAGAGGAAGGGAGAGGGAGAGACAAACATCAATGATAAGAGAGAATCACTGATCAGCTGCCTCCTGCACACCCCACATTGGGGATCAAGCCCACAACCCAGGCATGTGGCCTGACTGGGAATCATACCGGTGACCTCTTGGTTCATGGGTCAATGCTCAATAACTGAACCACACCAGCCTGGCATTCTATTTAATCTTAATTCCTTTACTTATCTCCTCTTAGACTAGGAACAAAGCATTCACAAACCCACACCTTGGGCCAGCTAGTTTTCCTTCCCTATTGGATTACTCCCATCAGCACACAAGCCTATCATAATATCTTCCATATTTTGAAAAAAAAGAGAGAGAGAAAAGGACCTTCCTTGAACATACCTTTTCCTCTAGTTAGTGCTCCATTTCACTATCCTCCTTAGAGCAAAACTCCCTCTAGAACTGTCTGTACTCATATGCTTCTCTCCCATGTAATCCTGAGTGTAGTAAGGCTTTGGTTCTCACTTCCTCACCAAAGTGGCTACTCATCCACTTTGATGTCCAGGTAATCAAACATCTCTTGCAGCAGCCAATGGTCAATTCTAGTCCTCATCTCATTTGATCCATCAGTATTATTTGACTCTTTTCATTTAAGTGCTTTCTTTAACTGGCTTCCAAGACACCATTCACCCTTAGTTTTCCTCCTACCTCATAGGCTGCTCTATATTACTCTCTCCTTTGTGGGTCCTCCTCATCCACTAGAGCTCTAAACACTAGAGGGCCCCAGGGCTCAATCCCTGGTCCTTTCTTCTTCACCTACACTCACTTCTTTGGGGTGGGGGGAGGATCTCATCATATTGCCTCCAATATGCACTGAATAACATCAATGCACTGAACTTTCCAGTTCTTTTTTCCAGCAGTGACATCTCCCCTCAATGTAGTCTTCATACATCCAATTCCTATGACAATCTCATGAACATCTCAAACTAAATATGTGCAAAATTAAACTCCTAATTCCCACAAACATGTGTTCCCCATAGTCTTCTTTACACCTCAATAAGTTGAAACTCCAGTTTTCTACTTGGTCAGGTTAAAAATTATGGAGTCATCTTTCACTCTTTCCTTTATGGCCCATCCCAAATCCATCTGCAAATCTTATTGGTTCTATCTTCAAAATACATCTAGAATTCAACCATTTGTTATCATACCACATTCCCACCCTGACTGAGCCACTGTCATCTTTTGTAAGAATTACTACTGTAGCCTTTTACTAGTGACTGGTCTTCTTGCTTCCACATCAAATCCCTACAGTCTATTCTTAAATAGTAGCCAGAGTTTAAAACCACAAGGCAGACATGTCACCCCTTTGCTAGAATGCTCCAGTGGCCTCCCAGCTCACCTGAAACAAAAGCCAAGTGCCTGCAATGGTTTACAAGTCTGGGCCCCGCCATCTCTTTAATCTACCTCCTAACACATTTCAGGATAAGAAAAGGAGAATGGCTTTCAGCCTTTTCACAAAGAAAAACACTGAACAGTAGCAACATGGCATTCCCTACATTCTATTTTCATGTGGCAACCTTTAGCAAAACCAGAGGAAAACATTGAACTTGGACTTGTTTCTTTAGATGGTAAAGAGAGGTTATGGTTGTCTTTAAAGAAACTGAAGAAAAATAAACCTAATGGACAAACTTATACTTAACTAAGACTTTAAAGAAAACATTAAACCTCTTGAAAATACTGTTTTTCAAATTACTTAGAAGTTCCCACTTAGAATAACTGATGTACTATTTACTAACCGTTACCTTATTAACCCAACCAACCAAAGGACTTCAACTCAAACTTGACAGAATTGATAAATGTAGCTGGTTATCAGTCAGCCTTTGTCACTCTCAAATAAAAACACTGATGACCTCATCCCCTCACAGCACCCTGCCACTAGCCTCAGCCCCATTAAGGGCCTAATTTGTCCCCAAAGAGCTCCCCACTTGTGTCAATACTGATAAAATTGAGGACCCTGTGCTCCAAGAAATGGCACCTGGGATGTCCACACACAAGTTTCCCTTTCCTCTTCCCTTCCCACCAGCTCTATAAAAATCTCATACAATGTAGAGCCCATGACACCATACATGGAAGTCATAAGGCCACACTTCTTTTAAAAATAGCTGAGTCTTGGGTTTTCAATTAATTCATGTTCTCGTTCTCCATCAATTCCAAATTAGAGATTTCACTGCAATTCTTCCTAGCTAATGCCCTCATGTCTGAAGCTTGACCCTCCTGATTAATTATTAGTGAGTTAGAGGGTTACTGGGAGGTTAAACCACACTTTCAGATACACAAATCACCAGAAAAGTTTTGAGGAAATTCTAGGTGTTATTCACCCAATCTTTCCTTATGAACACTGGAGCAGCCAATCTTTTCTTTCCTGGACTGTAACCTCTTTCCTTCCGAGTCTCTTCCTTTTCTGCCATAAATTCAAATGCCTGTTGCTCCTCTTCAAATTCATCTCTGTTCTAATAAATTCTTATCTTTTTGTCTTATTGCCTTCCTGTGAATTTACACCTTTGTCTCAAGAATGCCAGTGCTTCTCAAAACATTCCATTATTCCTGGAGAAAGAAGGTCAGGCAATTTCCCCCTTAAAGTAGGTTTCATTGCTAATTTTCTGAATAAACTTTTTTTAAGGACTCCATCAGACTATTAGGATTCTGACCTTTCAGAATTATGTTTCCTTAAAGAACAAACTTACTTAAAATAATATTGGATTAATTTATTCATTCATCACTCAACTAATAAATAACAAATTTTTAAAAAGGCATCATAGCAGATTAAAAGCTATGAGATATGTTCACTATCCTTAAGAAGCTTACAATCCCGATAAACATATATGTAATCAATGGAAGTATGAAAGGAAGACCATTTGAGCATATATTATACAGTATAAATATTCATACTAGTTATGTCTGTCCACTCTGAAATATGACTATTAATAAAACTCAAAGTACAATCAACAATATGTACTTCAGTTCACACTTATCAGTTCCCTTAACCTATATATTCCACATTAATGGAATCCTTTATTTTTAGTACAATAAATAAAGTGTAACTTGCCTAGCCTTCTTAGACTTCAGATTCTCATTCTCTAAGTACTTGCTTTACAAAGAAACCAGTTCTCTATAGAGAATCAAGTTATTGAAATTACCAAGTCATTCACTATTGCCCTGATTTCTACCTACTGCCTCGACTGTGTAAGCTTCTCACTTTCCCAGGTCAAAAGATGATGCTTCAATATAAAGAACTTAAAAACAGGTCCTGGGAACACAACAGCCGTAAAAGACCTGTCTCCACAACGTAATCGCTGGGGAGAAGGTTAAAACTGAAATTGAGCAATTGTGTATTTCAAAGTGCTTTGGTACATTAAGCAGTCATTTTTCACTTCAAAGCCATTTTATCAGAGTTATTTACATTGCTACTGCATAAACTCTGAGATTGATTGTATTAAAAAATGTTTTATTATGTTATTTTATTTCTTTTCCCCAAAATATAAATATACCTTCAAATTTAAAATGGAAAAATTTTGGAAAACAAGTATTCAATATATGGAAATTCACTTTACCAAAAACATCAGGACTTGGAACCACATTTAAAGTGCCCCTGTATTTCATATTGATCCCTCAGAAAACACATTTTTAGCTTCTGAGGAGTCTTTAATCTTATTCCTGTCACTCTGGGTATACAAAAGAGAGAAATGTAATATTAAGAATCTAGGCAAAGCAAAATCATTCCATAACAAAACACCTTAAACGATACTTATATAAGACTTACACAGCAATAAACTTCCCAATAGCTCTTAACTAGTGAACCCTTGGAGAGCCAGAGACCCCGTGCTGAACACTCATCCTCTCTCCACCCAGAATCCAGTCTGTGTAACCAGACACCTACCGCTCGCTTTGGTTTCCGAGTAAGGAGGGCCATCCTCAAAGGTGAAGATCTGGGACACGCTCTGGCCCAGGTAGGAGGGAGCTGGGTAGTAAGAATGCATCCTGTACTGGGAACCCACAGGGTGGCGGTTCTCTGAGGTTTTCATCTGCTTAAGAAAAAAGAAGGAATGTATTAAGACCAAAGTTGCATTTTATAGTCATTTCAAGAATTGCCTAATTCTTTAAGTTAAGGGCATACCCTATTAAGTTGGTAGTGTCCTCAAACATGAATATATCATCCAGTATATTAACCCTGAAAATGCTAGAATTGTGTATTCTGAGGTGCCTTTTCTATCTTGGGGTTCCTGCTAAAGCACCCCTAAAATTCCTTCTCATCATATGATCCCCAATTAACAAGTACTAAAGAGAATTGGGTAGGAAAAACAGGAGAGCATGGCATTACTGTCACAATGACTACCTTGTTTGACCAGCAGCCAGTCATTTAACCATCTCACATTTCTTCATGTATAAAACTGGCAACTCATCTTAGTTAATATACAGTGCATATCTATATATATAAAAGGCTAATATGCAAAGTGTCCCCTCAGGAGTTTGGCTGGGAGACCAGGAGTTCGATCGCTTGCTATGATGTGCGCTTACCACCAGGGGGCGGCGCGGAAAGAAGGAAGGTCCTGGCTGGCCCTAATCACCGGCCAGAACTAGGGACCCTACCCATGCATGAATTTTGTGCACTGGGCCTATAGTAGAGAATACATTTTTTTAAAAACATGTTTTATTGATTTTTTTACAGAGAGGAAGGGAGAGAAATAGAGAGTTAGAAACATCAATGAGAGAGACATCAATCAGCTGCCTCCTGCACACACCCTACTGGAGATGTGCCCGCAACCAAGGTACATGCCCCTGACTGGAATCAAACCTGGGACCCTTCAGTCCGCAGGCCACCGCTCTATCCACTGAGCCAAACCGGTCAGGGCGATAATATTTTTTAAAAACATGAAAATAGGGTGAAGGTAAGCTATTGTCACTAGCATGATGCTATGCAGAATATCATCACTCAGCATCCATTCCCACCCCCTTCTATGCTTTTCCCTGTAACAAGGAACAAAAGTGTGATATGTTTCCCAGACTCTCCTGTCACCAGGGTTCTGGAGGTGATTTGGATTCTGCTAACAAGAAATGGAGTGAGATCTGGAAGACAGAAGGGAAGGCAAAGGGAGCACATGCTGTCCCTCCAGCAGCAGTGAGCAGCGGGCACTCGGCATTTGTGCCTTTTTTCTGGCAATCAGACCTTGCCTTTGGAACCATGGGGCAGCTTTTATATAAGGAGCAGTTCACACAGCTTCTTGGCCTCTCATTCAAAGCTAAAGAAACGGGACCTGCAGGCTTAGAAGGGCATCCCATTTCCACTTTCCTGGTTCTTCCTGGCCACTCTGCGAACACCTAGAATTATTCTGTTTCCTACACACACCCTGGTATAGACACTAAACATTAAATGCATGACCCTATCTTCACAGCAAGAACATCTAGACTTCAATTATTTATAGTTTCAAAAACACTAAATTCAGATGGTATTAATTTTATTTAAAAAAGTCAATCTAAGGAATGCTCTGGATAAAACAAGTCTGTTCAAGAATTAAGGAATAGCCGAAACCGGTTTGGCTCAGTGGATAGAGCGTCGGCCTGCAGACTGAAAGGTGTCAAGTTCGATTCCGGTCAAGGGCATGTACCTTGGTTGCGGGCACATCCCCAGTAGGAGGTGTGCAGGAGGCAGCTGATCGATGTTTCTCTCTCATCGATGTTTCTAACTCTCTATCCCTCTCTCTTCCTCCCTGTAAAAAAATCAATAAAATATATTTTAAAAAAAAAGAATTAAGGAATAATTTTGAAATGTTTTTCAATCAAATCTCTAGAAGCTACTTATTTGATTTAGAAAAATAGTACTAACTTGGCAAAGCCTGGCAGGATAAAATTAGGTCCTAGGCTTCCTCAAGATTTTCTATGAACATCCAAATTTTGGACAATTCCCCCAGTAACATAGGCCAAAGTAAACTGAATATTATGGCAGTGCTTGGTGGAAAGGCCTAAGTCCTGGATTTCTGTGTGCTAATTTGAGAAGTTTAAGGAGTTCATTTTTGCCCCTCCCAACTGTTCCCCCAGCACAAATGTATGCTTGATGTGTAGATTGTTTCTTGCAAAAGAAAGAAGACTCCATTCCACTTAATTATTACCTTTCAAGTGAAGTATATCTGGCCTAGTTCCTTTTATCCTTCCTAGTTTTTTTCTAGAGCATATAAAATGGTATCTCTTTCAGTTCAATCATCCAATTTTCATTTTCTACCATTATATAATTTTTTACAAAATAAGAGGGCATGCAGCAATGCTTGGAAATAGCCAAAGGGGAGAACTGGTTGCCTTTAGTGAGTGGGCCCAAGTCAGGAGAGCCATCAGGGAACTGTGAAATCATTCAAGAGGGACTATCAACAGTGCTTTCTGCACTGACCCAGTTATCTGTTAGACCAGTACTTCCTGTTGCTCTCTGAATGTGTATGAGAACAGCCTGGGATCCTGTTAAAAAGTAGACTCTGATTCAGTAAATCTGGGTAGATACTCAGAGTCTGACTCACGCCCAGGAGAAGCTGATTCTGCTGGCTCAAAACCTCGCTCTGGCCCTGGCTGGTGTGGCTCAGTTGGTTGGGCATCATCTTGTGCACCAGAAGATTGCCAGTTTCAGGCCTGATCCCCTGCAGGGGTGTGTAGAAGGCAGCAATCAATGTTTCACTCTCATACTGATGGTTCTCTCTCCCCCTCTCCCTTCTCTAAGTCAATAAAAATATTTTAAAAAGTAAAAAAATAAATAAAACCTCACTCTGGTGACAAGGTACTAGAATAAACGATCCTTTCTCTCACACTGAACACTGTTAGGGGCCTATGACCAAAGGAGAACTTTCTAAAAAATTCTTTTGACCAACTGTTTACAACTATCCACCCAAACTAAGAAAAGGCAGAAATGATGCTACTTTAAATTTTCCATTAGTTTTCTTTTTATACATGAGGTTCCCCAGAACTAAGATTTTTTTTCAGGGGTCCACAACCATCTAGAATGGCTACAGCGGTAATAACACGCTCAAACACACTTTGCGTGAGAGAAACGTTTCTGTATCTATAGCCTTCCCTCAAGTCAACACAGTCTAAGTGATGAACACTTATTAGAGCAAGTGCCAACTATTAAACAAAAAGTGTCCTGACATAAGTAATGGCGCCCGGCTCTGGGTGCTGAGTAGGTTACATCTTCCTCCTCTAGGGCACAATCTTCAAGTCAGTTCTTTAGGGAAAATGTTTTTAAATTTTCCCCAGGTGCAAGAAAATTGACAGGATTTGAGCCTACAGGCTCAGCAAAATCCTGGATTTTTCCCTTTTACTATGAATTTTTTATAAAACCTCTTTTCAAAATACTTGGAAAATGTTCACTGTGAGTTGAGAACAGGGGTCAGCAAACTTTTTTGGTAAATGGCCAAACAGTAAATAGTTTAGGTTTTGTAAGCCATAGGGTCTCCAGACAACCAGTAAATGAATGGGTGTGGCTGTGTTACAATAAAACTTCACTTACAGAAATGCACCCTGGTTCTCAACCTTCACTCCCACTGGATTAAGGGAAGAGGGAACTTGGTCTGGGATTTGGCCTGGGCCCTGCGTTATTTCAAAGCTCCTCAGATAATTCTAATTGAAGCCAAGACTGAGAACCAGTTATAGAGTTATCTATACCTAGACTTACCTTCATATTTCCCACACCCCAGTAAGTATGAAACCCCAGTATCAACTAAAAACGCAAAAGGTTAACTCTACAAACAGACTGGACAACTGCTGCCAAGACCAATGTGTGTATTATTTGAAAAGAGATTCAGATAAACTGAAGGTTTTTTTTTCTTTCCCTTTTAATGAAAGCTTACTGGAAAATAAATACAATATCAATTCCATGTGTGTTTATTTTCCGCCTTAATTCCATTTCTGTTTTTAGAAAGCATCAGATAACAAGAATCATTTGGAAATAGGAACTGAGTTATTTGAACTCAAACATTCAACTTTCCCAATGAATCCCCAAGATCATTGAGCTATAAAAAACTTCTATCAAAAAAAGAAAAAGATACAAAGGGTCAGACTCCATCTGCGGTTATCAAAATGTGAACTTACAGAGACCATCAATCACTTCAGCTGCTTACAACTGGAAGAATAATCTACAAATAACCATCCATGTGACAACTTAGACATAAGAAAGAAGTATGGTTCCATGTATTTCTAAGTGCATGTGTAAACCTCTGAAACATGGAGTTGAAACTGAACTGTGATTCACCCAGAAAGCCAGAAAAAGGTGTGGCCAAATGTAACTTAAAACTCTAAATCACTTCTTGTTCCTAGCTTAAAAAACAATTACAGCCCTGCTACTTTTGCAGTCAAATGCTCTACCACTGAGCTATACCCCCACCCCTGCTACTTTTGAATTAGACAAAATGGGTAAATAAGGAAACCTCTGAAATCTGTTGTTTTACTTTAAGCCAGAAGTTATCAACAAAGGGCAGTTTGTTCTCCCCGCCTCCGCCCCCCACCCCCTACCCCGCCCCAAAGAGGACATTTAGCAAAGTCAGGAGACACCATTGATTGTCACAACTGGCTGGCGGTGAGGAGTTGCTACTGGCTGGTAGTGAGTCCATCCTACGATGCACAGGACCGTCCCCACAACAAATAATTATCCAGCCCAATATCTCAATAGTGCCAAGACTGAAAAACTTGCTTTAAACTAACCTAACACTACCAAATCCTTGTGCTCAGCCCTTCATCTCCACTAAGAAGCAAAGTTCTACCGAGAGCTAGAGGTGCTCATAAATTAAAGGAATTGTTCATTTCTGCTAAAGGATATGATCTTTTTTCCATTATGTAATAATGCCTTGTTCTTCTCTAGATTTTTTTATTCCTTTAAATTAAACAAAGTGAACCTAAAACCCCAGGATTCCAGTGATTTATGACTCCTATTATTATTAACATGTGGTAGCTGGCAAACAAGAGGCATGTTTTACATTCTTATTACCCATCCCAAGTCTCTGAACCAGAATATGACCTATGAATGGGAGCTGGGCTAGTGGGGAACATGCGCAGTGTTAGTATGAACCCTAAAGGAAAACCTAGGAGCTTTGGATTTTATTTTATTAAACTGTTGAGAACATATAGTATAAGAAAGAAATCTGAACCACTGGTTTCCTTTCAGATACTTTACTCACCCTTTTTTATAGTAACAATAAAATCCCAACAAAACATAAAAATGTTAGATCTCACTTCTTTTTTAAAAAATTCCTAAATACCACTCATTGGTTATCTGTTAACACTTCAGATAGGAAGAGTCTGGTCTTACACAAAACTGAGCACTCGGTCCTGGTAACGGCTGCAAGAGATCATGAAAACCAACTTGCTGTCTGGCTGTTTGAAAGAGCATGGCTCAGCAGCACAGAATTAGACTTGGTGGGGAAAGGGAATGGTCTCCTCAGAAGAGTGAATATGTGGATAAAGCTCCTAATTCCAAACTCTGATATTTAAACAAATAGTGTAAAGATTCCCTTGGCACTGGCATGTGGCTTACAGTCTTTTAAACTGCAAAAGCTACATCTGGGATGAACCTTTGGTTTTATAAACAAAAACCTTTTTGTATTAAAAAAATAAATAAAGAGGGCTTGTCACATGCTGTGGAATCCTACATCTCCTGCTAAGAATAAAGGCTGGGGCTCACTTTTGCCCTCATTAAAGGAGTTCTTTAGTTTTAACAGAAGCTTCTTTTCAAACCATCTTAAAGGGACGCCTGTTCCCACCTCGCCTAACTACCCTCTGCGAGCTGTCCTAGTCCATACACCTCACCTATGCAAGTTCTTTACCTGAAAAGCAAGTGCCTACTCACCTCCTGTACTATGTACCTCATCCATCCCCTGCGGTTCCACATATCACACAGCTGGAAAGAATTTTATATACAGGCTAAAGTGATTGTTGCACACATTTCAGAGATTACTGAAAGAGTAACAGGGCAAGTGCTGGGTTATGTGACACAGCAGATTCCCTTCAGCCATAGTCTGTCCCCCTCCCTTCTTCCTGTCCCTCTGGTCCTCTGGGTGCTTGTTTTTTCTCTCCTAATTTCATCCACTTCCTCTACTGCCCTCATCTTACTTTCTGTTAAGTGTTCATATTATGCAATGTCCTCCACTTCCCTCTCTAGAGCGAGGAGGGAAAAAAAGGAGAGAGGGAGACTGGTCTTGTGAGGATTCTGGCCCCTGGAAGGGATTCTTGCAAAGCCTGGGCGGATGCCTTCAATGAGCAAAAGAAGAAGGCGCTGGGTTTGAGGGCCAGCACTTAGAGGCTGAAGAACTAAGAGCTGTCTGTCCAGACATGGAAGGGCTCTTCCTCCTCAGAAAGGAGGTTGGAGGGGAGAAAGGAGAGAGATGACAGGAGAAATAGAATACTCATGCAAAATGGCAGAGGACAATCATTTGAGAAATTATACATCTCAGATGCTCTCAGTTGTAAACCCCATGCTTCCCAAAGCTTCAGAACAGCTGTGACACTGTATGGGTAGGCTTTTCAAAAAGAATGGAAGGAAAAAAAAAAAGAATGGAAGGAAAGGAGCTCAACTCCAGGCTTGCATTAATACCAGAGTAAATTTTTAAAACATCGAAACAAAACAAAACAAACCCCATAAGATACACCATGAAAAAAAAACAAGGAAGGCTTTAGAAATACAGAACCAACACTGACCGTTAAAACATAAAGCAAGCCCCCTCCCCAATTCCCAGATATCTTGGACCAAGCATGGAATAGGGACTCAGACCACTCTTGTATAAACTCTAAGGAATGGAACCCCCATATGATATTAGGATTACACTTGTATTAGTGGTCCATTCTGCTTGTTCTATTTCCACATTTAAAAAAAACCAAATTAGTTTTTAAACTTGTATCACTCAGTTGGTGGTTTTCACCACCTGTGTTAGTTGTACTGACAGAACAAAGTTTACTCCTGCAGATGGTGTTGTCCAAAATGCAGCATTGTGACCATTAAGTGGGCTCCAAAATAATTCACTGGGTTGTAATCAGAATTAAAAAACAAATAAACAGTATAGCAACAAAATCAAAACAAAATAGAATAGAAATATAAAACTCCATCATATGTGGAAGAGCTGTTTTATGAAACTTCATTTTGTCCTTATATGTACGTATAAATATATACTGGATCACAATATGAAATATTTTTTACTATGGGTCTCAGTCTAAAATGTTTGAAAGACACTGAGATATATAAATCAGGTCAATGGAAGCAAGGACCTCTAAACATAGGTACATAGTAGGAAAAAGACAAATATTAAAGATGGTTTTTAAAGAAAGGTGGTTTTTCTGGAGCCTGGAAGGTTTTGATGCGCTCACAGAAGAAATGAGGGCGGTCCATTTAGAGACAGCCTCTGGCTGGCACTAGCCCAGCGCCTTCCTCATTATCACAAATCTATGCAAGATTTGCCAGCTCCTGGGTCAGAAACTTGTATTTGTCTCATTCGCAAATCTAAGGCACAAACCTAACTAAAGTCATATACAGAGCCAGGCAGAAATGCAAATATTGTACTTTTACAATGAGCTGGTAGGCAAGGAAATGGCAAAGATTGTATTTTTAATATTTGGTTAATAATTATCAGGACATAGGCCTCTCCAGTCTCTGTAATATGTCGAATTTCTGAAAGCATTATAGAACATCTCTTAAGACAGGCGGAGAGGGCTTGTAACAGTGACATTCTTAACATAACTTTGCTGAAAAAATATTGGTTTATTGACTATGGGACTAATGGAATTTTAGAGGAAGAAAATGAGCATTTATTGAGAGATACTCTAGAGACTTGTCATCTCATGGAGTCATCATAATGTAATCATTAACATGGAAATAAACTGCTCAGAGATAAAGTAACTTGGTTCTGCAGAGAGAAGGCAGAATTCACAGCAATTGGACCCCAGAAGCTTCTCTCTACTAAACCAAGCCACCTGTCCCATTTTTAAATTAAGATATCCGCTTGTTATAAAGGCCTAATCATTGCCTTTGGCTTTTAACAATTCTTCATATTTTAAAACAAGAATTTTTTTTGGAGGGGTGGGGGGAGTCTGAAAATGAGAAGAAAAGATGCCTATAATCACACATTCAGGAACTTTGATTTTAGGACTGGCAGTAACAGAGGCATGCATATCTGTTCTCATTTTGATGGACAAACTTAATTAACCTTTGCTACTCTGTTCCAACCTACTGTTTTAGACAAAACTAGTGACCCACAAACAATATGTTACCACCAGAATCTCAATGGCTACGACACCAAGAGATATAGCTCCATCAGCAGTATCGGGAAATAAGCCACTTGGATTAGCTGCTCTAAGAAATATGGATTATATTCACGTCACACATGATCTGTCAGAAACATTAGGATACTTTTAGCATAAATCAGCAATGTGAAGGGTATCTTATGAGTGCTGAGCATGATAGACTGCCTGGAGGGCAAGGTGAGATCGTCTGGGGCCACCCTCTACCAATAGAACATAGCAAAGTCACACCCAAGACTATTACTGGTAAGTGTGAGCACACGTACACACTCACAGTTTTTTACCTGAACTGGCATTAAAAATCCAAATGCAAGTTGGTGATCACTGATGGGCATCCCAACTTGCAGTGGGCTAGTGGCATGGAAAGACCCTTCCCACTCCAAAACCATGATGGAGAGAATCCATTTTAAGTAACCAAAATGACACAAGACAGACAAAAAAATCTGTTTTCCTAAATTACACAGAAGAGTGTGTGTGTGTGTTTGTGTGTGTGTGTGTGTGTGTGTGTGTGTGTGTGTGTGAAGGCACAGAACCATGCTTAAGAGCCTTATGCTTAGTAATTTAAATTTGATTAATACTATCAAGACATAGGATTCCATTCCCTCTACCATGTCAAGCCTCTGAAACATTGTATGACACGTGACATCTTATAAAATGTTATAAGAGCTATAAGATATAAGAAAATACCTCTCAAGGCTTCATACGAGGATAACAAGAAATGTTTTTAGAAGACAGAGATATAATGGGAATGAATGTGCCTCTACAGTTAGGCAAACCCGGTTCCAACTCCAGCTCCCCCCCTTCCAGCTGTGTACATAGTTACTTCATCTCCCTGAGCGTCAGTTTCCTCAGCCACAAAAGGGGTAACAATCTCTGACAGGGATGTGGTTAATGGTTCAGTACAATGTTATATATGAAGTGACCAGTACCATAGGCCGTTCAACAACTGTCCTGGTACACCTTCCCCTCTCGCTCCCCTCAGGGACCTCCCTCTGTGGGAGCGTCGTGGAGGGGGTGTTGGTCACCCTCGAGGACCATTCTTCTGGGTTTGCTACCAAATAACTCTGAACCCTTTCATAGGTATGACAGGGATCTAGTAACAAAGACAGAGACAAAAAAAAACCTGTCCATTGTATACTTGAAATGTTTTAAGGACCTAAACATTTTATTTAATATTTGAAAGAAAAATTCAGTCTCTGAAAATTTTCTACTTTTCAATAATTTAAAAAAGTTGAAAAACCAACTCAAGGTCCTACACTGCCACTATCAAACACAGAGATGGGAAGAGAGAACATCCCTTCACGTTCTTGGTTTTCCACATGTACTTGAGACACGGAATTAATACGTGTGCCTTCCTTCTCCCACTATTGGCTGGTAAGAACTGGGAATTGCCAAAAAGAATGTATGTGAGAGGTAATGTGATAAAAATGGTTTGAGAAATAAATTGAGGACATAATCCTTTTCTTGTTTCTCAATCTTCTTATGAACCTCCCTCTCAGGAGGTTATGCGTCTCCAGGGTAATGCTCACAGGGTTGGGGGATACCAAGGAGAGGCACTGAGAGCAACATGTCCTGAGTGCAGGCAGTAAGTGTGTGTGGGGGGAGGCCCTCTCTGTAAATAACTTTTTTAGATAATAAAGCTCACTAAAGTCAACCTGCTTTTAATTATCACCACACAGCGATAACTGTAAACCACAACAGTGATAAAATACTCAGTCCTCACCCCACCCATTGGACACCACTGCACAGGGCCCACCTTTCCACAAGGCATCACAGCCTTCTCTACAAACGTGCAGACTCCGAGCACATAGTGATTGCAGAACTCCAGTGTCCTTAGATTCTTTCCAGTCTACCCCACTATGGGTACCTGAGGGTCGGGATAGTGTAGCTCAGAGACAGGCCAGGAGCTGGTGCTCGATAAATGAATGATCAATGAATCTATGCAGGAGTTTTTTAAACATGCTCTGTAATGTGGTGCAAAATTTTTGTAACTCTACTCTTTTTATTTTTCTATGGTATTCCTAACATAGTAAAAAAAAAAAAATAGCGCAAATCAGCTTCTATTAAGCATTGCCTTGATTCTGGCCTTTTTCCAACTGAGGGACACATAACAGGCCACATAAATATGGACTCTCAAGAAATTTGATAATCACTCATCCACATACTGAAACATTCTGATAAGTAACTGGTTTTATATCATATTCACATTTATATAACAGGGGGAAAAGTGAAATAGAAAACACAACTAGATAAGATTTTGGCACCAGCCCAAGTAAATTGAATCTGAAAGTTTTCAAAACCATGATCTAATTATCTAATTTTCAAGAAGATTACAGAATCCCCCAACAATTGTATAATTTACCAACCTGATGCTATTGTGTCAGGTCAGGTTGTGTAACAAAAAATAAATCTCACAACAAACTGATAATGCATTTCTTTTCATCTCCAACTGAATTGTGGAGCCGTCCCTGGAGAAAATCAGCCCTTTCGAAGGTTTTCAACTCAGTCCAGATCAAACTGAACTCCTATAAGAATGGGAATTAACCTGTAGGGCAGCCCAGGTTTGACTGGAGTTCCCCCAAGTTCCTAAGAATCTGGGTTTCCTGGGATGCTACTGGGCCACGACAGCCAGGCTGAGAAGACATCCCTCAAGATATCCAGAGCCCAACCCTGACCCAGATCTTCTCTGAGTCACAGCTGCAGCCCCCCTACCCAGGTTTCCAGGGATCAATTCTACTCTCTCTCTTATAACCCACGGGTTTTTAACCAAATGCTCTGCAAAAATGACCCTACTGTATCCCAGCAGGCATGGCTCAGTGGTTGAATGCCAACCTAAGAACCAGGAGGTCCCGGTTCGATTTCCAATCAGGGCACATGCCAGGGTTGCAGGCTTGAACCCCAGTAGGGGGCGTGCAGAAGGCAGCCAATCAATGATTCTCTGAAAATGATGTTTCTATCTCTCTCCCTCTCCCTTCCTTTCTGAAATCATGACCCTACTATGCACTGCTGTAGTTACGGAACATTCCTCACCCACCTCTCACCATCTGTCTGAGTTCAGTTTCTAAAATGCCCATGAGCTCCCTCAGCTTTGATTCCAGAGCAAGAGCCACCAGGAACATCATCATCACAGCACCATGCTTACAAACTGCCCTCAAGACAGAATCGAAAGCATGAAGTGATTAAACTTCCTGTGAAAAAAAACAGCAATTCCTTCAGGAAACTATAATAAAAATCAGAGGATGGCTGTCATGATCATGTAGAACAAGACAAAAATAGCAATTCCTTTGTGAACATAAGTGTAAACTAGAGGCCTGGTGCATGCCTGGCCTGCAGTATTGGACCGAAACCAGCTCTCCGACATCCCCCGAGGCATCCTGGATAGCGAGAGGGCGCAGGACAGGCTGAGGAACCCCACAGGTGCACGATCGGGGCCAGGGAGGGGCCCGGGAGGGCTCCAGGGCATGTCCGGCCCATCTCGCTCAGTTCTGATCAGCTGGACCCCAGCAGCAAGCTAACCTACCAGTTGGAGCGTCTGCCCCCTGGTGGTCAGTGCATGTCATAGCGACTGGTCAACCTGTCAACTGTCTGTCGTCCCCCCCCCCCCTCCCGTTGTTAGTGCACGTCATAGCGAGCGGTTGAATGGCCTTAACATATCATTAGCATATTACACTTTGATTGGTTGAACGAACGACCAGATGACTGGACACTTAGCATATTAGGCTTTTATTATATAGGAGGATAGGGGGAAGATTAGAAAGTCAGTTCTGCATTCATTGGGCCGCAAATCTCTGGAAGGTTTCACACTATGGCCAGAGAATTACTGCTGTCCTCACTGCCCACTGGCCCACAGAAGCCCTTCTCCCTGCAGGATTCATGATATGCTGGAAAGGTCTGAGAGAACTGGGTGTATCCTCTCTCCTTAAAAAAGGAGAATCTAATAAGGAGTTATATTTTAACAGAGAAAATTATAGACTTGGCTACGACTTGACAGGCAATTTATGGGACAGTTCACAGTAAAAGCAACGGAAGCCCCAAACCTGGGGAAGTCTGACACCTTCACTGCACTGACTTAACTTCCAGTGATCTAC
This sequence comes from Cnephaeus nilssonii, assembly GCF_951640355.1. Classification (NCBI taxonomy): domain Eukaryota; kingdom Metazoa; phylum Chordata; class Mammalia; order Chiroptera; family Vespertilionidae; genus Cnephaeus; species Cnephaeus nilssonii. The sequence goes on along the minus strand of NC_137085.1, from coordinate 45,360,332 downwards.
TGGGACTTCTCCCATTTCTTTAACCAAGATTCTCCAAGACGGGCCTTTGGACTTGGCAAGCCCTGTGTCCTCACTGCACTAGAAGGCAGGACATAGTTAGGGTGCACATGAAGGACTCCCACAGAATTCTGGGCTAGCATGGGGGTAATCATAGGACTGCCATAAAAAGAAAAGATCAAAGCACTCTGCCTGTAAGGAATTAAAGTGAGATTAAGTTGACACAATTTCTTTAAAAAGCATACTGAAAATCCTGAAGAACTTTGCTGTTGTCATGGTGACATAGTGACTGATGCAGTGGCTTCTAGGCTTTCTCTGGACTTCAAACAGGTAAAATATGAAGAAGAAAAAAAAAGAGGATGGAGTGAGGATATAGAAGTAGTTTTACCAACTTTCTTTTTAAATCCTCACCCAAGGTTATGTTTTCTTTTTAATTATTGCTTTTAAAGATAGAGGGAGAGAGGGAGAAACACAGATGTGAGAGAGAAACATTAATTGGATGTCTACTGCACAGGCCCTGACCAGGGACTGAACCACAGCCTAGGTATGTGCCCTGACCGGAATCAAACCCACAATCTTTTGGTGTATGGGATGATGTTCCAACCAATTGAGTCACCTGGCCAGGGATTTACCAACTTTTTATATTGCCAAGTAAGTGCCTCTGCAATGTAATATATAATTAACAGGATCATATTTTATTTTTTTAAATGTTGGAAGGGTATGGTCTCAATAAAAACAAGTTTTTGAACTGAATAACTTAGCTTTAGGAAAAATCCACTTATCATATTTTCCTCATTTCTTTGTAACATTTTGCATACATCACAATGAACTGCTAAACACATTCCCAGTAAAAGAAGGAACCAGCATGCACTACTGGTATCTAAACTGAATTAACACACTAAAAATATAAATCAGAACTGGAGATATATTTAGGGGGAAGAAAAATGATCAATAGTTTTCTGTAAAATGACTATCTAACTGGAAACACCTAAATAAGCAATTATAAAATCATTAGAATTTATATAAGACTTTGACAAAGGATTCACAAAAGTGGCAAGATATAAAATAAATACACATCATAGAAATAAAACTTGTAACTCTTTCAGTCATCAACAGAAATTTATCCTATATAATGAAAGGCTACTATGCAAAATGACCGAACAGCAGAATGACCGGTCGCTATGACATGCACTGACCACCAGGGGGCAGATACTCAATGCAGGAGCTGCCCCCTGGTGGTCAGTGTGTTCCCACAGGGGGAGCGCCACTCAGCCAGAAGCCAGGCTCATGGCTGGTGAGCGCAGCAGTGGTGGCGGGAGCCTCTCCTGCCTCCATGGCAATACTAAGGATGTCCGACTGCTAAGCCATCAGTTGGACATCCCCTGAGGGCTCCCAGACTGTGAAAGGGCCCAGACCGAGTTGAGGCCCCCCGTCCGAGTGCACGAATTTCATACACTGGGCCTCTAGTATCTCTATAATTCCCCTTTAAGGAAACAAATTATGGTTGTTAGTCCCTAATAGGTCAAATCAAATACTCTATTTTAATTACCCTTTCTTGAGGAAAGAAATTGCTTTAAATGTTTTAAACTGTTTATGTTCCAATAAACCCTTCTTATGCCTGCTTGGAAACTTTGTCAATTTTTCTTTCCAGAGGCAAAAAATAGTCAGGGTTATCTAGCAATAGATAGTGACCAATAACAAGGGAAGCCAGGGCTAGTTTAACCTGTCAAAGACATGAGCAATGGAAGTGGGTGGGCAGCCTAGTGGATCACAAGACTCCCTGTAGAAAGAACACTTTCCCAAGGGTAGGAAGGCCCAGGTTTAGGCCTGGCCTTCCACTAACAGCTGTGTTCCTCAGGCAGGTCCCTTACCTTTCTCAGTGCAGAATTACTAGGAAATCTGAAGTGACCAGATGCACCTTATCCTGGGGCCTGATGGTGCAGCTTGGTGGCCTACTCCACCTTAAAAATTGAAGTGGAGCCCAGCTGGTGTAGTTCAGTGGCTGAGCATCAACCAATGAACCAAGAGGTCACTGGTTTTCAATTCCCAGTCAGGGCACATGCCTAGGTTCCCAGCTCAATCCCCAGTAGGGGGAATGCAGGAGGCAGCCCATTGATGATATGTCTCTCTCATCAATGTTATTATCTCTCTATCCCTCTCCCTTCTTCTCTCTCTAAAAATCAATGAAAACATAAAAATTTTGAAGTGGATTTTGCATTCTACCTTCTTCCTGACATAACATTTTTTAAAATTTGGTAATATTTTAAACTAATGACTGTTAACTATAATTGTTTCCCTGGGAATGGGAGTCCAATTTAAACCTCGGATTCATATCCTGCTCCCCCACTCCCTCCTCACTGCTGGACCCTCCTGTGAAGTTCCCAGGACACAGAAGTAAAAGGGGCTATGGCCACTTCCACAAAGCACATGCTTAAGAACACACTTCTTCTCAACATTCTTTTAGCTAACAGGATGTTCTGATGCTGAGCCAAGCTAAGAAAAGAGGAGGCAGTGTGAATACAAGGGCCCCTGTCAGGCTGCTGGATATAGAACTAAGAACACCAGGTGCTGGAAGGCCATCCCAGGAATGCTCACAAGGGAGCACCTTTCTCTGTGTTCCAAGCTACAGGTGCCAGAATAGAATTTCCTTCCTGCCTCTATCTCAGTTTCAAACCCAGGCTACTTTAAACTGTCCCCAACTTCCCTTATTGTTTCCCAGGTAATGATAGCAGCCCTCCTCCCAAGCTTTTCATTTCTGTCTGCTTGGTTCAGTGGTAGATTCCCTAGCACAGAGTAGGACTTCTATCCATGTTTATTTAATAAGTGAATGCATTCCAATGAGGTGCCTGATCATAAAGGGACAAGTATATCATAAGACATTTCAGAATGGGCCCAAAATAACCACCAAAGGAAGGAAATCACCTGTGTGGCCATCTGACCACACCCTGACTGTGGTCTGAGTGTGATTACACTCTGGTGGCACAAGCTTCTGAAAAGCAATCGAGAAGGTGCCTGCCTGCCACAGGGGTAGAAAGGATTTTCAGATACTGCTCTGAGTCCTCCCATATTTATTTCTACTCACTTGATATGCACCTCTCCCTTGTCAACCTGGTACAACATGTTTATTTAACAGATAATGTTGCCGTGGAGGAGTGCATAAGGCAATAAACAGCTTTTGCAGGCAATTAAATGTAGAAGTGAAATTGAGCCGCTGGTCAGGGGAACCGGCTATTCATCGTGAGTTTGTACCAGTGTCACAAATGTTATTCCTGTTTCCCAACAGGACAGGAATCTATGATTGGGCCACAAATCTCCACAGGCTGGAGACAGACCTCAAGCGATTAAAGCAGCTGTCAGTGTGCAGGCACAAACAAGAAAGAGCCTTGGGATTCTGACCCAGCAGACTGTTCCAGCAAGGGTACAAGAACTTGTCCTCAGGGGAACCTTGTCTTGCACAGTGGCTGAGACAGTCCCCCAAGTCCAGGCAACACTGCCATGCAAGAGAGCCGCATCTTCTCCTAGCTATCCCTAAGACAGAACCTTTGTAAGGGATCACCAAGGAAATCCAAGACCTCTGCCATACCCTTCCCAGGTTTTCTAGGTGGAGTAAGAATAAACATTAGCGTGTCAGGCATCACATGCCTGAAAGACTTTGACAAAGTAAAGGGTAAATTAATTTAGGAGATTTCTGACTCTCCTGTAAAGCTGACCATAAGCTGTCTTTCTTTAAGAAAACACCTAAGATTTTTCTTTCTCATCCTTTTTCTCTTAAGCCAGCAGGTTGAGACCCTCCCTACTTTATCCTTAAAGCCTGGAAGCAGCCAGGAAACTCCCCTGGGGAATCTGCAGGATAAACTGCTTTGTTTTGTTTTTTAACTACAAGAGATGTCTTTCTCCTTTCAGAGTAGAGAGTCTTTAGTAGAAATCAGCCTAGAACCTGCCTCAAATCATAAAGTCCAAATGGCATTTTGAAAGACCTGTAGGGGCCCAGCTTAAAGATTCATAAATCACTGCTTTTCCTTTGATACTCATACTACCACTCAATTTTAACACCAATGTTCTAAGTATGGGTTCTAAAAAGGGTTCTAAAAAGTATGATTCTAAAAATAAAAGGTATTAAAGCTGACATATTAATATGCCAAAAAAAGTCAGATCCCTTGGAATAGTGAGAGAATCCAAAAAGTGGGGTGACTTGAATATTAACAATTTCCCAACACCTAAAAAAAGAAAAATAGAATAGAGTTGCTCAAAAAAATTCAACTCACATTTTTAAAAAGTTGACATAGAAGGTCAAAGATTTGTCCTAAACACCTAAATGTAAGTTGCATTGTCTCGGAATCCATGCTCAGCTGAGAAAGTTTACATACAGTAAATGCATCCAAAATGAGAACATTTATCACGGAATCATAACAGCTTACGGCTAGAGGGGGCTTGGAGATGTTGAGTCCAAGAGTTCATGTTTATACACATTCCCACCATGTGGTAATACCACCTGAAAATGCTTTCAGTGGAATGGTCAAAACTGAGGAAAAAGAACAGCTCTGATAAACGCTCCTTCCCTGATAATGAAAATGCTTTGTTTTTCCCCAAATATTAAAAAGCTCTTGATTGCACACTATTTTTAAATTGCACACTATTTTAAATATTTCAGAGTATGAATGACTGACCTCTATTCCTGGCTAAAAACACCCACATTGGCCCAGCACAGCAGTGACCTAATTCCTTTTCTTACCTCTCTTCCATTCAAACATACATACAGATTTTGACACTTCTTACTCCCAGGGTAAAATTAATTCATCAGGAAGATTACTACCATCCAGAAGACTGCACCCAACATTTCCTATGCTGCTCAAAGAAAATGGGCGCAAGGCAGGAGAAGGTGGGGCATAATATAGTAAGCTACTTTTGAATCTGACTATGGCCAAGTGGGTATTTATGCAAAACGACATTAGAAAATGATAAAAGTAAAATTAAAAGACACACAAATATATGCATATTTCTTTACAGTTCCTTGTGGACAATGTCTGAGGTTAAATAATCTCATGTGTAGAGAGAAAAATTCTTTACAACTTTTGTATAATGTGCATATACATATGAGAAGTGGGGTATATGTGTGGTTTTCACGTATCCAGTTCACTCTCTGGGTAACATCTTACCTGCCACTGGTTTCCTGTCTGACCAGGCACATAAGGTGCTGGGAGGCTCCGAAGGCTGTTCTTCACTGGGGATCCCCCAAGAGGGTTTCCCATGTCCCCAGAAGGGGAATCAGCAGTCAAAGCCATGGGGTACTGTGGGTAGTTGTACAGATTGTTGTAGTACGGAAACAGAGATGGCTGATAAAAGCTGCTGTAGTAGGTGGATTCTGAAACCAGGTCAGGTGCGTTCTCCACGTGCCCTCTGCTGGTGACAGCAGGAATATCCTGGATGACCATACGTCCATCTAGAAAGAAAAAGAAGAAAAAAAGAAAAAAGCAACACGGTATTAATCTGGAAGTTCACAAAACTTGATCTCTAAACCTTGGCAATGCATAGCCATCCTCCTCAAATCTCAGAGCTGCAGAAAAAGGCACCCGAACATGCAGACAAAATAAAGGAGGGTTCCCAGGGTTGACATAATTCTGGAGGTTCAGATGACAGATGCTTGTAGATTACTTTTACTAAGAATACAAAACACATTTTAAGGGTCATTTTAATTAGATAAAGCCTGACCAGTAACTTTTTATCCTAATGTCAAAAAATTAGAGATAAAATCTAAATTAACTTGGCTGTCTACAACATTATTACAACAGAAGTAATTATACTTCATTTTAAACAAGGTAATAAAAAATATCCCAGTGCCCTAACTATGGTGGCCACATAGATATGTCAGAAAGTCAAAGCAAAAAGTTAAAAGTTTAAGCAAACATTGTTTCCTTCACTTCCTTCCACAGCTGATACCCTATCCTTCAGAAGTCTGGACAATGATTTAGACCAGGAATAGGCAAACTTCTTCTGTAAAAGGTCAGTTAGTAACTATTTTAAGCTTTGTGGGCATTCAGTTGCGGAACAGACAGGTTGTTGCAGTAAAACTTTATTCACAAACAGATAATGGGCCTATGGGCTATAGAGTTTGCCAGTTGTGGGTCTACACTTTACACTGTGCCAATTCCAATAAACAACTAAAGGGACTCCTATGTTCAAAGAGTTTGTCCAGATGCCTGAAAAGGCTGCAAGGTGTAAGGATGCTCCTACCCAACAGGGGTCTGCAGTCTAGGAGGAAATATATGATGGGATTACAAATAATAACAAGGATTATCATACAGAAACAACCACAAACTTTCACAAAAATTCAAAGGCTGTAAAAATGACTTGCAGCCTAGAAAGGAATTACAGAGACCTTCTCAGGAAAAAAACTGCATCCGAAGGGTATTACGCTAAGTTATATAAGTCCAACAGAGAAAGACAAATATTTATTTGTATAATTGAATGAAAAAAACAAGCAATCAAAATAGAAACAGACTCACAGATACAGAGAACAGACTGACAGCTGTCAGAGGGGAGAAGGGTTAGGGCTGGGTGAAAATGTGAAGGGATTAATCAGTACAAACTGATAGTTATAGAATAGCCACCGAGATGTAAATTACAGCATAGGGAATGCAGTCAATAATCGAGATAAATATGGGGCCAGGTGGGTACTTGAAGCAGCGGGAAGACCACTCTGTAACGTACATGGTTTTCTAACCACTTTGCTATATATCTGAAACTAATAAAGAATAATACTGAATGTAAACTGTAATTTAAAAAAATAAAAATAAAATTTTAAAGGGGGGGGGGGAGAAAAACTGCATCCGAGTTGCACTTTAAAAGAGAAGCAGAAAATAGGTTTGAAAAATGAGAAAAGGGCTGTAGGGACAAAGAAAAGGAAGCAGGAAAGTGGAAGGCAAATCTGGGGTTGATGCACAGGGGGTGAAGAACTCAGTGCAAAGGGAAGGAGAGGTCCAGTCTGACAGGTAGACTGGGGCAAGGTGAGGGAAAGCCTCCGTCCAATTTTCTGGCTGGTCTCTCGTCACGGTGTGGCAGGAACCACTGAGGGTTTCTGAGCAAGGAGTGGAGAGGGAGCAAGCGAGAGCTGTGCTTGGGGGTGATTTATCTGATGGCAATTTGTAAGGCAAGGGAAGGGAGACCAGAGGCTGGGAGACCCACTAGGGAGCCACTGCAGTAGTCAGGGAGAGACCTAGAAGACTCAAATATGAGAGAGGGGACCTGGGCCAGGGACATGAAGGAGACAAAACTCAATAGAACGGGAGGACAGATGGGACATCAGAAATTAAGTTGCAGGATAAGGCGAAGAAATGCAAAGCAGATGTCAGGGAGAATGGGAAGCCTGGACGTGGCAGAGGAGAGGGAGGTGGGTAAGTTCTGTTTAATCAAGGTGCCAGAGGGACACACAAGTGGGAGCAATGGGTGAGAGTGAGGAACTTGACACCTGCACTCATGGGAAAGGCTGAGATTCAGGAGCCACCACTGGGTGCCTCTGGGGAGAGCAGGAGGGATCTGTTACAGAAAAGCATGTTCTGAAAGGAGAGTCAAGGCTAAAGTCAGGGAGAACTTAGGAGAAAAGCAATGTCACAGAGGCCAAAGTTGACATGGATTATGGAGGAAGAAGGCTGACCTGTCCACTGCTGCTAAGAGTTCAAGCAAAACTAGTTCTGGAGAAGACCAACAGCGGGTTAGGTTTTTAGCGTAGAAGGAGCAAGAGGGCGAGGAGCAAGTGAGCAATGAAGAAACACAGTGATGGTGCTTCGGTCTCACCAGAATGAAAGATGCAGCAAGAGGCACCATGCCTGTTAGCTCACCTTTGCACCCCTGTGCCTAGCACACTGCTGGCCATCAGGTGGTAAATAGTTGCAAAAGCATCAATAAATGATGGTTTTTCAAGTAGCCTGATGTCAAAATAAATGTGATTAAAAAAAATTAGAAGCTCCAGAGACTAATAAGATGTTCTTCATTTTTAATATATAGAGGTTTGGGATATGTAGGCAGGTAGAAGAAGCTAATGGAAAGAAATTCTCAGGACAATCAGTGCACGGCCATCTCTCCAATCTCTGCTATAGAAAATTCCCAAAACAGTAACTAGAGGCATCTCTTCAACATTGGATGTCATCAAAGCTGGTAAGTGAGGCTAAGTGTCACTATTAATTTGAGATAAATCAGAAAGTAAGATTTCCAACTCATAAGCCACAAAATACATAAACCATACAAAATTTGAAATATGTATATAATCAGAAAGTGGTTTTCCACATACAAACTCCTTTTTTTTTTTTTTTAGTACATGCCCCAATCTGGGATAGAACCCCAAACCTAGGTATGTGCCTTGACTGGGAATTGAATTCACAACCTTTTAGTGTACAGAATGATACTCCAACCAGAGCAACCAGGCCAGGGCCCATGTATAAACTCTTAATAGCCTATTAACCACTTTCTGAATCACAGAAAGAAACACAGTAAAAACTCACAGATAGTTGTATAAATCTGACCTGAATCACCATCCGTACCAGGCCCCTCACTGTGACTAGTTTCTCTTGCCCAACGCCATGCCTAATGCACACTGTGACAGGGTTATTTTACTTGCATAGTCCCTATGACTAAGTATAAAGACCACAGAAAACATCTGGTTTGGCTCAGTGGATAGAGTGTTGGCCCTCAGACTGAAGGGTTCCAGGTTCAGTTACAGGCTCCATCCCCGGGCCCTGGGGTGTGTGCGGGGAGGCAACGGATTGATGTGTCATGTTTCTCTCTCTGTATCTCCCCCTCCCTTCCAGTCTCTCTAAAAATCAATGGAAATATATCTTCAGGTGAGGATTAACAAAAAAAAGTTCTTTTTTAAAAATTGTAGTGGATATACTGGTACAATATTATATTAGTTTCAGGTGTATAATACAGTGATTAGACATTTATATACATTACAATGTGATCACCACAATAAGTCTAATAACTATCTGTCACTGTACAAAGTTAATACAATATTATTGACTATAATCTGAATCTCACTATTTTTCTAAAATAAAAACTGGCCAAGGTTAGCACTTAACAATATTAATCATAGGAAGCACAACAGCCTTGTTCCCAAGAGAATGTAGTAGCTCTCTTAACCAGTGGTCCCTTGCAGGAATTATCAGTACCTGCCAGGATGCCAATGAAAGTATGAAATTAGAAGTTTTAAGTGTTGCTATATATTTGGTGTAGTCTTCGTTTGTGCTATCTGGAACAAAGATCGGCAGGACTGGATTCCACAGCTAGGAAAGGAACTGGAGAAGCATGTACCTACAGAAGCGACCAACAGCATTTGCAGTAGAGACGTTTGCAGAGATGATGCTTGTAGACTCGATCACGTCTTATTCCAATGCTCATATTTGTGGTTCCATGCATTTACCTTCCATTCCAGAATTCAGTTCTTTGGTAAGGCTTCCTAATTGCTCTGCTACTTTTTTTGTGCTAACGTATGCAGCGTGAAATATGACTCACTCCTTCACGAGAGATCAATATAGCCACACATGATAAATACCCTTATTGATCTTGCAGTGTTATATGCTGGTCTCTGGGCCCATGGCATATTAATAGTAGTTAACCAGTAATTCATTTTAAGGTATGTGAAGGCTCAACCCCCCCACTCTTCTGTAGTGTCAAGATTCCCAGAGTTGTTGCACTTTGAGTCCTTTACGTTCAAACCAGGAGCCATACTCTCCCCCTTTCAATAACAACACCAAACCCCATAGTTTCCAATATGAAAGATTACATATAAAACCAAAATTTACAATTTTCAATGATAACACTATTTTGTGATTCACAATGATCTCATGTAAACAATTAATTTATGTATACTACATTTTATTTGCCTTTGTAATCCATACTCTCGAATGGTGCCTTTCCACTTAGCTTCTAGTTTTAAGAGTCACCAATCAAGGAAAAATTGTTCCCAACTAAATCTGAGATATCAAAATTATCTGCCATCAACTAACATGTTGTGCTGAATGCTAGAAGGGCACAGAAAAAGTACAAGTCATCTTCCCAATTCCTTTTTTACTCAAAGAAAAAGGTCTTGAGAAAAAGACTATATCATTTGATGATGGCATGTCACAGACTTTCGAGGGTGCACCCTCACTGAAACAAGAAAGCTTCATTTCCTCAGCTCCCTGCTTTCAGCATGCTCCTCTGCAGGGCAACCCTGCGTCCAGATGAGTCAGCTCCTGGCATCTCCTAGACTTAGAAACACTGAGAAATCCAGTGTGAGGCTCCAGGACTCTTCCCCTACAAGAGAGAGAGCCTAGAGGGAGACACATGGCGGGGGGGGGGGGGGGGGGGGGCTGTTGCATGAGCTGACACCTGGGCCCTCCCAGCACTCACAAATCTAAGAAGGAAAGCTTGCCATGCTGACCCAGGAAATGGGTTGCTTTTCTGAATTAAAGCAGAGCCATTACAGAGAGAGGCCTGTAACAAGGCAGCAGTGTGCCTACTATTCACACCACTAACTGGTAACTGTGATGATATCGCCACACCTGTCACCTCTCCTGGCCGGAGAAACATTTCATGTTCAATGCAATAAATTTACTGAGCACCTACTGTGTGCAAGACAACCTGTCCAGCACCTTGGACGCCGCAGAGCTTAGCTGTAAGGGCAGATTCTGAAACAAACACACAGAAGGAAAGACTGACCAAGGCTATGGGGCAACAAAACTGTGTGGAAGGGAGGGTAGGATTAAGCCCAACCTTCAAAGTGCAAGTTCTGCTGATGCTGGCTCACTAACGATACTCTTGTACACAGGAAAGGAATATGTGAGAACCTATTTCTCCTTTTTCCCTAAGAAATTGTTTAAAATGTAATTTGGTCCCAGAGGAATCTGTCAGGTTCACTTTTCTTTTTAGGCTTTTCATAAAAAAACAACAACCTGAAGTTGGTTGGCCTTTAAAGCCAGGAACAGGCTTGGTTTAAAGGTGTGGGAAATGTCAATGTGGGAAGCAAAGGGATGGGGGGGGGGGGGTGGAGTAGAGCAGGAAAGAGGGAGGGAGGAGGAGGGGGAGCAGGAGGACGAGAGGGAAGGAGAAGCAGATTGATTCTTGAGTAAGACTAGATCAAAGAAACCAAGCAGGAGAAAGATGGAAAAAACATGAAGAGAGGGGAAAGCAAATCCAAGGAACTCACCGAGATTTAAAACAGGCTGCCCCCAGGCCATTGCCAAGCCCAGTGAGTAACAATCACAGCCATTGTGTGTAGCAACTCCCAAAGTGCTGAGCCAGGAGGGGAGGCCAAAAAGAAGCAAAACCAAGCCTGCCCTCTAGGACCTTACCCTCTATCCACAAAGTGTCTGGGAGTCAGAAGAACAGGATGCAGAGCGAGGGGGGGGGGGGGGCACAGAGTCCCTGGTGAAATGAGAATGAGGGTGCTAAGTGGATCCCAAGGAGCAGCTACAGCACTGCACCCCTACCTCATTCACATCTGCACCTACCTGCCTTACTCACAGGTTTCTGCTCTCCCTTCCCTGGCTCCTGCTCTCTGTATCTCCCTCCCCCTCAGAAGTCCCCAGGGCACCCAAGGAAACTGTTAGCCTACAGTGGGAGTCAGATATAGAGAAAATGCCATTTCTCTGACTTTACCAGAAAATGTCTCGTGGCCATGAAAACCTATCTCATGGCCAAGAAAGATGTTTTCTCTCTTTAGGCCAGTTCAGAATTTCCTATCATTGGTGAGATGCCAGCAACAGTTTGGGGCTGTTAACACTTCCCAGCAGATTGGATAAGACAATGCCACACAACAGGCTAGCAGCAAGGTTTGAGTTTGGGAGTGAGAGAGAAGAGAGGGAAGACGCCAACATATCTCCTCCCATCCAGTACTCTATTCTAAAAGAAGTTTTACAGAGAATTCCTTCTCGAGGATTTTTAATATCTTTTACACTAAGAAAATTTTAAACTAGGAGCATACCTGACTGTGTACATACAGGGGTGGGGAAAAGTAGGTTACAGGTGTGAATACATGAAACACAGAGCTTATTCTTGTATTATTATTTATTATTATAGTATTTATTTGTACTACAGCTGTAAACCTACTTTTGCCCACCCTTGTATATTTAGGCCTCCACAAAAAAGGTATGCTTTCAACCATATTTGGACAGCTTAAAGTGAAGGGGTTTAATTTATCAGGGTCCTGGTTGGGGGGGGGGCATGAAGGGTACTGAACACAGGAGGCGTCTGGGACACATTTTAAGTCTGCTCGTGGCCAGCCCCCTTTAGGTTTGGGATTTGGATTCTGCTTTAATAATTTGGATAACTCTTTTAATAATAAGCTCACAGCACGGCCGGCATGGCTCAGTGGTTGAGTATCAGCCTATGAAGCAGGAGCTCACAGGTTCAATTCCCAGTCAGGGCACATACCCAGGTTGCAGGCTCCATCCCCAGTAGGGAATGTGCAGGAGGCAGCCAATCAGTGATTCTCTCTCATTGATGTTTCTATCTTTCTCTCTCCCTCTCCTATTCTCTCTGAAATCAATTTAAAATAAAGTAAAATAAAATAAAATAAATAAAATAAATACCAGGATGACCAAACCATCGCCAGACCAGACACCTCTTGTTTAAATAATAATAATAATAATAATAATAATATCACAGATGTGTGTCTTTGCTCCTGTAGGTCCCAGATGATGGTCTGAAGTGTAATGGGGTCTTAAATAAATGTGAAGGGATTAAAAAAAACAAACACAAATTACATTGCATCAGATTATTTCACACAGCTTTTGTTCAAGTCAAGATTCTACCAATTGAATTTAATATCGCGGTTTTCATCCAGGTATTTGTTTTATGTTTCAAGTCATGAACAGTAAGTTATCCTGTTGCTGGACTGGGCCCCCCAGGAACTGGATCTGCCTCTGAACCAGCAGCTCTCACCCCTGGCTGCTCTGGGTTGGAGTGGGAGCTAAAATTCTCAGGGCAGGGCCACACCTCAGACCACTTTACACACACGAGAAACTCTGTCCACAGGATGGGACCCAGGCATCAGAACCACCAGGGTGAACCCAACACCAGCAGGTTGAGAACTGCTTTAAACCTATCAGAGGTTGGTGTTTTAATGCCATCTTACCATAGTAGTTCCAAACATGGGATTGGAGGCCTCCTGTCCACACTTCCCTTTCCAGGGTCCATAAGATCAAAAGTATTTCCACATTAACGTAAAAATATCCTCTGCCTTTTTCACTGTTGACATAAGCAGTGATGATGGGAGCTGGTGCCTTAGCACAAATCAAGGCAGTTCCACCAAAATGTATAGGCACACCTCATCATTATGAAGTAAAATATTTTTTAAATTCTGTGTTAACTTTGCTTAAGATGCCCTGGTGAAGCAGAAAAAAAATGACTTCATCAAATCTCTGCTTTGGAGTGTGTCTTTTTAAGATTGTGTGACAAGATGGGAAGCCCTCATCAAGTATTTCTGCTGCACACCACAGGGTGATAGTTGTCTTGAAAAGGGCCCTTGTGCAACTATTTAAATGAAGAGCTAAATTTGCTGCTTTTTGTATTGGAACACAGTGGACAAAAAAGGGGTTCTATGGAAAGTAGCCACACAGGGTGATCTTATCATAAATTCCTAACTGGGCAGGTCATGGTGGGAGTTAGGCCCCAGGCATATAATTTCTTTAGGTTTACCTTTGCCTTGAACAGGCCCTGTCCGTTGTTTCTGTGCATCTAGGTTAACACACTTTTGAAATGCCTCTTTTCAGAAGCATAACCACCCTCAAGAGAGCACATAAGCATTTTAATTATCCTGTAATCCAACTTCACCTTACTTTCTCCCACCTTCATATAATCCTAAATTCCCTCCTTAATTCCAAATGCATAAAAGAAACTGCAAAATTGTCATTCTCCAGTGTATCTGAGATCTTGCTTCCTGGCAATCGTCGTCAGTTTTGGCTCAACTAAGCTCTTACAGAAATTTTCTATAGGTTCAAACATTTCTGACATCGACAATGCCATATACTTAAAAAAATGACTGATGAAAAGTATGGTTACTGTGACACAATCTTCTCGAAATCAACGAAGTGAGCCTCTCACTTCAAGAAAAACTAACAGTATTTACTGCTATGAATCTGAGCTTTCAAGTAAAAATTAGAATTTTGGAAAACTTAGAATTGCTACCATGTGCTTGACAGCTTCCCAATTTAAAGACTCTTTTGATGAGATCAGTAATATATTAATGAGTGGGATAAAGTGATATTTTGTGATGAAACATGTCAACATTTGGGAAAAATGCATAACTCAGTAAACCAGTATTTTCCAAATGACCAAAGCATGAGGTTATGAAATCATGCATGGATGAAAGATCCATTCAAAGGGCAGGATGGATCAATGAGTTTAATTTAACAAAAAGCTCATTAGCATAATTTCAGACTCACTATAACTATTACAAAATTATTACTTGTCAAGTTTCGACCTAGTATCAAAGAATAGTCACAATGATCTGAAAAGGCTATACAAATTCTTTCCTCCCTTCTCTATTTAATTATGCAAAGCTGAATTTTCTTCATGTATTTCAATCAAAACAGTTGAAGAAGATATGGGAACCCAGCTGTGTCCTATTAAGCCAGACATAAAAGAGATTTGCAAAAATGTGAAATAATACCACTCTCCTCACTCATTTTTGTAATATACTCATTTTTCATTAAAATTTTACTTGTGTTAACAAGTAGTAGATTTACTATTTTAAAGAAATTAATAAACATAGTTTTAATTTCTGAGTCTTAAGTCTTTAATTCATTAAATATTAACAGATATAACACACAGACAAAAGCTCTTTGAAGTCCTGGATAATTTTTAAGAGTGTGAAGGGGGTCCTCTGACTAAAAAGTTTGAGGACCTCTGTCTTAGAGGCTCCTCTCTTTCCAGAAGGACTGATTTCAGAACAACTGAAGTTCAGTGTCTCATTCTGAGCTAGCTCCCTGAGCTGTCAGCAATCAGCAATAAAGTCCCAGCTGAGAGCTCTGGCTTTATCCTTGAACCTGGAACATTTCTTTCAGTGAGGAAGACATCCACCACTACAAACCATGCCAGGCAGCAGAATCTCAGGCTGAGAAAACTGGCTCCCAAATCAAACTGCCTGATCAGCTCTGAAATCTACTGCCCCATGACCTTGGAAACGGTTACTTAATTCTTCTGTGCCTCAGTATCTACATGTGCATGAGGGAAATGCTGCTACTTACACTATAGAGAGCAGGAAAGGCTCTGAAACATGGTAAGTGCTCAATAAATGCTAGCTATTGTTATTATCACGGCAACAATACACTGATAACATTCTCTGCCATCAAGCAAGAGAGCCACCAAATAACTGTAAAGTTATCCTTGCTCCAAATGTTCATCTTCAGGGTACTGCAGGAGGCCTGGGCTGCACCTGGTGTGACTTCCCGGTGCGAATGAACTTGGGAAGGAGCAGAATTATCCACTCCTGGCCTTCTCTGAGGTCAGACAGTAGCCTTGAGTGCAGTCAGTGTGATATCACTCCCTAAAGTCATAATCAGGAAATGCGGGAACAATCTGTTTCTCCCACAAGACAATCATGACAGGGCTATTTTAAACGTCAAACACAAACCTGGCGCCAGGAAAGTAAACAACCTCTTCACTGTGTACCTGCCTCGCCCGGAACCATCTCTACTTAGTGAGACAAATACAGCCAAGTGAAGAGCTGACCATTCCTTCTCTTTCCCAAACTCCGTCTCCCCCAGCCCCACCTCCTCTTGTATTCAACTCTGCTTTTGACAAGTGCAGCTATGGTGCTTCCCTTAAGCAAGCCAGGGATTTTATTTATTTGGAGGACTCGTGCTGTTTCAGGGCTGAACTTTTAGCTCGCTATAAAGTTAATGTGCTATTCAATGTTCATTCCAGGCTAGACTGTGAGGCTGTGTACTTTCTGCCACCCCCAGAAGGCCATTATCTGTAATTGCCCATTACCATGCATAATTATTTCTCTTAGCTTGGTCTGTGACCTCCAGGGTTGCACTGTTACAGCTAACTGCTCCGTCTTACCAAATTTGTGAAGGAAGCTTTTCTGATATTTTGTGCTTTTAATGGTATTTTCCAAAGCCAACATCGTGTTTTATAGGCACACTTTTCCCCAGTCAGGAACATTTCAGATCTCTTCCAGGTGCACCTTTCCTACCTCCGTGGAGTTTTACCTCCCCTCTAATAATGGGAAAAATAAAGTATAATCAACCCTCCATTATGTGGGAGCTGATAACCCATACTGGGAATTATCTGGAGCCCTTTACACTCCCTTTTCTTTGATTTGGTTCTTTAATTGTATCATGCTTTTTAAAGATGGCTACTAGGAAAAGGTGGAGATAGGGAAGGGAATAGGAAAAGGGTGAAATATTAAATCTCAAATTCAATATAGATGCTCCCACACATAGTGTTTTTTGAGTGGAAGAACTATGTTCAAATCAGTGGTTAAAATGAGATTTGGGGATTCCATGTACATTTAAAATATTAATTCTAGAACTGACATCTAGTGATACACCCCGAAGTGACACTTGCCATTTATCTCATTTTTCATCATTACAGGAAAAGAAAAAAGGGGGCGGGGATTGCTGGCTGTACACGTGGGTGCTGAGATGCTCAGCTATTTACTGGCATCTCTGTGTCTTCCTCACCAATGCCTCCTTCGGAAACCCCGCTGCACCACTTAGGTATGAGGTTGTGAGATGTACCTCAAAGCTATTAAAAGGTTCACAAAAAAGTCTGAGAGTGTGAAACCACCTAGGGCAGTGGTTGGCAAACTCATTAGTCAACAGAGCCAAATATCAACAGTACAACGATTGAAATTTCTTTTGAGAGCCAAATTTTTTAAACTTAAACTATATAGATAGGTACATTGTTATTAACTTAATTAGGGTACGTGGTATTTTGTGGAAGAGCCACACTCAAGGGGCCAAAGAGCCGCATGTGGCTCGCGAGCCGCAGTTTGCCGACCACTGACCTACTGTCTGTGGTCACTAACGGCCCCTGCGTCTGAGCCTGTTCCACCAGAATCTCCTGTGTGTGCACTCCCTTCATGTGCCATCGCCAAGTCCCCTCTGTCCCTCCTTCCTTCTGAATAAAGTTCCTCTGAAATGTAAAGAAGTCGATTCTAAAAATAAAACCTTGTCCATCTTTCAATAATAATTTTTACCCAAGTCAGGTAAGGTGAACCTCAGAGCAGATGTATGGCCCTCAAGGCTCTGCCAACTTAGGCTATGTGTATATAGACACACACATCTTATCTATATACTAGAGGCCCAAAGCACAAAATTCGTGCAAGAGTAGGCCTTCCTTCCCCCAGCTGCCCGCACTAGCTTCCCTCTGGCACCAGGAACCCGGGCTTCCCTCCGGCCGCCGGTAGGCACCTGGGACCTGGGCTTCCCTCAGAGCCCCAGCTTCATCCAGATCATCATCCAGAAGGATATCCAGTCTAATTAGCATATTATGCTTTTATTATTATAGAAGATATATAAGGTCAACCGATCACTATGACACACACTGACCACCAGGGGGGCAGACACTCAACACACAATCCTGTCTGGATTGGGCCTGCGGGGATCAGGCCAAAACTGGCTCTCCGACATCCCCTTAGGGGACCCGGATTGCAAGAGGGCACAGGCCAGACCAAGGGACCCCACAGGTACACAAATATGTGCACCGGGTCTCTAATCTATATACATAAAGAGGTAATATGCTAATTAGTCCTAACAGTGTCCTAGTCACAACCATTCAACAGGCTGCGTACACACAGGAGCTAGTGGGCAGGGACTGGGGTGGGGACTTGCACCACCGGGACATGAGGCTGCCACCGGGGGCAGTCCCCCCGGTGGAGGCACACACAGGCCTGCTGTGCCACCCGGCCCGGAGGGGGGCGTCAGGACAGAGGCAGCCCCCTCAGCAGAGACTCACACAGGCCCATGGTGCCGCCCAGCCCAGAGGCGGGTGTCAGGATGGGGGCGGGGCCTCGGCAGAGAGCTCTCAGGACTCCTGTGCCGGGGTCTGAAGGCGCGGAGAGGGAGAGAAGATGGGCAGTTAGGGGGTTTAGGCCAGGAGGGGAGAGCAGAATGGCAGTTAGGGGGATCAGGCCAGGAGGGGAGAGCAGATAGGCAGTTAGAGGGATCAGACAAGGAGGGGAGAGCAGTTAGGGGGATCAGGCCGGCAGGGGAGAGCAGGTAGGCAGTTAGGGGGATCAGGCCAGGAGGGGAGAACAGTTAGGGCCATCAGGCCAGCAGGGGAGCAGTTAGGGGAATCAGGCAGGCAGGAGAGCAGTTAGGGGCAACAGACAGGCAGGCAGGTGAGCGCTTAGGAGCCAGTGGTTCTGGATTGTGAGAGGGATCCCAGATTGGAGAGGGTGCAGGCCAGGCTGAGGGACCACTCCCCGTGCATGAATTTTGTGCAGCAAGCCTCTAGTCTACACTAATAAAAGAGAAACATGCAAATTGACCATCACTCCACTACGTCCACCAGCCAATCAGGAGGGAATATGCAAATTAGAAGGACAAAGATGGCGGCCGCCCAGTTGCTCCAGGCATCGAGTGGCCAGGTGGGGCAGGACACCTACTATGAGAGGGAGGGCAGGGGGCCGAAGGGATCTACAGAAGCAGCACTCTGGCTGCAGCAAAGACAAAGACTGCAGACTCCAGAGTCTGCAGCGAAGACAAAGAAGACAGACTCTGGCCGGAATCTGCAGCAAAGGCAGCAGACTCCAGCCGGAGCTAAGGCCTGGGTCCCAGGTGCCAGAGGAAAACTGGTGCTGGAAGCCAAGGGAAGGAAGGCCTATTGCACAAATCTCTTGTGCAACAGGCCTCTAGTCTATATATATAAAAGCCTAAGCAATCGTTCAACTCGTAGCTATGACACGCACTGACCACCAGGGGGCAGATGCTCAACGCACAGGCATGGAACCATGGAACAGACTGATGAATCTCAGAAGGAAGGGGAGAGGGAGAAGGGCGGGAAGAGATTACCCAAAGATCTTATATGCATACTAGAGGCCAGGTGCACAGATTCTTGCACCAGTGGAGTCCCTTGGCCTGGCCTGTGGGATCGGGCCAAAACTGGCTCTCCGACATCCCCTGAGGAGTCCTGGATTGCGAAAGGGTACAGGCCAGGCCGAGGGACCCCACTGGTGCACAATCGGGGCGAGGGATGTGGGAGGTTGGCCAGCTGGGGAGGGGCTGTGGGAGGGCTCCAGGGCATGTCCGGCCCATCTCGCTCAGTCCCGATCAGCCCCAGCAGCAAGCTAACCTACTTATTGGACTGTCTGCCCCCTGGTGATCAGTGCATGTCATAGCAATTGGTCGTCTGTCTGCCCCCTGGTGGTCAGTGTACATCATAGCAAGCGGTTAAACGGCCTTAGCATATCATTAGCATATTATGCTTTGATTGGTTGAATGGACAAGCGGACGACCAGACCCTTAGCATATTAGGCTCTTATTATATAGGATTCTCTAGTATATATGTATATACATGTATATAAGCACACAGATGTATATATCTGTCTATGTATCAATCAACATCCTAACTGCAAAGTCAAACCATAACTGAAAGAAATGATTACCTAGAACTAAGCTGGGCCTGTCAACTAAAACGTTACCATGGCAACAAAGAAACAGCACCACAGAAGCCATATAACCAGTCACCTTTTCACAACTACAGTCACAGTCCCCTAACATCTCTTTATTTTTCTCTGCTAGTGACCTGTGTTGTACAGATTTTGTCCATCCTGAGCTCCAGCAATCTAACATGCTCCCAGAAATGCCATTTCACAGGAAGGTCGCTAGTATCAAGAACTATTTAGCAGCATAGTCGTCCAGCCCTTATCCATGGGAGATATGGACCAAGACCCCAAGAACCCTACATATACTATACTCTTTCTTACACATACATACCTACGATAAAGTTTAACTTATAAATTAAGCACAGTAAAAGAGTGACAATAACTAATAAGAAATGGAATAATTAGCCCTGGCCCGTGTGCTCAGTGGTTAGAGTGTTGACCAAGCACGGAAAGGTCGCTGGTTTGATTCCCCATCAAGGGTATGAACCTGCAACCCAGGTACATTCTCTGGCCCAGGGAGGGGCATGTTCGAGAGGCAACCAACCCATGTGTCTCTTACATGGATGTTTTTCTCCGTCTGTCTCTCTCTCTCTCTCTCTCTCTCTCTCTCTCTCTCTCTCTCTCTCTCCCTCTCTCCCTCCCTCCCTCCCTCCCTCCCTCCCTTCCACTCTAAAAATCAATGGGAAAAATAATTTCTGGTGAGGATTAACAAAAAACACACAGAACAATTATAACAATATACAACAGTAAAAGTTCTGTGACTGCTCCCTCTCTCATCTCATTGCACTGTACTCACCTTCCTTGTGATGATGTGAGATGATGCAACTCCCAGTGACGAGATGAAGGGGGGTGGGTGACGTACGCGTTGTGACACAGGGTACTGTTCACCTGACGACAGCCACACTTTACGGCTTCTCCGTGGCACATCTGAACTGCCAGCATCACCACCCGCGCTGGTGGGGCCTTTACTAAGTCACATAAGGGTGGCTGAACACAAGCGCTGCAACGCCCACGGCAGAGCTGATAACCAACGCCCACGGCGGAGCTGATAACCAACGCCCACGGCGGAGCTGATAACCAAGATGGCGGCTACCATGTCCCACCAGCGGGAGCTGGTGCAGCGGGACAAAGCGTGGTCACGTCCCAGGGGGGGCATCGCGATATTTCATCACGCCCCTCAGAGTGGCGCACAGCTGAGACCTTCCAAAGCGAAACCACCGAAGAGGGAGGCCTGTCCTCAAACAGCACCTGGAACCCTCTGAGGGGGCCGGTCTGTGGCGGTGGGAGGGGTGCATAAGCTCTAAACCGGAGGGCGGAGGGCCTGGGTGCAGGGCGCCCTCTCTGCGGCAAAGGGGGCGCGGCACCTGGGACCCTCTGGCTGCGGCAGCCACCCGCCTCACCGGTGCTGCTCAAGGTTTTTTTTGTCTCAGAGACAATACTGGATTGGCAAGTAGGAGAAAAAAGATTTTTTTGAAACCACCCATGAGGCAAGGGTCATTATCTGAACAACAAAAAAAGCACTTACTCCTACAGGCACACAAGTTTTAAATCTAAGTTGGTTTCTTTTTCCCAGGAAAGAAAACAACAAAATAGGCAGCGCCTCCAGACTCACCTGGGTGTTCCCTCTCATCCCCGGACTAGAGACCAGACACAGACCAGACAAGCAGCAGGCAGGCTGACGAGACTGCAATGCTGTGTCAAAGGGTTTCAGAGCTGAAGAGCTGAGCTCAGTGCAAAGATGAGGATGGGTGCTGTCCCAGGAAGGATTCCCCAGAAAGTCAACCCCAGGGGAGATAACAGCTCTTCTTTCATATAGGTCAGTGATGGCGAACCTATGACACGCATGTCAGCACTGACACGCGTAGCCGTTTCTGATGACACGCGGCCGCATGCCGAGGATGAAACATTTGCTGCTCCTGAGGATGAAACATTTGCGACTAGAGTCTTGGAGTTAGTTTTTTCCTCAAAGTGACACACTACCCGAGTTATGCTCAGTTTTTTGGCGAAGTTTGACACACCAAGCTCAAAAGGTTGCCCATCACTGATAGGTTGAGCAGTCACTTGCCCCAGAAAGGTCAACTTGTGAGAAAAAAAAAACGCTCAAAAACTCAACCAATTCATTCATTCACTCAATACCAACGGAGTGCTCAACCATCTATCTCCAAGGTAAAAAGGGTCACTTTATCATGGCATTACCATATGCAGACGCAGATGCCTTCAAGTTCAGCTGAATGTGAAACTAGGAAACCCACAACTGCACAGCATGCGTAGCACTTTATTTATTCCAAGCCCAAATACAGACAGTGCAGCTAAAACAAATGTGTAGACAAGGAGAAAAGACAAACGGTGCGGCAGAAAATATGCCACCTTAAGAAAAATGAAGAAAATAATAAGCAACAGATTATTAAATCCTCAGGCACTGAAAAAGCAAAAATAGGGAGGAGAAACAAAGTCACTGCAGATTAAATATGGAGAGTTTTAAGCCAATTATAAAAGATCAAAGAGAACAAGAGAGGGGAGGAGTAGCCTTACAAGTAACCGAGATAGGAGACCTTGGGAGAAATATGACCAGGAGAAAATCATTCCGGTGTACCGTGAAAGTAATCTAGGGATGACTTTAGAGAGAAATTCACTAGACACCACTGCTAGGAGAACAGCATGGGGACAGAAATCAAAGAGCTCTTTATTTTAAAAAAGCACACAGTTCCAGGGGGAAGGTACTTCCTATGTAGAACAACAAATAGGATTGGCAAGGTGAAATGTATCAGTGAGAAATGACAGTGGCTTGAGCCACATTTTGGATTTTTTTAAAAATATATATTTTATTGATTTTTTACAGAGAGGAAGGGAGAGGGATAGAGAGCTAGAAACGTCGAGAGAGAAACATCGACCAGCTGCCTCCTGCACATCCCCCACTGGGGATGTGCCCGCAACCAATGTACATGCCCTTGCCCGGAATCGAACCCAGGACCCTTCAGTCCGCAGACCGACGACGCTCTATCCACTGAGCCAAACCGGTTTCGGCACACATTTTGGATTTCTATGCCATCAACCTCTGGCTCGGAAATTCGGCGTGGCCTTCATCACATGCCACCATGGGCAAAGGGAAGAAGCAACAGTTGTGGACGAGTGTCCCTGACACTCACCTGGCACTTTATGTTTTACCCCCAATAAACATCTGACTGTGACCCCTTTGAATAATGTCGACTTTCTCAAAAGTCTTAACCATTACTAACTATCTTAAATTTTACCCAAGAGGAGCTAAACTAAAAAATGAGCCGCTGCCCTGGCCGGGTGGCTCAGTTGGTTGAAGTGTCGTTGCGGGTTCCATTCCCAGTCAGGGCATATACCTAGGTTGTGGGTTCAGTCCCCAGCCGGGGCATGTATGAGAGGCAACCAATCGATGTTTCTCTCTCTCCCTTCCTTTCTCTAAAATCAATAAAACATACCCTCAGGTGAGGATTAAATTTTTTTTAAGCTGCTAATGCAAATGTTGCTAACTTTTAATTTCACATCACCTTTCATTTATGGAATATGCTGCAATTTACACATATTCTTTCAGATGCTACCCACAATCACTCCATGAGGTTGAGAGAGCAGGAACTATGCTCCCCAGAAGAGGAGCCGGCTGTGGCTTAGAAAGGTGCCCTGCACCCAAAGGAATACAGCAGGAGCTGGAATCAGGATTAAACCCAGGCCTCGGATTCCAGGACTGGAACCTTCTTACAATGACATAAAAAACACAGACAACCCTGCTCTTCACCTTTACTGTGAGTAATTAACTCAGTGTATTTTCCATTTTTTTGTGTTATCAATATACCGGACATACTGCCAAGGGATCCCCATTACAACCAGCACATATATGATCAAGAATAATGCCCGACTTACTAAACTTGTCTTTCCTACATGAGATTATACAGACCACTCTATAACTATAAGGAGACTAAAGGCTTATGGTACAACTGAATTTACAGACATGATAATAACATAGCACTCACTGATACTACAGAAAAATACATCTCAAGAAAAGGAGAGAGCCCAGCCGGTGTGGCTCAGTGGTTGAACATCGACCAATGAATCAGGAGGTCACGGTTCAATTCCTGGTCAGGGCACATGCCCCGGGTTGCAGGCTCCATCCCCAGTAGGGGGCATTCAGGAGGCAGCCAATCAATGATTCTCTCTCATCATTGATGTTTCTCTCTCTCTCTCCCTTCCTCTATGAAATCAATAAAAATATTTTTAAAAAAGAAAAGGAGATAAAGAGAGAAGAGAGCTCTGGACATCAACTATTTTATTTACTCTATAACTGGATACAAACTGTTCACCTGATTTAGTAACCTGGCTACCTACTGGGTCCCAAATTAGTACTATCAATGCAGGGAATGAGAATGGGCTTTGAGTCACAGGCCTGGGTTTGAATCCCAATCCCACCACTTAATACATGTGCAATCTTGAGCATGTTATTAAACCCCAATTTCCCTACAAATGGAAAAATAGTTCCTATTTTACAGAGTTGCTGTAAAAGATTAAATAAGAATATAAATAACGAAACAGCTAAAACAACACCTGGCATAAGGCAGACACTCAGTAAATGAGAGCTAGCAGAGTTGTAATTATTACTACCACCGCTGAAAGCGTAACGCCAGAGTTGTGGATTGAACAAACTATATTCCAAAGGCAAAGAATAAAGCATTGTCCACTCTCCGAGCTTCACAACAAGGAATTAGGAAAACATTATTCACAATCACACATGAATCCTCAGTGTGAAAAACATCCCTTATTCCTGCCATTCTGACCTTGGCAACACAAACTAATGTGAAAATTACATATCATTGTTTCATCACCCTTATTAAGCTTTGTGTTTTCAGTTCTACCCAATTTTCCCCTGCTCCTAGATGCAAGCTTTTGTTCGCTGTCAAACTCCTTTCCAATGCTGTAAATAACCTCTCTCCCTCTTTTATATTACCTTTCAAATATTTATAGACTGTTATTCTCCTTCTCTCTAAGCCATACATCATTTTTGTTGCCCTTCCCCTGGATTCTCTCTAGTTTATCTACATCTTTTAGAGAAAAACAAACCCAGGTGCTTCAGGATGAAAACAGCACACCCAAAGCTAACCACCCCAAACCAATGAGGCCCCTTATTCAAAAGCCACAAGGAAATTCTTTGATGTGCTTCTTACTCCTTTTCTCCTGTAACTCATAATTCCATCTCCCAGATAAAACTGAGGCAGAGAGTGATAAGGAAAATGAACGCCACCCTCACCACGTGGATGGCCAGGGCTCTAAGAGACAGCAGCTCCTAGGGTGGGATGCCACGGGACAGTCTCAGATGGGGCTCACACTCGCTAATGAGGAACTGTGCATGGCCTGTGTTGCTACTACTTGTTCATTCCTTCCCCGTCCTCTGCATTTGATGTGAGTGTATTCGAATAGCGTCCTTGAGACTCCCTTGATGCTTTGCTTTGCCCCTAATGAAAAAAATCTGTCATTAATTTTCAAAGCACACAGGTTTGGGAGTATTTTTAAAACTGAAAATTGTTCAAACTAAACACTTAAAAAGACTATGCTTTTCAACAACTGGACCCCACCCCATAGTGGGCAACAGGTGGACTCACCTGGTTCAGGTTTCTCACATTTCTTCTGGAAGGCGGTGATGTCAAAGTGTCTGTCCCCTGCCGAAAGTTCTGTGCCGACACCCCCTATCTCTTAATCTGACATACATGTCCCAAGGTGTCTCAAATGTGTGCCTCCCAAACTGTGAGGGGCAGCAAATCCTTATGGTGCTTTACCTGTTTTACTCAAAGCAACTACCTCATCTCAGCGCCTTGCGTATTTGAGTGGTCATACACTCCCCGCTGCCTTTAGAAAGGAGAGATGGCTAACACTAAAGACATACAGGCAGCCCTTGAGTTACGTCGGAGATCCGTTCCTACTCGATTTTCACGGTAAGTCAGAACCCACCTATATAAGCACCTACGTCACTCATATGGAGCACATACACAGCAGTAATGAAGTAAAACAGTAAAAAAAAAAAATTTTAAAGAAAGGTAATTCCTGACCTTTACTTGTGGTAAATAAATAATAAAAAACATAAAGCACATATGTACATACTCGAAATGACGGAACTTTTTTTTTTATATATAAATACTGTAAATGGGAGATGGCAACGTAACCACGAAACAACGTACGTCGAGTCCGACATAACCCGAGGACTGCCTGTATATGTCTTTAGTGTTAGCCATCTCTGAAAAATTAGTAAAATAGAAAAATAAAAGTAAGACCAGGACAAGAAGAGGGAAGCTTACTCTAATTATTTCAATGTGAGGGTCAATACATTTACTCTATATGAGCATTAAGATATATCTCTGAGATTCTTGGCAGCTGGGGTGGAGGGAAATGGGATAAGTCACATAATCCTCACCCAGAGAGAGAATTCTTGTGATGTTTCTCCTTATAACTTAATTTTTGCAACAACAACAAAAAAAACACCAAAAATAGTTTATGGTTACCAGGCAGATCATGTCCAGGATCATGTCCTCATATTAGAATCTGAAACATGAATTCTATGACATGTTTCTGTACTTCATCATATCTTACAAGGAATTACATAAATATGTTAGTTGAGCACAACAATTCTGCCAGATAAACTGGACAGACATCATTAATTTATTCATTTGTCCTCTGAAGAAATAGACAAAGCAATTAAGTTAACTGCTCAAAATCAGAGAGGCAGTGAGTAACTGGGCAGGGTCTTTGGACTCCAGATCTGGGTTTTTTTCAATGACATGGAGCTTCCTCCCCAGGTACAAAGTTATCAAGGTAACAAAAAGCTCTTTTTCCAGTTGTCTTCAAGCCTTAAGAACTTCAGTCAAGCTTCTACCACCATTTACCATTCTCTCAGGGGCAACCTGGCACTGCCATGTGGTAACAACAGCTCACCCTGGGGGAAGCATGACCCAAACGTGTTCCACTTCAGTCAAAGAGAGCAGTTAAATTTCTTTAAAACCAGTGGCCCAGTGCATGAAACTCGTGCACGGGGGGGGGGGGGGGGGGGGGGTGTGGGGTGTGTGTGCGGCGGGGCGGTGTTTCCCTCAGCCCAGCCTGCACCCTCTCCCATCGGGGACCCCTTGGGAGACATCCCTCTCACAATCTGGGACCGCTGGCTCCTAACCGATCACCTGCCTGCCTGCCTGATCACTCCTAACTGCCTCTGCCTGCCTGCCTGCCTGCCTGCCCCTAATTGCCTGTGCCTGCCTGCCTAATTGCCCCTAATTGCTCTCCCCTGCCTGCCTGATCACCCCTAACTGTCCCTCCCCTGCCGGCCTGATCTCGCCCTCAACTGCCCTCCCCTGCTGGCCTGATCTCGCCCCCAACTGCCCTCCCCTGCAGGCCTGATCTCGCCCCCAACTGCCCTCCCCTGCTGGCCAATTTGGTTCTGATTGGCTGGTTTCTATGCCAGTCAGCATCAAAAGCTCTGACTCCTAGGCAGTCACTGGCTCCTCACAGTTGACCCAGATTTGGTTCTGATTGGTCGGTTTCTATGCCAGTCAGCGTCTCCGGGCCTATCTCCGGACCTGATAAGAGGCGGGGCTGATCAGCAGCCCCCGCGGAGGCACGGCTGCTAGTGAAGCCCAGAGAGAAAGAGAGAGGCAATGACTGATAAACAGCTGCTATGGAGGCTGCGGAGCAGACCCTTCCTCTCTCTCTGGGCCTCTCTCTGGGCCTAATCTGCAGCCCCCTTGGCAGTCAGTGCTGGGTCGCTGCGCCTGTACTGGCAGCAGTCAGTGCTGGGTTGCCTAGACAGTATACCCTCCTCCTTAGTCATGCCATACCAGTTAATTGTATACCAAACTAGTGGCCTGGTGCATGGATTCTTGCACATTGAAAGGAAATAAATTAGAAGGTGGCCAGCGGGGTGGGACTGGGTGAAATGGGCCGTACACACCCTAGAGCCAACGTCCTGCGGAACCTCCCCAGCCAGCCCCACCTAGGGCGGTGCCTTGACTCAAAGGGCATCTGTGGAGTAAGTGGGGTCCATCGGCCTGGCCTTGGGGGATGGGGCTGAAACTGGCTTTCCGACATCCCCCAAGGGGTCCTAGAGTGCAAGAGGGCACTCTGCAAAGTTGCTGTTGCTCAGTAGCTCCTGCATTGAGCATATGCCCCCTGGTGGTCAGTGCGTGTCATACCTACTGGACAGTCGGACGGTCACTGCGCATGAAATTGCGCAGGACCCAGAGTCCCTCCCACCGCCACCGCGGGACCCATCAATGCACCTACTGGTGACCGGTCATTTGGTCGTCCCAGTGTTCTGGCATTCTGGCCACTGGCTTTTTATAATATAGATGGTAACAGAGAAACTTCTAAGTCACAACACTGGATGTGATTGTGAAATGGTTCAATCACTGGGGCTGTTAGCTTAACCTGAGATCTGCCCATGGTTAAACTGAAATGAAGAGCAGAAGTTGGAAGAATATAAAGACATCAGGTTTAGCTGTGCTACTATGTTCTAGTATGGCCCTTTTCACTTGGCCTGTCTAATGATCCACCAGGAACTGAAAGAATCAAGACTCCTGCTCT
This sequence comes from Cnephaeus nilssonii, assembly GCF_951640355.1. NCBI lineage: Eukaryota > Metazoa > Chordata > Mammalia > Chiroptera > Vespertilionidae > Cnephaeus > Cnephaeus nilssonii. The sequence continues at coordinate 45,332,164 of NC_137085.1, read as the reverse complement.
GCTGCATGACTCCAAAATGTGCAGTGACCAGAGCTCAGTCCTTAGGCTCCTCTCATCTTTGCAGTCTGTCCCAGCTAGTCTCATGGTTTGAAATACCAAGGGTGTGTGTGTATGTAGGCGGGGGCATGGTTTGCAACTCATATCACAGAGGGCCAACTTCTATAATAAAAAAGACCCCCCTAAATATGGGAGAGATTCAATAGAGAAATGTGCTAAAGACATGCACGAATGGTTCACAGAAAAAAAAAAACAATATATAAATGAAAAAAAAAGTTCAAATTCACTAACAAAGGAAAAAGGGATTAAAATCTATCTTACCTAATAATAGACAAACATGTAAATTGACCGTACCTCCGCTATGCCCACAGCCAATAAGAGTGAGTATGCAAATTAACCCAACAAAGATGGTGGGCTAATTTGCATATACAGGCATGGAGTTGCCAGGAGGGGCGGGATGCTTGCTATGAGGGGGAGGAGGGGCGGCAGAGGGAGCTACAGGAGCAGGGCTCCGGTCAGAAGCAAGGACTTGCCGGCTTCCGGGCGGACTGGGAGCAGGGACTTGCTGGCTCCCGGGCAGCTGGGAGTGAAGCCAGGGGAAGGAAGGCCTATTCTTGTACGAATATCATGCAACAGGCCTCTAGTATTAAATATATTTGTGTTCTATCTAGACATATAAAAGCCTAAGTGACCATTATAACCTAACAACCGAATGACCAGTGGCTATGATGCACACTGACCACCAGGGGGCAGATGCTCAATGCAGGAGCTGCCCCCTGGTGTTCAATGCGCTCCCACAGCCAACCTCCCGTGGCCAGGCAACCTCCTGTGATCCCTGCCCTCCCCACCCCACCCACCCCGGCAGCTGGCCCCAATTGGGACTGGGCCACACAGCCCTGATTGGCCCCAATTGCTGGCCAGGCTGAGGGACCCCACCCATGCACGAATTCGTGCACCGGGCCTCTAGTTGTTATATAACAAACTACCACAAATTTAGTGGCTTAAAAGAGCACACATTATTGTACAGCTCTGTGGGTCTGAGTCTGATTCAAGTCTCTCCAGGCTAAAAATCAAGGTGTCTGCAGGGCTGCATTCCCTTCTGGAGGCTGGGGAAGGCCTGTTTCCTTGCTCATCCAGGTTGCTGACAGAATTAATTTCCTTGCAGTGGTAGGACTGTGGTCCCGTTTCCTTATTAGCTGTCAGCTGAGGGCAGTCCAAGCTTCTAGAGAACTCCTCCATTTTTTGGCTTGGGACCTCCTTCTTCCATCTTCAAATCCAGCAACAGTGGGTCAATTCCCTCTCACACCTCAAAACTCACCTTCTCCTGCATCTTTTTCTGTTGTGGCATTGCTGGCGTAGCCAGCTAAGGTTCCCCACTTCTGAGGATTCATGCCATTAAAATTAGCCCTCTGGAGAATCGAGGATCATCTCCAATCTCAGGATCCTTGACTTCATCACATTTGCAAATTCTCTTTTGCCATGTAAGATAACACCTTCACAGGTCACTGGACTGAGGTGCAATCATCTCTCTCGGGGAGGGGGGGGGCATTATTCTAATAACCATGCCAACATACAACTCTCCACCTTTCAGACTGATAAAGCCTCAATGATAACCTAGTATTGGCAGTGCTGTAGCAATCTCTCTCTCTGGAGAGAGTGTCACTGACAATATCTATCAAATTACATGTAAATTTGCCTCCAAAACTGACCCCCTGTCCCACTATTTCTTTCCATCTCCACTACCCACACTACAGTCCAAGTTGCTCTCCCCTTTGCCTGGGCAACTGCACAGCCTTCACTTGCATTCCTTCAAACTACACTCCACACAGCAGCAAGAGAGCTTTATAAAAAAGTAAATCAGATCATGCCTGTCACTGCTTCAATGCTCCACTGACTTCCCATTGCACTCAATGAAATCCCAACTCTTCCCCTGGCCTACAAGCCTTGGGAGACACAGCCCCCAGTAACATCACCCTTGCTCTCACCACTCCAGATTCCTGGCCTAAGGGAGTTCTCCCCTTGCTGCACCTTCTGCCTAAAAGACTCTTTCCCCAGACCTTAACCACAATGGCTCATTAGGACTCAAGACTAGGTCCAATTTAGTCTCCTTAGAGAGGCCAGGTCCTCTTTCCCTAACCACACTATCAAACAGCCACTATTCCTTCAAGTACTTCCATCTTATCACTTAATCTTTCTTCATAGCACTTGTCACTTTCTAAAAATATCTTGCTTATTTATTGGTGTACTTATTTATCAACAGTCTCCCCATTGGATATATAAGAGACCCACGAGAGACAGATGTTTTATGCACTGCTGTATATCCCATGCCTAGAAAAGGGTCTGACCCAATGCAGTCACACAATGAATAGTTGTTGAATGAGTGAAAAATAAAACAGAAAAATAGAAGGAAGAAAGGGAAGAAGGGGGGGGGGGTGGGGAATGAAAAGTGTCTATAAGATTTAGTTCATCAAACATTTATTGGCGTTATGGATCCAATCTGCTTCCCTGAGTTAATGCGTATTCTATATTTTAGATAAACCCCTAAACCTCAGGACCACAGTTAAGGAGTAAAACAAAAATAGGGAGTAGTTTTGTAAGTGCTGAAATCAATACTGAAAGTATTCTGTTAGTACACATTGGCTTGAACTCATATTGTATGGCTAAAGTATTATCTAAAAACACTTACTGCCAATAAAAATCTGAAAATTTTGCTCTCATTATAATACTGAATTACTATTTTCTTTTGACAAGCCAGGTATTCATAGTTTATTTTAAGAGTTTATTATGCATTTTTTCTGAAAAGCACATTTAATGGTGTTGCACACTAAAACCAGATTAGGGATTGCGAAGTCCGCCAACAGAGAGAGATGAGAATAAACGGGGTTTGAAATGTAAATCTGGTTCAGCAAGAGGGATCAATATTTACATGAATTTGCTTAGGGGGGTCAAAAAGGTTGTTATATCGATTTTTTTATATATATATAAATTGAAAAGTAAGACACCTTCACGTGGAGACAGACATGCAGATCTGCACTTACATAGCTGCCTGTGACAATGGCAAAAGGAACCCTGACAAGTCAAGAACCAGTGAGACGGCAGCTGGAACCATGAGAGGGCCACAGGCACACCTATCCATTTCCTTTGCTTCCTGGAGCAACACGGAGCACTACCAGGCTCAGAGCCCAGATCATCTGGCAGAGGTATAGAATTTACAGAATCCTGCCTAAGGTGTTAGCTGACATTCCCCGTGCACCCTTCCCTGTAAACCTCAGGCCTTTGAGAAACTTCAGAGTCCTCATTATTTCAGAAATACAGATTAGACCAGCATATAAAACAAAGAGAGAAGTCAGCAATAAAGCGAGAATTTAGAGGCTGGGAAAAGAAGAAAGAGAGGAAAGAGAAAGGATGCTGACAGAGATAAAAGGAATCATCTCGTGTGAGTCTACAGGTGATTTCAAAGGCCAAGAAGCTTTGAAGAAAGCTGACCTAGCAAAACAACATATGGGTCAGAAAGGTGTCTACAAGGTTCAAAGAGTAGGAAGTGGCTGAGGGGGTGGCCAATGGACAGGATCACTGGACCAGCAGATAACCAGGAATCCACGGTTCAAAGAGTCCAGGGGAATACTGTGGAACAGGCGAGTGAAAATAATGACACAGATGAGCTTTTGGACATCCCAAGTTTCCTACAGCAGCAAATGCAAGGCTGTATCCTACTATGACACTACCTAGTGTCGCCATCTTTAAAAGTTCTCCAATGCCACAACCGGCTGTTGGCAGTAAATTCTAAGACAATCCTTGAAACGACCATATTCCCATTGATAACATGAAGGACAGCTGTCCATTTTAACCATCTCTCAGGTTTTCTCTTGTGCTTTCCACAAAAGTGATGGTAGTCTTCCACAGTTAGAAACTCAAGTTCCTAGAGCAGAAGAATTCCCTCTTCCTCATTCTAAGGAAATGCTTGTCACCCAAGGTCTGAAAAGTTGCTTTTCCTCTTCAGAAACAAACCAGCATTTCTACTGGCCAACAGCATGACAAAGACAGCCCACTGTGAGGGCCTTCAATGGTTTACTTCCTCCAGCACTGTTCCTTTCACCACAAGCTACATGTGATAATGAGGTAAAAGATAAACATATTTTAGATACTGAATATTAACATATTCCTAGTGATAATAAAGTGCAAACCTATCGAATCCTCCATGATCTAAACTTCTGGTCATCAAAAAGACTCTCAAAGGGTTTCATATCTGTAGTGTTTGCCAGAATGAAGGCATCTTATCCTTTAATTAAAAAATAAATAAATTAGAATTTTCTGAAATCCTCATACACTGCTGGTGGGGATGCAAAATAGTGCAGCCTCTTTGGGACACATTCTGGCAGTTCCTCAAAATTAAAATCATAGTGTTAACATATGACTCCGTGATTCCACTACTTAGTAGGGACCCAAGAGAATGAAACATATATTCAGACAAAAGCCAATGTGATAGAGTTATTACTCAGAATAGGCAAAAAGTATAGCAACCCAAATGTCCACTAACTGAAGAAAAAAAATATATACATGCACATACATATTTATATAAAATAATGGAATATTGCTTAGTTAAAAAACAGGAGTAGTAAGCACATGCTACTACATGGATGAGCCTTGAAAATACTATGCTAACTGAAAGATATCAAACACAAAATGATTCCATTTATATGACATGTCCAGAACAGACAAATCTAGAGACAGAAAATCTATTAGTGGCTGCATGGGGCTGGTATGGAGAATAACTGGTAGAGGGCGCAGTCTCTTTTAGGAGATAAAAATGGCCCACAAATTAGATTATGGTGATGGTTGTGAAACTCTGTGAATTTACTAAAAAACAAGGAAGTGTACACTTCAAAGAGATGAATTATACAGCATATGAATTAATACCTTAAACTATTAAATTATGTTTTAATGTTTAGCCATTTGAAAACATTATAAAACAAAAATGCACACTGAAGATCAATGACTAACTCTTGATACCTCAGGTTGGTTCATGATTACTATTCTAGTATTTTAAAGCACAACTTCAAATTTAACCAATGTTATTCATCCATTCAGCATCTACTATAAAGCCATGTACTATACTATGCACATGAATAAAATGCAATTCCTGCCCTTACGATTACATTTTTGTAAGAGATGTAAATGTAAACCAATAAAACGTTTTTATGTCTCTTACATATGCTGGTTACAAAACTTAATTTGTGACTTTAAACCCTGTATTTACCTTTTTTGTAACACTTTGTTTTCTAAATTTCCTTTCTCGTCAAAGGGAGATCAGTAGGTTACTTTCTGTGTTCTTCATTGTTGTAACTGCTTTACAGAAATACTGTTTGCAGAGGATATGAATACAACTAATTTCTATATTTGACATGTAAGCAAAGACTGCCCTTCAAATAAATAAAACTGAGACACTATTTAAAACAACAGGCTATCAAAATGATCAGTACCATTAATGATAAGTGTTTTCTTTCATTCAAGCCTCCAACTGTTGCTTCAGTTTAAGGAGTTTTGTTTTGTTAGACATCCTGGAAATTTGACTCTGAAAGTAAAACTGGAGAATGCTTTTTTCTAAAGGCATTTTTAAGCCAAACATCTACATTTTCTATTCTATCTGAAACTTAGAGCTCTGTCTAAAATCAAGTGGAGCTCACTTGTATAAGGGAACAGAATCCTTCAAAAATAAACTCTCAAACCAATTTGGGTAAAATGTTTTGCTTGTTCACTTGAAAAGCTTCTTTCTGTACAATACTGGGAAACTGCAAAGATAAAAACTAAAATATATTTTAATAACTCCAAAGAGGATTTTGAGGGCAGTCAAATTACTCTGTGTGATACCATAATGGTGGCGATATATGTCATCATAAACTTGTCCAAACCCATAGCACAAGAGGGAACCCTAAGGTCAACTATGGACTGGGGGTGATTATGATGCGTCAATGTAGGTCAATTACAACAAATGCACCACTCTAAAGGGAGTGCTGACAATAGGGGAGGCAGTGCATTTGGGGGCAGGGGATACATGGGAAATCTCTGTACCTTTCTCTCAATTTTGCTGTGAACCTATAACTGCTCTAAAGAATAGTTTATTTTTGAAACAGACTCATAGACAGAGAATAGACTGATGTATGTCAGAGAGGAAGAGGGTTGTAGGGCTGAGTGCAAAAGATGAAGGGTTTACGAAAAAAAAAATACCGCATAGACACAGACAACAGTATGGTGATTACCAGAGGGGAAGGGGTGGGGGGCGAAGAATATAATATACAGTTGATGTGTTATAGAATTGTACACCTCAAACCTGTATAATTTCATTATTAACCAATGTCACTCCAATTAATTCAATTAAAAATTTTTATTTATTTATTTAAAAACTCAGTATCTCTAATTGTTAATTCATCAGCCACATTTCTTACTGGTAAAAAGTGCATGGGAATATTACTCCATTTTCAAACTGCCACATTTCATCTTTGTAAAGCATTTAAGCACTTAGAAGACACACAATGGAAAGTGTTCCCTTCCTTGTGTGCCTGCTCACCCCCCCAACCCCGCCTTTATTCAGAAGTGGAATTACTGCTAAATAAGAGAAATGAAGGAGGGGGCCCCACCATTATCAGACACAGAGCTGACTGGCCCTTCCAATAGGAGAAAGGTGATAGCCAGAGGCCACAAGAGACTGGGCTGCCCAGGGAAGGTTCAAGACGGTAGGAGGTGGTTTGATGTGGGGGAGTGTGAATGTGAGTGTGTGGAAGTCCAGGGTGCTCCAGAAGGGAGGGCCCCAGGGGAGATAACATTCAGGTCCTTACTCACAAAGGATACATATGCAGAACCAAATGATCTACAATGCAACCCTTCATCTGACAGCTCTGCACAGAAAAGCAGTGGCAAAGCACTAGGCAGACGTTAGTGTAAGGCAGCAGGGTAAAACAGCAATCTACTGACTGCACAGGAAGTTGAAGGAAAAGTAGAATATAAAATAAAACCAAGAGGAGCCCAGAGAGGAAGAATGCCTAAGCTATTTTTTAAAGTTCATAACTTTTGAAGTATATTCATTGATGCTAAAATTTAAAAAGTAAAACCACAGAGATAATGCTGAAGTTACTATTAATTCATACTTCTTTATAAGCCAAAATGATCACCTTTTTTTCGGAGTGTCCCAAAAATGTCTGGGAAGAAATTATTTGCTAATCAATAGTGCATCTGCTAACATCTAATCCTGCTAGTATAAGAAACAGCAACGAACAGGCTAATTTCTTCAAAAGGCTATTCTTCCACAGTAATACTCACAATCATAGGTGAAAATAACAACAAAAATCTTTGGCTGAGGATTGTAGAGACTTTTTAATAAGGTACTCGGTCAGTTCTCCAATAAAAGAAACAGCTTGGTAAATCCAATTGTCTCCAGTGTCCTTAGAATTCAGCCAATAATCTCTGCAATAATTCTTGAGTGTTTCTCACTCTCACTTTTGGCACTTTCAGAAGCCAAAAGGACATAACTAAGAAAGTTCAAGGGCATGAAAATCTATTGCATTTCACTAAGCTACTGCCCTGTAAACACTAAACCTAAGGTATTAGAAAGAGGTAAGCAACTTGCCCCCAGATGAGCTAGGTTGGTAGGTTCTACTATTCCATAACAACTCCTCCCACTGTCACTAATCACTTCAAATCCTAGCCTTCCACATCTATAAATGGAATACTAGGCCATTAAGACATTCCAAACTGCTTTAAATGAAAAAAAAAATTACACACAGGTGGGAACATACACCCCCATTATGTTAAATGTATACATATAATATCCATATATGAAAATGACCATTAGACACATAAGCTTGTACATGCAGTGTGTAATTCTGAAATGACAAACGTAAGAGGCGTTCAGGTTGGAAATGGAAGAACAATTATCTTTCGCTGGATATGTTTTTTTACTCTAGAAATTAATACTATTTACCTGCAGAAAGTTAAGCATTATTTTAAATAAATCCTCATCTCTGGAAATTTAATGTGAGCTACGTATTTGTTAGCAGCAAGCTATCTAAGAAGTCAGGCCCCATGTGCTGCATAAAACCTAGACACCCTCCAGTCAGTCTCTTTGGTTCTTTCTCACTTCATCACCCCTTCCTTCCTTTCTCCCTCTTTGTATTATTGGCATTTCTGTTTTTCTCTTGCTCATATCCCAGCCCAGTCCCAACCCAGGAGCTTTAATGGAAATCCAGTGAGCGATGACAATGTATCTGCGGCTCCTGCCCCACCCAGGGAGATGAATTGGCAAGGAAAAAGGCCATCATCTTTGGCAGGGATGCCTCCCCACCCACACCTGAGCACATGAGCACAATACACTGTTGGCTTCCACATTCCCCTCCCTTTGAGTGTTTATTCAAGACTCCAGAAGGACTCCAAGGTCTATCAGGTCCAGAGGCAAAGAAGGAAATCTGGTCACATCCTCCTTGACCCTGAACCTTCTATCCTGCTTTTCTACTTCTATTTGTAATTTTCCCCAATGCTACTCTGAAATTGGGAGAACGTCTTTGTCATTCTGAACTCCATCTAGCCTGAAATCCTTCTCTAAAGCTCCACTATCGTGGGGTACACAATCAAACTCTGGCATCCCTTCCTCCAAGGTGGAATACAGGACAGCAGCTAGACCAAGTTCACCTGTGATGACTTACAAAATGCCCGGCATTGACATTTACCCATCACTTTCCCTGTATTTCACCCCATGAAGACCAGTGGCTGCAGTCTTCTATGTTACCGGAGAACGGCAGAGACTTTTGCCCCTAACATGGTTCTTATTGCCCATTAGCACTAAATCCCTTCTGAGGATTAAACCATGCCTCTAATCACAATTGCCCTTTTTCCAAAGAAACATGGCTACTGTTCCCACAGCCTTTCTTCACAGGCAGCAAAATGGAAAACCCATGGGCTTTGGAACTGGACGGGCATGGGCTTCAGTTTCCTTACCATTCGTTTACTTATCTGTAAACGGGAATAATTCCTGCCTCCTAAGATGTCTGTGAACATCCACTCCTCTTTACTCCTCTGGCACACCCAGTTTCCATTTCAGCCCTCCAGCTAAATCCACATCAGCCCTGACCAGGTACGTATTATTTGGTAATTAACTTTAGACACAGCTTAAAATACCAAAGTGTAAAGATCATGCTTCTGATAGATATACTCTTTCCTTCCTCTCTCCGGAAAGTTCGGAAACTGTTGTAAGTATATGAGAAACCAAGCCAAAAATAAATTTAAATAAATAATAAATAAATAAATAAATAAATAGGAAATACCATTTCCTTTGTTAGCTATAAAACCTATAGCCCCAGTAACACACATAGTGACAAACACACAGACACAGCAATCTGCAATGTAGAAATTATGGTTCCACCACTCACCTGCTTACTTTCTCCTTCTTTTTAATGGTCAAGATTCAGAGAGTCTTCGAAACCTTCAAAGACCTCCTTCCCCGTTTTGTGAAGAGGAAACAAAAGGCCCAGAGAGCTTACGTGGCGTGTTCAAAGTTACACAGCTAGTTAATGACGGGCAGCTGAGCAACTTAGGCCAGCGGTTAAGCGCAGCAAACTGAGTAACTCGTGAAAATATTAGGGAAGAGATACCACACTGCAGGGCTCTAATTCCTGGAATTACACCACAGGCTCTATATCAGTGGTTCCCAACATGGGGCACATGCCCGACAGACGGGCAATTTGATTTTTAAGGGGAGCAATTCAAGAATGAGTTATTAACAGTGAATTTTTTGCATTTCTTATGGTTCCAGGGGCCTCATATACAGTATATAAGTATGTATTGTGACATATTTAAGCATTTCACTTCTTTATTATATGTTTTAAAACTATTTGCTATTTTTCATACCATTTCATATTATTTTGTAAAACAATTTCTTAGTGATTTCTTCCTCAGCACTTCAACTGCCCTTTCATTCTTTTATTTTTCTCTTTCATTGATGCCATGTTCTTTGGAAGCTTGTTTAGACCAAGTTAATGGCCTTTTAGGCTTCCTCCACGTGAATAGTTCCCTTTTTGAATAATAAGAATTATATGCCACAGGAGGTATTATCAGGATTTTAGAGGTGCTTAGGTGGGGCATGGCCAAAAAATGTTTGGGAATCGCTGCTCTATATACATGCTGTGAATCTCAGCATATCTATACTAATAAAAGAGAAACATGCAAATTGACCATACCTCCATGATGCCCACCAGCCAATCAGGAGTGGTATGCAAATTAACCCAACAAAGATGGCGGGTTAATTTGCATACACAGGCACAGAGCGAAGACTGGAGATTGAAAACTGAAAGACGACTGAAGACTGAAGAGGCTTGTCTTCTCCGCTGCGGCCGGAGCAAAGGCCTGGGTCCTGGGTGCTGGAGGAAAACCAGTGCCGGCAGCCAGGGAAAGGAAGGCCTATTGCACAAATCTTCGTGCAACGGGCCTCTAGTGTATTAAATATAATAATACATGTATTTGTTGTCAACAGGATTTCACAGATCTTCGGTGGATTTTCTTAGAACCAAAATGAGCTACACCAGCCAGGGCGCCATCTTAACCATTTTTAAGTGCACGGTTCAACAGTACCTATATATATAAAATGCTAAGTGACCGTCTGACCATCCGACCAGCCGGTAGGTATAATACGCACTGACCACCAGGGGGCAGACACTGAATGCAGGAGCTGCCGAGCTGCGGTATCTAGGCAGCAGCGGTTCTTGGGTGATGCACCCTGGAACCAGAGAGGAGGGAGCCCGATTCCGGGGTGCATCACACAACAACTGCCCTCTCACAATCCGGGACCCCTTGGGGGATGTTGGAGAGCCGGTTTTAGCCCAATCCCCACAGGCCAGGCTGAGGGACCCCATCTGCCAGAGGGACACCTCTCACTCCACAGACGCCCCTTGAGCCACGGTGCCACCCCAGGTGTGGCTGGCCAGGGAGGGACCACGGGAGGTTGGCTCCAGGGCAGGTCTGGCGCGTCTAGCCCAGTCCCGCCCCGCTGGCCACCTTCTAATTAATTTCCTTTCAATGTGCACGAATCCGTGCACCGGGGCACTGAATATATTTAGAATGTGCAACCATTACTACCATCCATCTCCATAGTTCTTTTCATCTTTGTGAAACTGAACAGTGATTTTCAACAGGTGTGCCACAAGAATTTTAAAAACATTCAACACCTGACTATTTAGTTAGGGGCACTGACCTCTTTTTCCTTATATTGTCAAAATTTAAAAATGATAACAGCCAACATGATAGCTGTCCAGTGTGAATGAATCAAAATTATACCTATTTTTTGGTCAGATCAGCAAAAAATATATTTTTTGGTGCTGCAGAATTTTAGTAATTAGTCTGTGTCCCAAGAGATGAAAAAGGTTGAAAATCATTGTTCTATACCCATTAAACACTAACTCTCCATTCTCCTCTCTCCTGACAATTACCATTCGACTTTCTGTCTGTATGATTTTGACTACCCTAAGTATTTAAGTGGAATCATACAGTATTTGTAGTTTTGTTACTGGTTTATTTCACTTAGTAAAATATCCTCAATTTTGTAGCATGTGTCAGAATTTCCTTTTCAAGGCTGAATAATTTGCTTATCGGTTCATCTGTTGATTGTCAGAACTTCCTTTTCAAGGCTGAATAATTTGCTTATCGGTTCATCTTTTGATGAACACGGGTAGCTTCCACATTTTAGCTATTATTAATAATGCTGCTGTGAACATGGGTATGCAAATATCTCTTCAAGACCCTCCTTACAATTCTTCTGGGGATATAACCAGAAGAGGAATTACTGGATCATAGGGTAATTCTATTTTCAATTTTTAAGGAACCTTCATACTGTTTTCCATTATCAGATGAACCATTTTATTGTCCTACCAACAAAGCACAAAGTTTTCCATTTATTCATATTCTCACGAGTGTTGTTATTTTGTGTGGGGGTTTTTATAGTAACCATCTTAATGTGTTGGTATCTTATTGTAAGGTGGAATCTCATTGTAATTTTGATTTGTTTTCCATAATGATCAGTGATGTTTAGCAGCTTTTCACGTGTTTACTGGCCATAGGTTTATCTTCTTTGGGTGAATGTTTTAATTTTATTTCATTGTTATTAATCTTACATAGCCATGTGTGGCTCGGGGCTTCCCTATTGGACAGTGCAGCTCTAGACCATCTGGAGACCCAGTGCAATAAGGACAGTGAGCTCTGGAGGCAGATGGACCAAGTCAGATGCTCTCTAGCTCTGCAGATTTATTTAACCAATCACTTAAACTTCCTATACCTCAGTTTTCACGTGTGTAAAATGGGACTAAATCCCTCCTACTTCTGAGAATGACATGAAGTCAACAAACATACATGTAGCCCCTCGTACAGTCTTAGAGAGAATTTCAGCCAGTGAGACACGCCTTCCCTCACATCCCAGTGCTCACTGAAACTTGATGCAAATGGATTGCAGTCATTTGCCAGAGAAATGGACTTTTAGTTCTAGAAAACAAGGATCTTTAGCTGTCACCAAAAGGACTAAAAAAATGGAAGGGTGGGCTGTGATGAAATCTGGAAAATCTCGCTCCTCTGACATTCCTTGCAGATTCAGTCTTGGCTAATAACCAACAGAAAAGTAAAGCTGTTGAACTTCCAGCTCTAGAATACATGGCCCTCTCCTTGGTGAAGCTGCCAAAAACACCTGCCGAGGAAGAATCCTTTCAGAAAACCCTTTTCCTTTAAGAAAACCCTCTAAGACGATACGTGACTCGGGACGGTCCTGAGGCTGTTTTGGGGGCCTTGGCCCTTCTTCCCTCATGCTCAGCCACACTGTGAAGCCCGGGTCCCCCAGGTTACCTGCAACTGCACTGGTGGGCGCGCCCACCGGAGGCGGCGGCGGCGGCAGTGGTGGGGGCGGCGGCGGCGGCTGCGAGGAGCTGCTGCTCTCGGTCATCAGGCACGAGTTGCTGCCGTTGTTCTCTCTCTTGACGAGCAGCTCGGCCGCCGTGGGCAGCGGGATGGGGTGGCTGATCCCCAGTTCCTCCTCTTGGGCCTGCTGCCTTCTCAGGGCCACCTGAAAGCACAGGGCAGCGGGTCACCCTAAGCATCACTCGCGCAGCTTTGAGAAACCACACTGAAGCCCCGCCCACCCCAGACGGCAGGACCCAGCAGCTCCGGGTGAGGTCTGAACACCTCTCAGTGCCAGGTCACCGTGATGTGCAGCCAAAGCTGAGAAGTGGTTGAGAGCCAGTGTCTGGCCCACAGTAGGCGCTCAGAAAAAAATGTTCAGTAAATAAATTAGCATGTAAAGAAGGAAATAAGGTTGGGTAGGGAGAATCCGGAAAAATGGTAATCAGCCAAGCAGAGGTGTTCAATCTGGGAAGTCAGCACTCAACATCAGAAAGGCAGGAAAATGGGATCTCCTTCGTTCCACAAACCTGTAAAAGGCCACCGTGCTGGGAACAGCGATCAGCCAGATACAGTAAGATTAGGTTAGATCCCAAGGTACTCACTGTTTTAAAGGAGAAACAAACCCTGGCTGGACGGGTGGCTGTGGGTTGGAGCATCATGCTGTGCACCAAAAGGTTGCATGTTCAACTCCCAGTCCGGGCACACACCTAGCTTCCAGCTGGCACCCGGGCCTGGGCGTGTATAGGAGGCAAACATGCGACTCAAGACAGAATGCAGACTGTGGCACACACCACAGGCGAGGTACATACATTCAGAGCCAGGCATGGCCTCCAGTGTCAGAATCAGCCAGAGGTGGTATTGGAACAGAGCCTGGAATATTAGATTGAGTAGGACTTGGACAGGCAAGGATGAAGGGGCAGAGCCAGGGAAGCAGGTGGGCAGGAAAGTCAGGCTGCTTGGGACACCCTTCAGAGCCTGGGGTGGAGGGGAGGGAGCATTTGGAGAAGTAACGGGGAAGAGGGGGAAAGGGCTGGAAGCTGGTGTGGAAGCCCCTGGAGAAGAGAGAGGCTGGAGGTGGAGAGAAAGCGAGAGGACAAGTGGATGGATATTCCAGGCAGAAAAGGAGGAGATGGAAGGAGGAGATAGAAGGGACCTAACATACGTCCCGGCACTCCTGCCCGGCCAGTGTGGATCAGTGGTTGAGCGTCCACCCAGGAACCAGGAGGTTGCTAGGTGGACTCCCAGTCAGGGCACATGCCCAGAAATTTCTCGGGCTCCCTCCCCAGTGGGGGGTGTGCAGGAGGCAGCCAACCAAAGATTCTCTCTCATCATTGATGTTTCTCTCTCCCTCTCCCTTCCTCTCTGAAATCAATAAAAATATATTTTAAAGAAAGAAACTCCTCATAGCCCCTCTTCAATTTATCTCCTTTTAAATAACATTGTTAAAGGTTGAAAACAGAGGTGTGAAGAAAATAAATTGTATGTAACAAAAAAGGGAGACTTTCTGTTGAAATCGACTCTTGGTGAAAGGACCTGTACCTCAGAGTCCCAAAAACAAGCCAAAGTTGAAATCAAAATGGTAAACTGGTTTGCTTTGAATTTTTTTTAAAATGGTAAACTGGAAGTACAACTACAATTTATATATTGTTTTAGGGAAATTGTAGTCCAAATTCAGAAAGCTGATTAATTTGGAAGTAATTTTACTCATTATAAGAGGAGTTTTCAACTTACAAAAGAATCCTTAAATAATTATGCTTAAATCTTGGACTTTCTATTATTAACCATGAAATTTTAAAACAGAATATTAAGGACCTGATCAGAAATAATAAAAATACCCACAGACCTGTGCAGTATGCCAATGCCTATACCTTGATTTACACAAATCCCATTCGTGCACAAAACATACAAATACTCCATAAACTAAAGACACTTTTACAAAGACCTCCCAAGGGTTCTTAGGAAATGTTATTTAAACAGGGAAGGTGAGGCAACTGATTTAAAACACACACACACACACACACACACACACACACGCACGCAATTATTTCAGAGTCCTATCTATGATCAATTTCAAACTATTTTAGAACTAAAAAAAAAAAAAAGGCTCTTACATGGTTTTTGTTTTGAAAGGTTTCAGAAACAACACCAGCCTTCTGATGTGGAAAACACCGGAAGTTTCACATTTTCATAAAAGTAATCCTGAGTTGCCTTTGCTTTTAACATAACAAACAGCCTTCTCCCAAGTTAGTGCCCCTACAATAAAGCTTGTTCAAAATGAATATTTTTATTGTATTTTGAGGAAAATTCCCCTCCCAAGCATACTCTCCACACTATTTAAGCCAACGACTAAATGTTCAGAATGTTTTTCTACCTACAAATACAATCTACATGCTCCTAAGGTGTGTGTGTGTGTTTTCAGTGAGCTCCTTGTGATGCATTTGAATGCTACACTCAGCTTACTCTTTTCATCCATGCAGGTTAAGCTAAAAATCTAGAAAGAAACCAAGAAAAAAACAACCTACACTTCCATGACTGCACTCAGAATCTATGAAGCCAAAATAAATCTCGTTTAAAACCCGCCACCCCCCCATTTTTTTTAAAAAAAGGATGTACGTAGAAGTATAATCTTCAAACATTGGTGCAGTCCTATTCAACGCGCTCAACTAAAACCTTTTCAACGGAGGACCTTCCTCCCCCAAAGTAGCACATCGTTGGTAAAAATATCTTGGGTATCTTTTCTTTTAAAATAACCTATCTTAAAAGATAAAACATTTTTAGCGGGGAAGAAGAAGTTTTTACTCTCTTCTAAAAAATCCTCTTAGGATGCCCAAGACTTTATTTCCGTTTCGATGTTAAATTACCGCCCTGCTTTTGCCGTCTTAAAAGAAAATGAGCCACGAAAGACGAGCAAAACGTCTAACGCTAGCGTTCCCTCCGCCGCGCATCTTTTTAGAGAAATTCTTAAATTGTTTGAAAATGGCACACAAAGCAATTCGCCGTTTGGGTAAGTCGGGTCGGGGCAGCGCCAGTGAACCCGCCGGTGACGGTGCGGCGGCGCCCAAAATGGCTGAGCGCCGCCGGCCACGCGGGGCGAAGCCGAAAGGGCGCCAAGAGCGCAGGAGGGCTACGCCGGCGGCGTCCGTTACGGAGAAGTTTCCAGAAAAAGAGCTGCCCGACGGGAAATCCCGATCTGCGGGCAGCTCTCGGTTTCGCCCAGACGGGTAGCCCGGGCCGGCACCCTCCGAATTTAAGCGCAACTCTCCGCTGGAGGGCGGAATGAGGGATCCCCGGGAACCCCCAAAGCGCCGATCCTGCAACTCTGCTGGGGGCGGGGACGGAGGTCCCGGGGACCTTTCCCTGCAGGGCGAACCCCCCGCAATTCTCTGCTGGAGGGCTGGGTCAGGGATCCCGGGGACTCACGAGCGAACCCAACTTTGCTATAAAAGCGGGATCGGAGATTCTGGGGACTCCCCGAGGGGCGAACCCCGCAATTATCTGCTGGAGGGCTGGGCCAGGGATCGCGGGGTGCCCAAGCCGAGTGAACTCCGGCAGCTCCCCGCTCCGCCAGCGCGATCGGAGACGCGTCCCTCCGCGCGGGGCGTCGGCGCGCGGCTGGGAGCCCGGGCGGAGCACGCCGCAGCCGCCGCCTCCCTCCCGCACCCGGACCCCGCGTGGCTCTTTATCCAAAAAAGTGTGGGGCTCAGCCCCGGTCCCTGGGCGCCCGCACTCACCTGCGCGGCCATCACGCGCTGCCTCTCGGCGATCAGGTTGCACTTCTTGCACTGGCAGTCCCGCCACATGCAGAAGCGCTTGTGGCCCTTGAGCGGCGACGCGTAGCCGTGGTTCCTGCATCGCGCGCACTTGGGCAGCCGCGGAGACTTTTTGCTCCCGGCACCCGTGCCGGACGCCCCCGAGCCGCCGCCGCCGCCGCCGCTGCCTCCGGCGCCTGAGGTTCCCAGCAGCGCCCCGGCCACTTTGCCGAAGCCCCCGGCCTTGCCCTGCGGCGGTGCCCCGGGGGCGTGCGGGGGCTCCGATGGTGCCGAGGGCTTGCTGAATGCGTCGTCGTTGGGCATGGTGCTCCAAAAAGAAGCGCAAGGAGTCTCAGGGCGCCTCTCCGGCCCGAAGACCGCTACAAGGGAAGCGCCCAGCCGACGGCTAGGCTCCCGAGAGCGCGCAGGAGGCGTGTGCACTGCAGCGGGAGGTGCAGCGAGAGGAGCGCAGTCTGTACTCGCAATGCCCAGAGTAGTGGGGGGTTGCGCCCTTTTATATTTTCTTTTGGCGCGCGCGGCGCAGAACTTTTGGATACTTTTAAGAATGTTCCCCGGACTGTCTGGGCGGGAGAGGGCGCGGCCACGCCCCCCGCCCCCCAAGTCTGAGAGCTGTGCTCCTGCTGCTAGTGAGCTTGCACAGTCTGCAAACACCAAAGGGCTGCTGCACGGAGGAGCTGGGCTCCCCAGGTTGGGAACAAAGTTGTGTATCCTAGTCGTGCAAGCTGCGTGGAGGAGGTGCAGACCACTCCGTGGGGTCTTGTCGTTCCCTTCCCCCAAAGACACCATTCTGCAAGCTCCGTGGGGCAGGCTTTGGCAGAAGCCAACTGGGAAAGTGGTTTCTTTCTCCCTTAAGATAATTTAGTATGAGGTTGGAAAAAAGAAGACTCTGCACTTAAACCCGCAAATAAGACCCTTAGTGTGTGGGGTTCAAGCGCACCAAAAATCGGGGCTTTCTCTTCTCCAGCTCCCCTTTCCTGTGCTTGTGTTCGTTTGCTCACAAAATTTCTACCTGCTGGCATAACTTTCAAATCTATAGTTCCAGCCTGTGTAGCTTCCCTCACTAAGGTGCATATAGCTTCTTGCTTTTGAGACAGCTTCACTTAGGATCTGCAAAACTCAGCCTTTAAAAAAACCTCATGCAGACATTTATCAAAATTCATTCCACACTTAAGATTTGTGCATTTTGCTGTACGTATACTATAATCATATCTCCAAAAAACGCTCAATCATCTTACAGCCTTCGCCCCACCCCCACCCCAACGCCACCCCACCCCCACCCATGTTTGTATCTTTCCTTGTACTTGCACAGCCATCCGTCCCTAAAAGCCTGGTGATCATTTCTTCCTACACACCAGAAAAAGAGCTGCCCTTATCACACGCTAGCTTTCCTCACGTCTGATTCTCTGCGGTAGCTTCCAGTATATTCCATGCACACAGCAGCTGCCCTCCCTACCCCCTGCAGTGACTCCGTATTGTTTTCCATGTGAAAAAAAACACACTAAAGTTAAAGACCTAAGGTTACTACTTAAAGGACCCAGAATGATCTCCCTCTGCATTTCTCAGCCTCATATAGTTACCCACCAGTTTGGAGGCGCTCTTTGTTGGCCCTTACCTACCTCTCGGCCCAGGCCACTTCCCTGACTTTGCAATGGCCATTGTGCAGCCTGGGGGGTGCCCTTATATCACCCCCCATGCTCTTTGCTTTTCCCCAGTGTCAGTACTCAGGTTCCAAATTCTGGGCCCCAACCTTAGGGGGACTAGGTCTACAAAGGACCCTGGCCGTTCCACTTGGGCTTCTCATCAAAATGGTTGTGTGGTGACCCTCTCTTTCAGCAGGGGTGGGGGTGGGGCGAAGGCTGTAAGATGATTGAGCGTGTTTTGGAGATATGATTATAGTATACGTACAGCAAAATGCACAAATCTTAAGTGTGGAATGAATTTTGATAAATGTCTGCATGAGGTTTTTTTAAAGGCTGAGTTTTGCAGATCCTAAGTGAAGCTGTCTCAAAAGCAAGAAGCTATATGCGCCTTAGTGAGGGAAGCAGCACAGGCTGGAACTATAGATTTGAAAGTTATGCCAGCATTTTCAGACTGAGCTCTGAAATCCTCTAACCTGCCTTTCCCATTCTTATTCTGAGGTCCCTCTTAAAGGCTCTTTTGCTCACTGGATTTTCTCCATTACTGTTCTCTGTCTGAAATTTAGTTCCTAAAGGAGGGTCTAGCTTTACACAATACCTCATATCCTCCCCATTGAGCCAGTGAAACTCCTCTCTGGATAGAGGCCAGGGGGCGACCATTCATCTCATTCTGGACCCTGTTAAGTGATAACCACTATTTTGTTCAGTAATATCCCTACGTCTTCCATTAAAACCAACGTGCCAATTGCTGTTATCTACGATTTACTTTTCTTTTTCTATATTTACATTTTAATACATTAGCTAGAGCTGAATCATTCCCAAAGCTCAGTCAGTTTTAGAGAGTGAAGTAAATGCTGGACACAGTGGCTGTCAAATCTCAATTACAGGGGAACCATATTTCTTATGAGCATCACATCCCTGGAATCTGTGATGGAGGAATTTACTAATAAGCCTACAGAAAATTTAGGACCCGGAATCTATGTGACCAAGGTATTAAAACATAAGATATTGTGATACAGTTAATGACCTAATAAAGTTTTTATTCACAAACCACAGAGGAGGTACCAGACACGAGATGATCCAAAATGGAATTAGGAACGCCCCAAGGATGAACAGTGTGGTCCTGGATATTTGGAGTAGTCTGACCCTGTGGTATCCTTTCTTTCCTCCCCACTTTCCAGAAACCAAATGCATCCTATATAATAAAAGGCTAATATGCAAGTCGACCGAACGGCAGAACAACCAGTCGCTATGACGCACACTGAGCACCAGGGGGCAGACGCTCAACACAGGAGCTGCCCCTGGTGGTCAGTGTGCTCCCACAGGGAGAGCACCGCTCAGTGAGAAGCTGGGCTCACAGCTGGTGAGCGCAGCAGCGGTGGCGGGAGCCTCTCCCACCTCTGCAGCAGCGCTCAGGATGTCCAACTGCCTAAGCCGTCAGTTGGACATCCCCCAAGGGCTCCCGGACTGTGAGAGGGCGCAGGCCAGGCTGAGGGACACCCCCCCTGAGTGCACGAATTTCGTGTACTGGGCCTCTAGTAAAGAATAATGATGCAGATCTGTATTTATTGAGGTAGGAAGATATCCAAGCATGCTGACAAGTGGGGGATGGGGGCAGGACGATTCTAAAACATGGCAGGTTTAGGCAAAGACTTCTTAGATATGACACCAAAAGCACAGCGATAAAAGAAAAAAAATTGATAGACTGACTTAATAAAAATTCAAAAACTTTGTGCCACATTAAGAAAGTGGCTCAGTGGTTGAGCGTCGCATTTGAAGCAGGAGGTCACAGTTCAGTTCCTGGTCAGGGCATATACCCGGGTTGCAGGCTCTAGCCCCAGTTGGGCGAGCGGGGCGGGGAGGGGGTGCCGGAGACAGCGGATCAATGATTTTCTCTCATCATTGATGTTATCTCTCTCCCTCTCTGAAATCAATAAAAATATAATTTTTTAAAAAAAGAAAGTGAAAAGGACCCGGGCCAGTGTTATTCAGTGATTAGAGAATTGTCCTGCACACCAAAAGGTTCTGGGTCCAAATCCCAGTCAAGGGCATATACCTGGGTTGTAGGTTCGATCACCAATCCGGTTGGGAATACCTAAAGAACTGTGGGAGTGTACAATAAAAAGACAATCCAATTAAACTTTGGGCAACATTTTGAATAGACATTTCATCAAAGAAAATATTTGGATGGCCAATAAGCATATGAAAAGATGCTGGTTCTTAGTCATTAGAGAAATACAAATCAAATCAATGAGATGTCACTTCACAACCACGAGGATGGCTATAATAAAAAACAGATAATAGCAAGTGTTGGCTAGGATGTGGAGAAGCTGGAATTCTCATATGTTGCTGGTAGGAATGTAAATTGGCATAGCCATTTTGGAAATTTTACCATATGACCCAACAATTCCACTCCTAGATATCTACCCCAGAGAAATGAAAACATTATGTACACACAAACATTTCTACATGAATATCCGTAGTGGCATTATTTATTTGAAACAATCCAAATGTCCAACAACAGTGGAATAAATAAGCAAAATGTGGCATATAAATACAATGGAATATTATTCACTATCAAAAGAGGTAAACTAGTGATATGTGCTCCAGCAAGATGGAACCTTGAAAAAACACTATGCTAAGTAAAAGCCGGGTTTAAAATACCACACTTGTATGTTCTCATTTGCATGAAATGTCCAGAATAGACAAATCAATATATAGAGAAAAATGACTTGTAGTTGCCAGGGGGTGGGAGTGGGAATGCAGAGTAAGTGCAAATGGGTATGAGAGATTTTCTTGGCGTGATACAATAGTCTAAAATGGGATTATGGTAATGATTAAAAAACTCTGTACTGCAAATAAAATTTTTGAATGATTAAAACAAGAATGTAATGGTATATGAACTATACCTCAACAAAGCTGTTTAAAATTTTGAATTAAGGACAAAAAAAGAAATCCCAAGATGTACAGTATGTTTCCATGTCTGAAACGGGAACTAATGTGTATTTGTATCTGCTTGAGTAGGTATTTGGTTCTCTGTAGGTTATAGGATTATGCGTGATAGTTTCCTCACGCTTTGTTTTTGTTTTTGCTTTTCCAGAACAGGTTTGTGTTCTTGCTCTCTGCCTTCTGTCTCTTCTGCCTTGTTTGTGTGGTAGGAACTGATGTCTGGGTTTGGGCCTAGCCTGCACAGCCTCAGCCCTCCAGCTCACCAGCTGTCTTAGCATTAGAATTTGGAACTCATGCTCATTTCACAATAAATTATTACATGTTTTGCTTTCCAGTTACTATAGCTCTGTGGTCTTATATTTTGTTTATTATCTGAGTTTTAAAACACTTCGAAGGCATTACTTTCACCATCAGATAAAAAAATACATTATTTTTTTTGGTGAGGCAGTATAGCATCATAATTAAATAATCTTAGGCAAGTTTCTTAACCTCTGTGATTCAGTTTGCTCATCTGCAAAAGAGAGTCATAATAAATACCTACCTCAAAGGATTGATAGGGAGACTAAATTAGTTAATACTCACGAAGTGCTTATAAAAGTAGCTAGCACACAGTAATATGTCTATTATTATATTACTAGAAGCCCAGTGCACAAAATTCGTGCACAGGGAGGGGGTCCCCTCAGCCCAGCCTGCACCCTCTCCAATCCAGGACCCCAGGATCGGGCCTAAACCGGCAGTTGGACATCCCTCTCACAATCTGGGACCACTGGCTTCTAACTGCTCACCTGCCTGTCTGCCTGATCATTCCTAACTGCCCTCCCCCCACCAGCCTGGTTGACCCTTACTGCCACCTTGCTGGCCTGCTCACCCCCAACTGCCCTCCACCAGCCAGCCTGGTTGCCCCTAACTACCCCCCCTCCCGCCAGCCTGGTCGCCCCCAACTGCCCCACCTGTGGGCCTGGTTGCCCCACGCAGCATGCTGTTCGTTCGTTTGGTCGCCCCTCACTAACCCCCCTACCAGCCTAGTCGCCCCACGCAGCCTGTTCGGTCGTCCATTCGGTTGCGATGGTCACTTAGGCTTTTATTATTATAGATTATAGGATATTATTTTCATAATGGAAAGAAAAAAAGAGTAGGAAAAAAAGAGTAGTAAGGTTATATATACATATAACCTTACACATATTGGGAAAGCTTGTGGAGGGGAGAGCTGTATTAAAAGCAACAATGATAAATTTCATCTACTTTTCATTTTGTCCATGGAAAGCAGTTTTTGCCCCAGGATTTTATCCAACAGATAACAGGGAAAAGTCTCTGTGGAAACAGGGATGAGCAAAAGTAGTTTTAAAGGTTGTAAGTACTCAAAACCCAGAGTTTATTCTTGTATTATTAATTAATCATTGTATTATTTGTGTTCTTTTTAAAAATATATATTTTATTGATTTTTTACAGAGAGGAAGGGAGAAGGATAGAGAGTTAGAAACATCGATGAGAGAGAAACATCGATCAGCTGCCTCCTGCACGCCCCCTACTGGAGATGTGCCCGCAACCAAGGTACATGCCCTTGACCAGAATCGAACCTGGGACCCTTCAGTCCGCAGGCCGCCGCTCTATCCACTGAGCCAAACCGGTTAGGGCTATTTGTGTTCTTATTGTTGTTATTATTTCATATCCTTACTTATGATTTATCTTTTAGGTAAAGGTGGCTGGTAATTTAACCTACTTTTGCCCACCCCTATGCATGAATCCACATGAAGTCCAAATATTCAGCTCGACAGAGTATCAAGTGTGGAGCCGTGAATCAGCTGCCTGAACTAAGGGTCTGGTGTACAACTGTGTGTGCTCCGTGCCCCGGGGACTGGTGGAAGGAATCTAGGGAGAAGCCCGACTGGTAGGGCCGGGAGCATTTCATGCAGGAGGACCGTGGGCGAGAGGGAAGGCTGAGCTGTGCCCTGTGTCACCAGGTTTGAGTCGGCACAAAGGAGAAAACAGGACATTCTAGGTCGTGGGAACAAGGGACAGAAGGCTGGGCATGGGGAGTGAGCCTGGGGGTTGGGGGAGAGGGCACAGACATGCCAGTCTAGAACAGGGGAGTCAAGCTGGAGCCCAGCGGGAGATAAGGGTGGAGAGATAGTATGGCACCTTGCCTGCCAGTGAGGAATTTGGCATCTATCCTATAGGCAAATGGAGAATGATGGAGGCTTTGTCCTTGAGGTGCTTGAGGAATGAAAGTGAGGGGTCTGCCAATCACTGCGTGAATTCAACAAACCACTTAACTGTCTCTGAGCCTTGAGCCCCTATGAGGAGATGACGATATCGTAGAACCATGCCCTCCACACAGAAAATGCTCAACCATTGTTGGTAGCTAACGTCAGGGTGGCTTGGAGGAGCAGGAGAAATTTGAAAGCAGGTAACGCTGGGCCCGGGTTGCTCAGGAAAATGGCTTTGCCTGAGGCTGCAGCCGAGAAACTGACTTACCAGCCATCTTCCTCTGTGCATTCCAGTTCCCAGCAATACCCACACAGATGGCGTGCTGGACAGCCTGGCTGGCGTGTAGGAACCCAGACAGGCCTTGCCAAGAGTCAGGCTGCCTGTGTTAGAGTCCCAGCTTTGCCACCTACAGCTACGCACCAGCTGGGCACACCACGTACCTTCTATGCCTCCAGTTTTCCATCGGGAAATTGGAAATAACCTGAGAATTGTAAAGATGCAATGACATGTATATAAAGGGCTTAGATCAGTGCCTGCAAGAGACTGAGCACCATCTAACTGGGAGCGGCTGGTGTTTTGGAATTCTGCAGGAGGAATTCTGAAGCACAGATTGACAATGAAGGGACGAGGAGGCAGATTTTAGGATCTGGGCAGTTTGCTAGTTCCTCCCAAGTAAACCGTTCCCAAGAAGGACAGTAATTAGGAGCCCAGCCGGGAACGTGGAAATACGTAACAGAACCTCTGAGAAGCAAACATCTGTCCCAGAGCACATCACGCCCACACTCTCTGAGCACCTGGAGCCAGGCTCAGGCTCTTCGGAAGACAAAAGGACACCACCAGGTGTCACATCATGAGGAGCATGATGGCAGAACAGCAAAGGTGAGAGCTGACGGCAGGGAGGAGGCAGCACAGCCACACGCAGGGAAGCAGGTTTGAGTTACCCAGGGCAGAGCCCTGGGGGACCACCACGGTTTTGTTGTTATTGTTTTAATTTTTTTTGTTGTTGTTGTTGATTTTTAGAGAGAGAAAGGAAGGGAGAGGGAGAGAGAGAGAGACATCAATGTGAGAGAGAAACACCAATTGGTTGCCTCCTGGATGGAACCAGAGATTGAACCTGCAACCTGCGTATGTGCCCTGACCCAGAACTGAATGCACGCCCTTCCGTGCAAAGGATGACACTCCAACCAACGGAGCCACACTGGCCAGGGCTGCACCTCTGTTTTAGAAGAAGGCCCAGTGATGTAATCCCTGAGAGTTGTGAACAAAAAATTAAACCATGTCCAGTTCCTTTCTCTCTGTTCAGTAAAAGTATAAGTATTCTGGGATACTTCCCAATAAAAATTGCCAAAATGTAAAAGTTTTGACATTTAAAGGAGAAAGCTTAAATTATTTAGAAAAAAACAACAACTATAATACACTGAGTGGCCAGATTATTATGATCTCTGAATGCATAATAATCTGGCCACTCAGTGTGTGTGTGTGTGTGTGTGTGTGTGTGTGTGTGTGTGTGTGTGTGTATTAGAGGCCCGGTGCATGAATTGGTGCATGGGTGGGGTCTGGCCAGCCTGGCCAGGGGGAGGGGACATGGGCGGTTGGCCGGCCTGCCTGGTCGAACTCCTGGTCGAGGGGACAATTTGCATATTAGCCTTTTATTATATAGTAGGGTATACACTGAGTGGCCAGATTATTATGTGTTCAGAGATCATAATAATCTGGCCACTCAGTGTACAAGTTAAATGAAGTAATCTAGAGAAAATGCACTCTAAAGAAATTTAAAGATGTATTTTAAAGATAATGGTACACGATTTTTCAGTATTAACTACTGTTGGCAATTATTGGCAGCATAATGACCCTTTTCCATCAATTTAAAGAAAAAGAAATTACTTACCATCACATGTTTTTCTTACAGGATCGATTGCTTAAACTTTCAAAAAGAAATCTGGTTTAAAATTTTATTTCTACAAAGTTAAATTGGATGGAGAAAAAGTAACTACATAGATTTACTGTTTGATATTTGTGAAGAGCAAACAAATGTCAAATTACTATTTTAGATTTTATTCTACAAAATCCTTATTTTAACAGACCATTTGTAAATAAAAGTAATTACTTTTCAAATTTGATAAGCCATCCCAAATTACCATCTATTTAAATATTTTTAAAAATTTTTTTTTAAATATATTTTTATTAATTTTTTACAGAGAGGAAGGGAGAGGGATAGAGAGCTAGAAACATCGATGAGAGAGAAACATCGACCAGCTGCCTCCTGCACACCCCCTACCGGGGATGTGTCCGCAATCAAGGTACATGCCCTTGACCGGAACCGAACCTGGGACCTTTCAGTCCGCAAACCGACGCTTTATCCACTGAGCCAAACCGGTTTTGGCTAAATATTTTCTTATACAATTGATTCTCTGGTAAATTGAAGCTCTACCAAGAGTTTTCCTGTGCCTTCTGCTGTAATAGGCTTAAAAGAACAGGGAAAACTGTGAAAACAAATCCTGAAATAAAATCTCATTTAAGTGTTTCAAATGAATTGGAAGATTAAAATGTGTATCAACAAAGGTGTTCGTATACTAGTATACCCCACCTTGTGTTCAATAGCCACTCTCTTGCTGATATCTTGGTTTGTTAACAAAATAAAAACAAGACAAAAAGACAGATTACCAGTGCTAATAACAAAGTAAATAAGCCTGTATTTTTACCATATGCTGTTTATATGAGGTAGAGAGTTGGGAATAGTAAAATGAATATTTTGTGACTGATTCAAAGTTTAAAAATGGAAATCTTTGGTAGATACATAAATATCGGCTATTACGTATTTTATCAAGCCTCCCGCCCCCACATAAAAAAGAAGGCCTTGTCAATTTTCCACTTTATCAAAGAATGGAAGAAAACTACACTTAGTTTTAGAGATTATATTATAAAAAATATTCACCTAATTCCTAAAGGTAGAGCAATGAGCTAAGAAAGCAAACAATGAGAGTGACTGTGGTATTCATGCCAAGAATTAGATTAACTATACTCATTGTAATTATTAATACAGATTCTTATAAAACCACCTGCAACTATAAAATGTCAAAAAAGCAATTATATTCACTCATACATTTCCATAATACTACTGATAAATACTGCTTGAGTTGATTATATGGTTATTGTCAGAGCCAGCTGCTGAGACATGCGGGGCCAAACCACCACACCCTTAACCAAATGTGACTTCAGAAATAGATAAAGCATGTTCCTGGCCCAAGGAAAAGATGAACTATTTCACCATAGAAAACGTAAGTAACAGTTCAGTTCAAGAGATGTCTCCAATTAGTGCAGGAGTCATTACCAACTGAAAGGAATTTAGGGAAGAAAAACACTGAGGACTGGAGCTCCGAGGGAGGATCCCTGGAAGGCTTCCTGGAAGAAGCAAGCTTTCAGAAAAGCAGTATTTGGATTAAGGAATCGAAACATGAAGGGGTGGTGAACTGATGCAAACTACAATTAGATCTTCCAAGTGGGGACTGGGCCTGTCCCATGATGGGAATATACATGCATCCTTGACTCTGTCCCTGAAGTTTTCATCCCTGGGGTGCTCACTACCTCCATCCCTCATCGTTCCCTGCTCCTCCTCCACTGTCCTTAGTGGAAGCATTCCTCCTGCTTCAACAGGCTCAGGAGGACTCCAAAGCCTTTCTTTGCTTCCAGGAATCTTGACTGAGACAAGCCTGGAGTATTTTTAATTATTACTTACAAATACTACTAAAAGCTGGGAAAAACAACAAGGAAATAATCAAGAGTGCCGTGAATCAACACACTCCGGATTGCAAAGCGTAATCTCCTATTTCTCTTCCTGGGGACCCCGAGGAGAAAAGGTCTTGGCAGGGGCTCTCCCAGCTACGGCCAGGGGTGCCCCCACAAGGCAGGGGCCATCTCTACGCAATAGCACACCTTCCCCTCCCCCCCTTCGCCAGACAGTGGGTCTCCCCACGTGACTGTGCCATCTCGCACACTAGTCCTAGTGGAGGTCCTGGGAGGGGCAAGGAGTCTCCCCGCCCCCTTCAGGCCCCATTTCCTGCCCGGAAGACCCGCCCCCTCTGCAGTGATTGACAGCGTCTTCGGCCCTCTGGCAGCTCAATGTGCTGTCCACCTGGGAGTGTGCATAATTAATTATTATGGGGGGTGGCGGCATGGTGGTGTTGAGGGTGGTAGGGTTCTCGTGTTAGAGAATGGGATTGATATCCTTACATCTAGCGAAGTAGGCGTGCCAAGTAACTTACATAAATATTGCATGGGTTGTTCTTATACTAAAAAAGATTATTCCTTTTTTCAAGGTTGTTCCTTGTTTACTGAAATTCAAACTTAAATGATGTTCTATATTTTTATTTGCTAATTTTGAGGGCTCTACTTTGAAGGGTCCTCAAGAGACACCATTTCCCCGAGGCCCCTTAGAAGCGGAAAAAAAGACCCTGTAGACCAGGGGCACTCCTGCCGCTTTTGTGTGGCCTGCAAGCTAGGAATAGGTTTTGCATTTTTAAATAGTCGAAAGAAAATAAAAAATAGAATTTTGGTGACAAATAAAATTACCTGCAATTCAAATCTGGGTGTTCATAAATAAAGTAAAAAACAACAGTGTTACTGGAACACTGGTTCCTTTATGTTTGTAGCTAGCTGCTTTGGAGATGCAAAGGTGGAGTTCAGGAGCTGTGACAGAGGCTGCATGGCCCACAAAGCCTAAAATATTTACTACCTGGCCCTTTAAAAAGTGTGAGGACCCCCCGCTGCACACTTCCATTTTTTTTTTTAAGGCTCCCAATATGATTTAAAAAACAAACAAACAAAACAAAGATATGTCCATATGGGGTAATGCATTTGGAGGTATGCCCAGAGGCTTTGTCTGAAATGGTAGTCCTGTCTTTGCTGCTCAGACTCCCTACCTGCCTCCAGGCCCCTGCTGCCTGGTGGGTTAAAGGATAAACGTGACTTAGGCCCTCTCTGGCAGAGCTCATGACTGCCCCGGAGTTGGCCACGTAAAGAGTGTTCTGCTGGAAGTGTGTTAGGGGAGTGTATCAAGGATGGGGAGGAAAGGAGAGTTATGTGCAGCACCCAGCCTTAGCAGGCAGGCAAAAAGACAAGAAAGAGCATCTATTTCAGCCAAGCAGGAGGATAAAGGTACAGATGCATGCAAGTGTATGATGTATTCCTGAAATGAAGTTAAGTTTGGCTAAACCTGAGAGGCAGGGCATGGCAGATGGGTGGGGCAGGGCAATACTTAACAAAGTTCCCATGGAGCTTCCTACGTGCCTAACACGGCTATAAGTGCTTTCTGTATTCACTGATTTCATTATCCTAAGGGTCCTGTCATTGTCCCCACTTTATAAATGAGGAATCTGCAGTATACAGAGCTCAGGTGACTTCCCAATCTAAAAAAAGGGAGAATAGGAGGAGGTGGACCCAGGCTCACCATTCTTAACCTCATTCTAAAAAGGTCAGACTGGCCCTAACCAGTTTGGCTCAGTGGATAGAGCATCAGCCTGCGGACTGAAAGGTTCCAGGTTCGGTTCCAGTCAAGGGCGTGTACCTTGGTGGCGGGCACATCCCTAGTAGGAGGTGTGCAGGAGGCAGCTGATCAATGTTTCTAACTCTCATCACTCTCCCTTTCTCTCTGTAAAAAATCAATAAAGTGTGATTTTTTAAAAATACAAAGGTCAAACTGCTCATCTCTCCTCACTCGGATAGTGGCGGTGGGAACAAGTGAGTAGTGGGAATGGAGAAGTGAGATACTCCTTGGCTCCCGGGACCATCTCAGACAATTGTGTGAACGGTGATAGCAACTCAATTAGGGTGATCTACATTGAGCCCTCTTAGAGCCACAGCAAACAAAACAAATGGGCAGGTAGTCCGTGAAGCGTGATGCAGACTGTAAATGCTGTGGAAAATCAGAGCGGAAAGGACACGATGATTCCTGCTCATAAAGGAGTTGTGAGGTGTCCGAGGAGCAGGCCTTTCAGCTGGTCTTCCAGACACTCAGAAACAAGCGGTGTTTCTGCGGGAATCTTCTCCGTCTTTCTGTTCGTTCCTGTTCACAGCTGTTTCCCCAACACTTGTTAGGCTCAGCGGCTCACTAATATTTGTCCAATGAGTGAGTCGATTTAAAAATATACATGTAATTTCAAATGGATAACAGAGTCACGTGGTTCAAAAGTTAAAAGACTCAAAAATCGAAAGAGTGAAGTCTCTTCCCTCGTCACCCTGGTCCCCAGTGCCCCTCCACAGAGGCAAGTCGGTTTTAAATTTCTTGAGATTTATTGCAGTGATCACCACTTTGTAGACTGGCCGGATGGTACCTTCCACCATGGACTGAGAAACCTACCCTCAGAATCTGACAGCTACAGAGGTGGCCTGGTCGGGGAAAGACTGGCTTTGGGGCCAGACAAAACTTGAATTCCTATCCTTGCTCTGCATTTCCTTGGGGAAGCGACTGCATTCCTCTTTAGCTTTCACATCTGAATTGGGGATAGTGATTCTCTGGGGAGATGAAGATTAAATGAAATGAGGTAATGAATAGAAGTAGCCGGCCGAGGTGTGTGGTGCATAGGAGGGAAGCAGTTCTCACCTTCATTTAACGGTGTGGCTGTGCTGTGACCCCTTCACTCCACACACTGTGACAGGAACCACTTAATGATCTGGAGGGCTACAACATGGATGAACCCTGAAAACATCACGCTAAGTAAAAGAAGCCAGTCACAATGGACCACATACTGCATGACTCCCATTTATATGATGTATGCAGCAACGGCAACTCCATATAGGTTCACGGCTTCCTATGGTTGCCCAACTCTCAATATGTCAAAAGCCATTGAGCTGTACACCTTAAATGAGCAAATTTTATGACGTGAATTATACCTCAACAAAGTTGTTATTTAAAAAATGCCCTGGCTGGAAGGCGAGGTGGAGGAGGAGGAAGGGATAGAAAGACCTACAGGTAGCAGAGTGAAAGGGCTGCATTCGGGGTGCAGGTCGAGTATAGCGAGGAGCAACAAAGGGCCTACACTTTGGGCCTGGCCAAGTCTCCAACTGGCTGTGTGACCTCGGAAAAGCCCGTTCATCTCTCTGTGCTTTGCCGCCTCATTAAGAAATATAATAAAATGAAGTAAAAATAAGGAGATGGAACATGATGGCCTAGGGTCTCTTTCTCATCTAAAAGTCTACAATTTGCCTCCTGCCTCAGCTGGGGGAGGAGAGGTGAGGGGAAGCCAGAGATAGGAGAAAAGCAGAGATCCTGGCCGGGGCTCTCCCCTCCTCTCTGCCCTGCTCTGCACCCTGCCCTCCCCTTGAACCCGAGGCCTTTGTGCAGCTTCCCCCAACCCTGGAAGGCCATGAATGCAGGGGAGAGTGTGAGGGTTGGGTCGGGTCAGGGTCATAAGGAGGACCGGACAGAAGCCACAGTCACAGATATTATTCTATTTTCTAGTACAGATTATAGATCTTGGGAAGGAAGCAACTTGGGAAAATAAACGTAGGTTCAAGGTAAATTCTCCAGCGGAGAGGTGGTTTTCCATCCACTCATAAGGCTAGCTCTGCCATTATTAAGGTTCATTAGCACCTCTAATATATGATAGTGAACTATACTCATGTATGTGCCTGATAATTTTTTTACTGTGGCAAAAAAATACTTAAAGTGTACCATTTTAACCATTTGCAGTGTACAGGTCAGTGGCATTAAGTTGTGCAACCTTCACCACCTTCCATCTCTAGTCACACTGTTGTGCAATCATCACCACCTTCCATCTCTATTTTTAAAATTTTAAACTGAAGTATAACAAACATATGTGCAAGAATCCTGTGCTTCCCTCCATGAATTTTTACATTTGCATATACCAGCCATCTAGGTCAAAATGCAGACCATTTATAGCATTCCAGAAATTTCTCTCTGGCCCCCTCCCAGCAATTACATTTTAAGGTTTTTTTGTTTCGTTTTGTTTTGTTTTGTTGTTGTTTTCTAAATCTCTTTGATTGGAAGAAAAAACAAACAAACACAAAAAAGCCATGGTTCTTTTGCAAACAACTTAGGTGGTTTTGCAAACTGCACAGTCAGCATCCTCATGTTTCATTCCTAAAGGTTCAAGTCCCAGTGTACTTGGGCAGGAAGGCACTGTGCTAGGACAGTGAACACGCTGTTCTGCAGAAGGTCCCCTCTCCTCCAGCCGAATGGAATCCCCTTGTTACACATCCCAGGGCCAGTTCCCGGGCTGAGGAGTTCTCATTGCAACATGCTCTAAATTCTCACTGCAGATGGGATAAAGGCGACAACCTTTCTGCTTAACTGAATGCCAAGGTATTTTCTACGTGCTGCCAGGTAATTTGTGGGGTAAGGCATTCCAACATATGCCCTGCCAATGACATCAACATGTCAGCTGGTACTGTAGCTGGATTAGAAATAATAGAGCCTAGCCCACTTTATCATTCTGTAGCAGAAGCTGGAAGCTAACCAAGGTAAGAATCAGTTTATGGTTGTTTTATTAGATTTTAAATGTAAATTAAATTTTATTAGGATATAATTGACATATTATATTAGGTTCAGGTATATAACATAATGATTCTACATATGTATATATTGTGAAATAATCACCACAATAGTTCTAATTAAACCCATGACCATATATAGTTATACTTTTTTTTTTTCTGATGATGACTTTTAAGATCTACTCTCTTAGCAACCTTCACATATACAACATCGTCATCTATAGTTACCATGCTGTGCATTACCCCCCGAGGACGTATTTATTTGATAAAGTTTATACTTTTTACCACCTTCACCATTTTTTCCCCAATATTTAAATCAGGGCTGTTTGCCCGTGGAGGAAGAAGCAGAGGACCTACGGTATAATTCATCGGCCCAAGAAAGCAGCCAATAGGAAACGAGGGAAAATAGATAATAAAGGAAACTTGAAAAGGAAAAACTGGAGGAGGATCATATCAATCCCACAGAGAGGGAGAGGTTACACAGTCCTATTCAGGAAATCCAGAGAGCAAAAACAAACAAAAAACCCTGCCGAGCTCCAACATTCTTACTGAGAACGCCCGCCTGCTCTCTTCACCACTCTCTCTCCTGAGCTCAACAAAGGGCCTGGCACGTGGCAAGCAGTCAAGAACAAGGAAGCATATAAGTGAAATCATAAGTTATTTTGCTGTTGCAAATATTCATTCTTCTTTATGGCCAAGTAATATTCTGTTGTATATATGTACCACAGCTTTTTTATCCACTCAGTAAAAAAGAACAAAATAAACAAACAAAATTGAAACAGACTCATAGACACAGAGAGCAGGCTAATGGTTGTCAGAGAGGGGGTTTGGGGGACTGGGTGAAAGAGGTGAAGGGACTAAGAAGAAAAAACTTGTAGTTACAAAATAGTCACGGGGATGTAAAACACAGCACAGGGAATATAGTCAATAATATTGTAATAACTAGGTATGGTGCCAGGTGGGTACTGGAAATATGGAGGGGATCACAATGTGAAGTACATGATTGTTTAACCACTAAACTGTATGCCTGAAATCAATCTATATATATTAAAAGCCAGCTACTGGAATGCTGTAATGACCAGAACAACCAATCACTATGACGCCCACTGCAGCCAGCGAACCAGCCCGACTGGGGGTGGGGCCAGCTGGCCAACCTCCCTTGGCCCCTCCTCCCAGCCTGCCCCGATCCCAATTGGCCCGCCCCACCCTGATTGGCCCACAGCCCCTCCCCCTGGCCGGCCCCGCCCCCATGGGCCCCAATCAGGGCTGGCGGGCCAGCCAACCTCCCGCCACCTCCTCCTCCCAACAGGCCCAGCCCCAGTCTGCCCCACTTGGGGCCAGGCCAGCTGGTATCCACCTGTGCACGAATTTGTGCACTGGGCCTCTAGTACAAAATAAAATGGAAAATTCTACTTGATCAAAATTCAAAAGTTTTGCACTTCCAAGGACACCATTAGGAAAATGAAAAGACACGTCACAGACTGGGTGAAAATATGTGCAAATCATGTGTTTGATAAAGCTCGGCTGGTGAGAGCCAAGGTTTCGGGTTCAATCTTGGGTCAGGGCACATAATAAGAATCAACCAATGAATGCATAAGTGGGTAAGTGGAACAATAGATCAATCTCTCTCTCTCTCTTTCCTCTCTCTTAAAAAAAAAGAAATCAATCAAATTTTTAAAAATATATATATATTTTTATTGATTTCAGAGAGGAAGGGAGAGGGAGAGAGAGATAGAAACATCAATGATGAGAGAGAATCATTGATCAGCTGCCTTCTGCATGCCCCCAGTTTAAGCCCACAACCCAGACATGTGCACTCACCGGGAATCAAACCGTGACCTCCTGGTTCATAGGTCAACGCTCAACCACTGAGCCATGCCAGTCGGGCTAAAATTTTTTTAAAAAAGAAAGTAAACTAAAAAAATTTAAAAAAGAACCAGGAAGCAGGAATGGACATATCAGCTAGAAAGGCCCATTTCTCACTGGAGAAAATGGCCAAGGCAGGGAGAGGAGGAGCAGGGAGGAGAGCCCCCAGGGAAACAGTCACCTACCAGAGTGGTATGTGCGAGTGCTGGTGCTTCCCAGCGCAGGCACATGGGAAAAGAAGGAAATCAAGCCCCTGGCTCACTAAGAGGTGCAACTCACACCAGGGTACCCAAAGCATCCATTCTCTTACCCTCATCTTTTTAACCTCTTGTTTGTTCTTTACCTCTGGGGAAATGTCAATACTACCCAAAACAATCTACCGATTCAATACAATCACTATCAAAATACCCATAGCATTTTCCACAGAACTAGAGCAAGTAATCCTAAAATTTATATGGAGCCATAAAAGACCCCAAAGCAATCTTGGGAAAGAACAAAGTTGGAGACATTACATTACCTGATATCAAACTATACTGCAAAGCTATAATCATCAAAACAGCATGGTACTGGCATAAAAACAGACACATAGACCAAGGGAACACTAGAGAGCCCAGAAACAAGCCCATGCTTATATGATCAATTAATCTGTGACGAAGGACGCAAGAACATACAATGGGATAAAGACAGTCTCTTCAATAAATGGTGTTGGGAAAATTAGACAGATACACACTCCCCAGATAAAACTAGACCACTTTCTGAGTCCCTTGTTTTCTTGTCAGCTATGACTTCATAGTATATTTATAATATTTATTTTTTCAGAATTTATGAGACTTTTGTTGTGGGAAGTTGCTCCAAGTAGCTATCCTGCCATTCATTTTTGGAAATGGAAATCAGTCAAGAACCATGTTTTTTTTATTAGCCTTTGCATTTTCCTCAATACCCAACACAGTATTATTATACAGAAGATAGATGCTTAATCATAAACAATGGTTTTATGAATGTTAGTGCTAATCAAAAAGGAAAATATATTACATGAAAATTAATTTGTGTGTCATATTTTAATTTCAGACTGATGCCAAATTCATTCCCCAAAGGGAGGCAGTGCATGATAGGGGAGTTTCAATGGGGAATAGGGAAGAAACGGAGGAGTGGCAAGGTTCAACAGCAAAGGGAGATGCTCAGGAAAGCCACGTGCAGGGCAGGATCCCCAGGGAAAGGGATGGGGTTATCAGAAGACAAGTCGCTGGAGTGCAAGATCACTGGGGTTCAAGAGAGGAGCTTCTATCAACTCCGTCCCAACTACTGCAATCTATTACATGGAGGGCAGTTTCTTGAGTATCACTTTCCCACTAATGATGTCTCTAAAGGTTTGATAAGAAGATTTAGCAATGTGTAAAATGAAATTTAGCTCTTCTCTCTCTCTCTCTCTCTAAAAGAGAGTCCTTTGGAGGTAATTAGTAAGAGAAACTAAACTCCAACTTTTCTCTCCAAATTTTGGAGAAGAATGTCTTGGCGGGGACAGCCATGTTTATTCACTTCTAACAGGTATTTTTTTAAAATATATTTTTATTGATTTTTTACAGAGAGGAAGGGAAAGGGATGGAGAGCCAGAAACATTGATAAGAGAGAAACATTGACCAGCTGCCTCCTGCACAGCCCCCACCGGGGATGTGCCCGCAACCGGAATCGAACCCGGGACCCTTCAGTCCGCAGGCCGCCGATGCTCTATCCACTGAGCCAAACCGGTTAGGGCCTAACAGGTATTTTTTGAATGCCTACTAAGTGCTGGCCTCTGAGCAGGATACCAGGGCTACAGTTCTAAAAAGCATGGATGAGGAACTTGCTCTCTGGAGCTTCCATTTTACAAAGAATCGTAGGAATAAATATATTGTACAGATTGTGAGGGGTGTTCGAATAAAAGTCCATTAAGAGGTGTGGCGACAGGTCATGACAGGGCTCTCATGGCTGTGGGATGAAGGAGGGTTTTTCTCTGAAGGATGCACTCAAGTAGCAGGCCAAGAGTGTGCCAAGAACAGCAGCTGGAGGGAACAGCGCGAGTGCAGTTTCTCATCAATAATACAATTATTTGCAGAAAATGGGGGAGCTTTAGTTTCATTATAATAAGACCCAGCGGTTGGTGCACTTTGCAGCTTCCTGAGTGTTTTCCTGAAGTGGGGCAGGCTGCATCATTATTCCAACTTTTAAGACAAGGGAACCGAGGCTCTAAGTTGTCAAGGTACCTGCCCAGGTCACTGATTTTCAAGAAGGATGGAGCTGGGGGACCTGCTCTGGTTGTTCAAGTAGCTCGTGTTTAAAAGGAAACTTAAAAAATTCCCCAGAAACAAGCGAGTTTATATTCAGCAGCAGCCTGGTAGCTCATTTGACGCTCAACAGAAATAACTGGCGGTTTCCTGAAATAAATGGCATTTTGAATAGGACAGGAGTCAGGAGGAAGAGGTCCTGGCTGTAGATTTAACTGTAAGTCATCATCATAAATATAACTTGCTTCGTCAGGGCTGTAATCAGGTTCCTCTGGGCGGAATGGACTGAGGGGCCGCTGTGCAGCGAGTAGGCCTGGCTGTCAGACTCTGAGTAATGCGATGTTAGTGCTACAGCCATGGAACAAATTTCTATGGAAATTACTTTTAATATTGAGTTACTACAACATAATGGACACTTTTTTTAAAAAAAGATTGGCTAAATCAAAGAACATGAACTCCTTTCATCATTCATAAAATTAAAGATGGAGCAACAAAAAGGCTTGAAGTCAACCCAATCAATAAAAAACACTGTGTTGGGTCTTTCCTTTTGTAGCCAGAGATGCATCAATATGTTCTGTAAAAGGGCCTGCAGCAGCGTTCCTCGCCCTTTCTGATCATTAGCACCCCCTAAGGAGAACATTTTAATTTAATAAATTTAAACCAATTTCTTGAGTGTAAATAAAGTTAAATTATACAATATAAAATGTATGTTAATTTAATTCCTTCCTAATGAGAGAAATTAAATATTAAGCAATAAGATTTTGTCAGATAGGGTTTGGCTTTGGAGGACCACAAACCATGGTAATATCTAGGACTTTTTTGTCACCTAAGAACCAATTTTCACTTCTCCTCCTGTGAAAATTCATGGCCTAAAGGAGAAGCAAAGAAAGAACACATGAATACACACACACACACACACACACACACACACACACACACACACACATTATAGAGCTACATTATCTGATTTTAAAAATATATTTTTATTGATTTCAGAGAGGAAGGAAGAGGGCAATATAGAAACATAAATGATGAGAGAGAATCATCCATTGGCTGCCTCCTGCACACTGGGGATCAAATCCGCAACCCGGGCATGTGCCCTGACCGGAAATTGAACCGTGATCTCCTAGTTCATAGGTCCATGCTCAACCACTGAGCCACTCTGGCCAGGGGCCACTTCCTTAAAAATAAATCTACTTCTTTCCCTGTCCCTCTTTTTTCCTCCCTCCCTCTTTTTTCCTCTCTCTCTCTCTCTCTCTCTCTCTCTCTCTCTCTCTCTCTCTCTCTCTCCTTCTCTTCCTCTCTCAGTCTTTCTCTCTCCCTCTCATTGTCTCTCTCAGCGATATATATGTCCAAAGTCATCTTGGTTTAAAAGGAGGAAAAGAGAGTCTATCTTATGTGATAGTCATTCCGCTATCATGCCACCCTGACAACACAGCTGTGCGGTACGTATAATCACCTCCACTTCATGGATGAGGAAACCGAGACACAGAAGTTTAAGTAAAACTTGCCCAAGGTCATGAAACTATGATTGACAGAACCCAGATATGAACCCAGGACTTCCTGACTTCAGAGCTCCCTGCTTCCCAGACAGTAGACCTCCCATAGCTCCCTGATCACAAAGTACATGGTTTCGGGTGAGCTCATAAGCCACTGAGAACCCAAATAGAGCCTATAAGTGCTAATGCTTACAGAACGCTTGGCCAGGCTGCAGGAAATGTTACGCGTGCATTATTCATCTGATCCTCGTAACAACCTTATGGAGCATATATGATTACTGTTCCCCTTTCATAAATTAAGAGGCTATTTAAATAAATTCTGAGAGGATAAGTGCTCCCAGCTTTTAAGCAGCAGAGCTGTGACTCCTACCCTCGTCCCCTCCGGTGCACAGCTGTAACCACTGCATAGAGAGCCTTCTCTGATATGGTTCTGAGGCTCTGGGCAGAGTTTGTCCTCGGGACCACATTACCTCCCCTTTCTCTTCACTTCCCTCCTGGTTTATTCTTCCCAACTCCCTTGCTCCCATTCCTCACTATAAAACTTATTCATCTTGGGCCACGGCTGGGAAGCAATCTGCTAAAGAGGTGTTATTATAGTTTGGAATTCCTAGCATTTGCCCTTCAACAAAGAATACCTGGAGCCCGGCCGGCGTGGCTCAGTGGTTGAGCGTTGACCTAGGGACCAGGAGGTCACGGGTCGATTCCCGGTCAGGGAAGATGCCCGGGTTGTGGGCTCCATGCCCAGTGTGGGGTGTGCAGGAGGCAGATGATCGATGATGTTTCTCTCTTGTTGATGTTTCTATCTCCCCACCTCCCTTTCTCTCTGAAATCAATAAAAAAAATATTTTAAAAAAAGAATACTTGGAAACACAAAACTGTGGACCACAAACAAGATTGAATAGGGATTCCACAGGTGGGAGGAAACGCAGGTGGGGAAGGTGTTTGGAGGCTGAATTAGGTTACTGACTGGAAGTGGATGGCATCCTCAGGTGGGAAATACAAGGGAATTGACAAAAGGGACCATTTTCAGAGGTGTGAGGAGGGCTCTGAGAAACCACTGAGGGATGGTGCGGCATCTTGGGGCTGACGTCAGCAAGAGCCATTCCCACCTAGACCTGAAGGAGCAAGGGAGGAATGATCCTGGGAACCCAAGAGAGTTGCTAAAGCTTTGAAGGGGGCTGCAGGGGCTGTGCCTTCAGCAGAGACCCCAAGCCAGCCTCCGGCCACCCAACAGGGAGAAACACTAAGAAAAGAAGAATCCTTGCCTTTTTCCTGCCCTCACAGGTGGTATGAGTGCTTCCCATTAATCACACCCAAATTGGAAGGAAGGAAGGAAGGAAGGAAGGAAGGAAGGAAGGAAGGAAGGAAGGAAGGAAGGAAGGAAGGAAGGAAGGAAGGAAGGGCAGAAGTTCAATTGTAGATTAAAGAGATTAGGGGATTTGTAGACTCTCAGAGGACAGGAATCCACCTGTCTTGAAATCAGGGCATGACTAAGCAGTGCAACAACAATCCAGTAGGTGGCGTAAACAGGCCATTCATTTGGAGGGACTTCCATTCCTCATTGTCTTGAGATTTGGGAAAATTTTTCGTCCCTTTTCACTCCCCTTACTTAACTACAGAACCAGGGAAATCCTTACCAAAAGATCCACTGAACAATTAAAATACTTTCTTTTCATATCCCGCTCCCCCAGGATTCTCAGGTCAAAATTCCTGGTCTCCAGGTATTTCTATGCACACTTACCATCTATTTTACCAAATATATGCTGCCAATTTATTTCACCAACAGAGATGAGAGGTTGTATATGATGCTAGATTTTGTATATGAAATTAGATTTTTTTTAAATCAAAGCAAGCTACTTACAATTGATATAATAACTAAGCACTTTCCAGAAAGCCAAATGCAAGTACGAGCCCATGGTATTTACTGAAAGGTCAATTTACACTGAGGTGGCCCTTCTGAAACCAATTATCATTATAGAGTTTTCCAGATGAAAGATTAAAAAATAGAATGCTCTTGCATGATTTAACATGATAAGTTTCTCTTTGAATTAGATCTAAAATTTCCCAAAGCAGATGCAAGTGTTCTTACTCTCTTTGGAATCTATGAAGTTGGTTTAGTAAAGGAACAGATTATGAATTTATCATAGTTTGGAGTATACATAGGGCTGTCCCTTTTGTGTTCACATGAGCATTTTGGAAGGCAAATAATTTTTTAATGTTTTCATTATAAAATTGAGTAATATTATAGAAAACAGTAAAACGTTTAAAAGAAGGGGGGGTGGAATTACCCTCCCCCCAATACTCTTTTAGAAAGTCCTGGCAATTGGATGTATTGCCTTCCTTTTCTTAAGCATATCTTCATTCATTCATAGAGCAGATATTACCTGACCAAAGTCTATTCTGGGATCTGGGGGTCTAATAGCAAACAATAAGCAATGCTCCTGACATCACCGAGTACACAAGAAAAACAATAAATGAGTAAGCGAAACATGGAAAAGTTCAGTCCTTCACCAGCACTAGGGAGAAAGCCGAACAGGTGATAAGGAGACGTGAGGTCTCTTCGTTAGATCAGGTGCTCCGGGAAAGACTTGGGTTATCAGGAAGGAGTTAGCATGTGAAGAGAGGGAAAAGAGCATTCCAGGCAGCGAGATAAGCATGTGCAAAGGCCCTGCCAACAAGCTGGCTGTGTGAGGATCCAGGAGAGGCGCTGGGTGGCTGGAGCACAGTGCGGGACAAGGCGAGAGAGAGGAGATGTGGTCCGAGAGCCAGGCAGGGGGCCGATCATGCAGGCCTGGGCAAGAGTGTGGGACTGTATTGTTAATCATTGTATATACATTTGTCAGAACACAGTTGTCATCCTGATTTTCCCCTGTGATGCTATTAATATACTTTTCCTCATGTCATGTCATAGACTCCAAAATCTTCACTTAAAATTAATACAGCCTGGCCGGCGTGGCTGAGTGTTTGAGCATCGACCTATGAAGAGGAGGTCATGGTTAAGTCCCGGTCAGAGCACATGCCTGGGTTGCAGGCACAATCCCCAGCAGGGGGCATGCAGGAGGCAGCCAATCGATTCTCTCTCATCATTGATGTTTCTCTCTCTCTCTCTCTCTCCCTCTCTCTTCCTCTCTGAAATCAATAAAAATATAGTTATAAAACATCAATACATAAAATTCTATCAGGTAGATATTTAATCACTTATTTAACTATTTTCCCTTTGGTAGGCATATCCTCTTAACAAACATCCCTGGGTGGCAATATGTCCTCATTGCAAAATTATCTCCTTTTAGACAAATAATCTGATTGTTGTCTGTTTTAGTTGTTATTGATTTGAGTTAGTTAAGGTAGATCTTTTTGCTTTCCTTAGGAAGTTCATTTGCAGACAGTATGTAGTTCAGGATCAGGCTTGGTTACAGCAAAGATTGCCGGCAAACCACCAGAAGGTAAGTGAAAGGCATGGGCCAGGTCCTGCCCTCACAGCCCTCAGAAGGGGCCAACCCCACCTCTGTGTGTCCTTTCTTGATCGTGGACTCCAGCCTCCAGCACTGTTGAGACAATACATTTCTGTTGCTTAAGCTGCCCACTTGGTGGTACTTTGTGTGCAAATCGGCAAACTAATACAATACCCTTGCCTGCTGGTTACCTGCTGAAGGAGGGGTCTAAGAACAATGTGATTGTCCCTTTGGAAAGTGTATAAAAAACCCCATCAAGCCCAGAACTACTTGATCTTTAGAGCAAATCAATTTGTGGCTGTGGACCAGAGTGCCACAAACGGCCCAACTACTAATTGCAAAGGTTTCCTGAAATCCAACTATGATAGCCTGTGGTGTTCCTGGAGACCTTGAATTGTCTGGCCTGACCCCAGCAGGGTGTGTTAGAGACTAATTGTACTGCCTCATATAATGCTGTCGGAAGAAGCTGGGATCTGAACTTAAGCATCCTGGTTAATTCTTTGTATTTTTATAGGTATTTCATGTTCTCATTTCTATGCAGTGCAGTACATTGTAATGATTTTAAATATTGTTCCTTTTCTTTCTTAAAGGCTGTTCCCTTGTATTATGGGAAAACTCATATTCCTGATCAATTTTATTAATTAATTAATTTATTTATTTATTTATTATTGTTTAAAGTATTATATATGTCTCCTTTTTCCCTGATTAACACCCCCCCCCCCCCCCGCCACTCCCGACCCCCAGGGCAAGCCCCAGTGTCCGTGCCCATTGGTCATGCTAATATGCATGCATACACGTCCTTTGGTTGATCTCTGACCCCCCTCCTGATCAATTTTAAACCCTTCTCTCCTAGTTGTCATTTCCTCCAGCTGTCCCCAGCCCGTCACTGGTAGTGCCGTCACCGAGGGAAATGGGAGGTGGGCAGCAAGAGGGACAAACAACCATCTCCCTCTGGTCCACTCACAGCGGATGGAGGAGAGCACAGCTTGGGGCCACAGATACAACCACCCTTCCTTTCCCAAAAGCACCCGAAGGAGGTAACCCTTAGGGGAGACTGACACTGGCTTATACAATAAAATCTCTTTTCGGAGGACTCGACACGGAAGTTCAAAGTCTCAGCACAAAACCCAGTGCTGAGACTTTCAAAGCCTTTGTCCTATTAAGGACTATTAACCGGCGTTGGCAGGTAAAATTATGTTCTGGAGGTGAAAGCATGGAGGGCAGAAAATGAAGGAATTGTGCACTGCTCGAATTAGACTGTCGTTCAGGCAGGAAACCCATCGCCTGTTGGGGCAGTTGAGGCCAAGGACGCCGACAGGGCCAGGAAGGAAGGAAGGGCTCTCCTGCATTTCCCGCATCCGCCTCCACATTCTGTTCCCGCAACCGCGCAGGAAGAGGGGGTTCACCCTGAGCTGGCAGCTGAAGTCCCCCGCCCATTTCCGCGCCTTTGGTTTTTTCCTCCCTTGGGTCTGAAAATGATTCTGGTTATCAGACCGCCTCAGGTGTCGGCCTGTGGAATGCCTTTGCTTTTCAGAAAGCAAGGAAATGACCAAGAATTACAAAAAGGCAAGCCAGAACCACGGCATTTAGAAAACAACCATATTAGTCTGCCAAGAGTGGCCTTTGGAGGGGAAAATAATTGAATCAGTGACTCTGAATACTGCGCCGCTTTGCATGACTCATTAAACTGCTATTTTCAACACGTCTGCCTCGTACTGCAAGAAGGACAGAATCCTAAAGCAATCTAGACATTTGAATTATTTTATATCTGAAAAGCCTTGTGGTACAAGTGCCTTCAGAGGTGAGCACAAGCATCAGTTGAAATACAAGACAGCCGTAATGGAGCTAAACGTGATAAGCCACTCAAGCATGACCCAGCCTCTTAAATCAGAATGCACAATTAACTGCTGCTCTTTTACTTATTATCTTTAATCCCTCATTGGATACCGTTGACTTGCTACTTCCTAAGATGAGGCCATAGCATAGGCGGGAATGAATAATTTTTTAAATTATGAAGCAATTTTTTTGGTTACAAACCTGGGCTCAGACAATGTAAATTCTAATCATTTCCTCTTCCCAGCACAGCAACCGCTGAACTTGAAGAGGGCATTCATTTTTCCTTCCTTCTCCCCGCGGTGGGCAGAAAGTCAGGAATATGCAGATCCTGGAGGTCACTGGTCTTGTTCTTGCTCTCACCAAGGAATTGGCATCATTCCCACAATTCCTAGGGACTCCTCATCCATACCCTGAAATCTCATGAAAGGCCTATATTATATGAAAACTGGTAAAACTCTGTGTGAACTAGCCCTTTCTATAGCCCTCTTCCATGCCACCTCCGACTTGTTTTATTCGTTTGATCAGGAGATAAGGAGTTTTTTCACTTTGAACTGTCTGTGGTTTCGAGCTGAGCCAGCCTAATGAATCAACAGAATTGGATGTGAAGGGCATCAGGAAAGCCATTTTTCTTCCTGTTTATCCCACAGCTTTCTCCATTGTTTTGATGTTGCCTAAAATTTCACTGTTAGCAATTTCATCCTTTGTCTTCATTCCCCTGTAAAATATATATTCTCTTGGGCAGCATTACCAGCTGAGCCTGAATCAGTCTGTAGAAACCTATCTTGAGAGGAGGCCACGTGAGGGAATGAGAACAGGGACTGAGAACAGCAGTGGTGGGGGAAGGACCACACGGAATGGAAAGACCTAGAGAGCAAACAATCCTTAACCCTCTGATTGGAAATAGCATTGGCCCTCATGTTGGGAGAAAGGGATTAGCATAGTTTGAAATATATATATCCCAAGATGCCTTATTTAAAAAAAACTAAAGAAAACAAAAAACTATTCCTGATTATAGAAGTCATTGACGCTTATTGTAGAAAACCTCACAAAATGTAAAAATACAAAAATGCTCATAATCTTACAATCAGACATATCTAATCCTTTGCTGCAATTGCATGTAACTGATGTTATGCTTTATGCAAAGTTGTTTTTCATTCTGTCTTTCTAATTAACTTTATGTTGTGAGCATCAATACATGGTGATTTTTCATAGCTATATGATAGTCCATGATTTATTTAACCAGTTCCCTATCAACCTTTGTCGTTACAAATGCTAATAGCCAGCATTCACAAATCTTTCTAGGTCCTTTTCTAGCTGGCTTATGTCCGTTAATTCATTCCATCTTCACAAAAGCCCAAAGAGGCAGCACAGGTATTAGTCCCAGGTTAGAGATGAGGGAACAGGCACAGAGAGGTAACACGTTCTAAGTCACACGCTAGCAGAGAGTGCATCCAGGATTCAAATTAAGATTAAGAGCCTGGCCTCTTAACCTTTCTGCACAAATCTGATTCTTTTCTTAGGTTACGTTGCCTAGGAGCAGTGTCTCTGGGTTCAGGAGCATGTTTTCCCTTTTTTCTGGTGTGGCTCAGTGGTTGAGCATCAACTTATGAACGAGGAAGACACAGTTGGATTCCCGGTCAGGGTACATACCTGGATTTCGGGCTTGATCCCTAGTAGGGGGCATGCAGGAGGCAGCTGATCAATGATTTTCTCTCATCATTGATGTGTCTATCTTTCTCTCCCTCTCCCTCTCTGA
This sequence comes from Cnephaeus nilssonii, assembly GCF_951640355.1. Classification (NCBI taxonomy): domain Eukaryota; kingdom Metazoa; phylum Chordata; class Mammalia; order Chiroptera; family Vespertilionidae; genus Cnephaeus; species Cnephaeus nilssonii. The sequence goes on along the minus strand of NC_137085.1, from coordinate 45,287,504 downwards.
AATCAATAAAAAACGTATTAAAGCAAAAAACAAGAAACAAAACAAGAACACTTGTGTTGCTGCAGCCGAATGGCTCTGTTTACATTTTGCCTCCTATCGCTGAGCTGACAGGGGAAGGAGGGAGCCTGCTCAGAGACCTGAAGTCCTTGAATTGTGGCAGCGTTGGGGATTTCTGAAAGCACATTCTGGCCTGGCCGCCCTGTTCTTTGCGTTGCTTTGGATATGAGGTGAATTATCAGCGCCGCTCCTTGTGGGTTGCTTTTTACTTTTTTGTTTGTTTTCTAACCACGGTCAGGGAGTCAACGACAGGAGTCCTCCAGCCCTCTGTCTTCAGAGTACAGTGTGTGCACCGGGACGCTGGCATCGGGGAGTGCCCCCGCAGCGTCAGCCGGGGCCAGAGGGCAGCCTGAGCTGGGAGGCCTGGGTATTCCCTTGGGTAGTTGTTTATCTGTATGTATGTTTGTTTTTGACAGAAAAGACTTTTAAATGTTTCAGTGGGAGGTTGGTTAACCGGATTTTGGACTACTCATTCAATGGAACGGTATAAATGAGGTAATTTGGCATGCACTGACATGGAAAGATGCCCAAAGCATTCTTTTAAGTAGAAAAAGAAAAGAAAAAAAAGAACAAGTTACAGAACAGCGCCCGTCATACAATCCCATTTTTAGCATATGTACCGGTATAGCAGAAAGAGTTCTCTAGAAACTGGGGTGGGGAGGACTTAGGGCCTTCCGTTTTCTATCCTGTGCATGCTTATATTCCTTGAAATTTTCAGTGAACATATATATGACTTTTAAAGTTACAGCTGACCCTTGAACAACATGCGATTGAATTGCACAGGTCCATTTATACATGGATTTTTTAAATTTTAATTTAATTTATTTTTACATGGGTTTTTAAATATAAGTACCTGTATTGTTTTTGATCCGGAGTTGGGAGTCTGCAGATGTGGCAGGATGACTGTATGCATAGTTCTGTGCTATTTTATACAGGGGACTTGAGCGTCCACAGATTTTGGTATCTTTGAGGGGTCCTGAAACTAATCTTCCATGGCTAGCAAGAGACAGCTAAGTTTTGGGGGAGTCAAACGTTATAAGCAGCCCTGGCTGGTTTGACTCAGTGCTTGCAGGGGTCCTCAAACTTTTTAAACAGGGGGCCAGTTCACTGTCCCTCAGACCGTTGGAGGGCTGGACTATAGTTTAAAAAAAGCTATGAACAAATTCCTATGCACACTGCACATATCTTATTTTGAAGTAAAAAAACAAAACGGCAAAAACACCCGCATGTGGCCCACGGGCCGTAGTTTGAGGACGCCTGGCTTAGAGCATTGGTCCTTGGATCAAGGGGTCTTGGGTTTGATTCCCGATCAAAGTATGTACCTGAGTTGCAGGTTCGATTCCTGGTCCTGGGTCAGGGCGTGTTGGGGAGGCAATCAATTAATGTGTCTCTCTCACATTTATGTTTCTCTCTCTCTCTCCCCCTCCTTCTGTCCTTTTCACTCTATCTTTAAAAAAAATCAAGGGGAAAAAAATATCCTTGGGTGAGGATTAACAAACAAACAAAGTTATAAGCAAATTTTTGACTGTGCAGTGAGTCAGGGACCCTAACCCCTGCATTGTTTAAGGGTCATCTGTAATATAAAACCAACAGAGACTTTATAGGAAGGTAGAACACTTGGAGTGTAAAATTTTAACAAACATATAAACTCATTTACAAATAGAGAAGATATAGAGAGAAGAAAATGGAAGCTAAGGGAATCTAGTACAATTAGTTCAACAGTACTAATTGAACCAGTATTTGGGAAAGGGAAATATATTTTCCCCCTTGTGTTTTCAAACATTTTAATAATCTAATTGTATAATCACTACACGCTATTTACATACTTTAAGTGTAGATGCAAGAAAGCATGAAGTCATATTATAAGTAAACCCAAGGCAACTCTGAAAGGAAAGGAGCGAGTGTGGACCAGCAGCTAAAAGTGAACCCGGGGGTCCAGGTGACGTGCGTTCTTCCCCAGGCTTGCTGTGTGATCTCGGGCAAGCCACCTGGCCTTTCTGGGCTTCAGATTCCTTATCCACCGTGGAAGCGTTCAACCCTGACTGCACACCAGAATCACCTGGGGAGCTTTTAGAACACCCTTGTCCCGGCCGCTCTGGGGTGGGGCTTAGGCAGGCTTCTAGGTGATTCTGGTACTCAGACAGGGTGAGGGCATTGACCAGCCTGGGTTCAGGGAGCGTCAATTCACCCACCCTCTCTCTCAGCCCAGGCCCTGAACCTACTAGTGGTCGTTTCAACAAGCGAATAAGTAGATGTTTATGCAGCTCTTGGAGAAGAAAAGTTTGAAAGACACCATTTGGCCCGATCACCTCTTGGTTTTGACAAGTGGTTGCTCTTTGCTCATAATAACCAATTTCCGTGGGGCTTTTCACCCGGCATTTGGATGTAAAGAGTATGCATTTTTAAAGCTGTCCAAATGCCTATTTATGCAGCAGACCATAACTCCTCTCTGGATAGGCTGCTATGCTTTATCAAGTAAATGATACACATTTACAAAACTGTCTGGAGCGGCATTTACCTGAGGGACTGTTATTATTGTGTTTGAAATTTTTTTTTTTTGAGCCCTATGGTTCATTGGGTAAATAATATCTTTTAACCAATTTTTAAATAGACGTGTCTAGCAAGATGCCATTTTATCAATCTTATCCACTCTTGTACCTTTCAAAGAGGGCTCTTTTAGATTGTTTTTATTTTAAATTTCACATTAAGATACTTTACCAAAAAACAAATAAAAGGATCAAATCTTTAAAAACTGAGTCAGAAGCATGCATCTGGCCTCTGAATCCCCCCACCCTTTTGGTAGATAAAAAGACTCTCATAACGTTACCTTCCATGGGCTCCTTCAGTTTCAGTGCTAAATTCAAGACATTTTTGCCTTTGTGGGAACGTCGCGGAACAAGGGGGACTTGCTTTGGTAGGATTGTGAAACGGAAGGACATCAGATAGGACAGGGATTGTGTCAGCATGAGTCATGTGACTCCTATAAGAAATAGGGCCAGGGCCTCAGAAGTGACATGGAGATCCCCCAATAGAGAAGGGAAAGACTCAGCAGAGGATTACAAGAATGTGTATTGTAGATAAGACCAAGGACCTTGTATGGATCAAGGTTCTTTGTTGCAGACAACAGAATCCACTTCAAGCTAGTATAAGGAAAACGGTTTTAACCAAAGGGTATTCATTGATCGACAGTCTCCAGGAAGGCCACACAGGCTTGGCAGTTACCCATAGGAACAGTGGAGCTAAAGATAGCACAGCCAGAGGAAATGAGGAATGGGAGCTTAAAAGAGTGGTTCTCAAAGTGTGTTCTCAGACCAGCAGGATCAGCATCACCTGGGCATTTGGTAGAGATGAAAATTCTCAGGCCTCACCACAGACCCACTGATGAGCAACACTAAGGATGAGACCCAGCAATCTGCGCGTTAACAAGGTTTCCAGGTAATGCTGATAGACAGTGAAATCTGAAAACCACAGGCTTAGTGAGACTCCAGCAGAAGGAATCTGTGGCTGCTGCTTCCTATTCGTTAGCGCCTAGGAATTTAGGGACTGGATGCCCGAAACTCTGCCACAGCAGCCCCAGAAGAACCAGGTGCATCTATAATGCGTTTGCAAGAAGAGTCCATCCATCCCCTTGCACAAGGCTGCTGCCTCACATTGCTCACTTCCGGCTCAGGGACTCCTGTAAGTCATTCTGCAGGTAGAACCAGAACCATATTACGTGCTAGCACCCTATTTGCAGAGGACATGAAGAAACATGATTTAGCTTTCCAGTTTATGGTACAGGAATAAGCTAGAGGAGATGGGAATGGATGTCGAGAGAGCCAACCTTTGTATCTGCCATTAACCTGATGTCCCTTGTGGATGCCCAATGACTCTACGTACTAGCCAGCCTGTTACAGCAGAGGCGGGTAGCCAATGAAAGCTCTTGAGGCTGGTCGCCCAGCCCTATCCCATCAAGGACAGACAACACCCCACAGTAACCCCAGCTCTGGGACCTTCACCCCAGACACGGCCTGGAAATCAGACTTTCCCCAGGCTTCAGGGAGCCTCAACTCGCATGTAGTCTGGGCTCACGGTAACTGTTACACAACCATGACAGAGGTGACCTCTGGCTTAAAGAAAATAATTTCCTTCCTAGCTCCCACTATTTAATTGCAAATTAAAGTAGAAGGTGTTTCTAAAGGTGCCATGATAGAGTGTATCGCTTCCCCATACTGAACATTGAACAACATTCCATCCAACTATTTGTACTCGCTTCCTTACAATCAGAGCAAGATCTTGATAAATAAATCTTTATACTTAACCCACACGTGTCCTATTAAATGACATTGCTATAACAGTACTGATGGTGAAGTATATCAGGGCTCTGAATAGCAACGGCAGTCTGTTTACTTGGTGAGAGCTGCCCAACCCCAAGGTCTAGGCTGGCCAGGAGGATCACGATTCTCAGGCCTGCTTCAGCCTGACAAAGGCTTACCTCCTCCTGGTTCAGCTCTTAATTCAAACACCAGATCCTTAAAGAGGTTCTCCTTGAGCGCCCCAAAGTCATGTTGCCCTCCCAGAAGGCACTTCCCATCACGTCACCCCGAGTCATCACCTTCTCATCCTTCTCACTCTCTGATGAGCTCATTTAGTTTTTTTAAATGTCTGTCTCCCCACCAGAACATAAGCTCCATGAGGATAGTGGCTGCCCTAGCAAACTAATAGAGTAGCCACTGTGTACTGGGTGGGCCTTATTCCCTACTCTCACCTAACTCCTCCTGCTTTCTTAGAAATTTTAGCACAAATGAGTTTAGGAGAACAAGACTTTAGAGTTTTGAAAAATGGTCTGATACCTTATTAGGTTATTAGGCATGAGAGCAGATTAAGGAGGACAATCAAAAAGGCATCAATCGCTCTTGGACTCAGAAAATTATTTCAGCAGCAGCTGTAGCCCCACCAGCTGCTTTTGTTGTGACTCACAGGCATGAGAGCAGCACTGTGCAGTGAGGCTCCTGCACTGCACACACGCTCACCAAGAGAGACCCAGTGAAGAGCCAGCGCCACCCAGTGTGGTGCCAAGGTGCCCCCCCACATCTGCGTCCCACTGTGGGCCCTGTGGAGTCGATGTCCCTACCATGACGGTCTGGCTGGCCTCCAGCACCTTGAGATGTCTGTGCATTGAGTTATTTGCTTGCCGCCCAGCTACTGAGTACCACTGAGCGATGACATCACATTTGAAATAAGATCCGCTTCTGAATATATAAGCTGGAGTGGCCTAATGAGAAGCTGATGTTGAAGGGACAGAGAAATCCAGAGATGGAGAAGGAGATGGACTTGATTAGAGAAACTCAGGGATAAAAAGCCAACCACTTTCCATTTTCAAGAATCATGCCAAACTTATGGTCTGGCTAACAAATTTTGCTGGAATGGAAGAAGTGTGCCTAGTCAGGAAGCCAGCTGCCTCTTTCTGTACTCTGTGCTTTGGCTTCCTGATTACAAAGGCCTTTTCTCTTTGAGTTCAGTGACAGAAACCAGGGCATCTGCCCAAGGGAGGAGCCAGGGTGGCCTTGAAGAGAGTGTTGTGGCCTTTCTGGGGCTAGGCGGTGACTTGACTGATTCCCCTACCTTGCCTAATTCCTTTGGGAGCCCTGGTAATTGTGAAGCCATCGCCACTGTCTTCAGTTACCACAATGGCCTTCTCCCTCTACCTTATTGACCCCCCGAGAATGGCTATAAAATGATGAATCCTTAGAAAACCCTATAAAAATGTTTCTGTTGCAGGTTTGTATCAACATAATTTTTGACATCTGAGTGCTATCCAATGGATCCTTCAAATGAACCTTCTCCAGGAGAGACTTCCAGATCTGTGATTCAGTGCTAAATTAGAGTTAGTGCATTAGTGCCACCGAACACATGTTATGGGAAACACAAAGTCTTATCCTTAATGTCATGCCTAAGAACACACTTAGCTGTTCCTGTGATTGGTTTATAATCTCCATGCAAGTCACTGAGGAGTCAGTGATGGGCTGGAGATAGCAATACTGAGCAGATAAAAGAACCAAAGCAAAACTGTGGTACATCTACACAATGGAATACTATGCTGCCATAAAAAAGAAGGAATTCTCATCATTTGCAGCAACCTGGATGGAATTGGAGAACATTATGCTAAGTGAAATAAGCCAGTCAATGAAAGAAAAATACCACATGATCTCACTCATTTATGGATAATAAAGAATATTATAAACTGATGAACAAAAAGATAGATGTAGAGACAGTAAAGCATCAAACAGTCTGTCAAATTACAGGGGGAAGGTTAGGGAGAAGTGGGAGAGATAAGAGATCAACCGAAGGACTTGTATGCATGCATATAAGCATAACCAATGGATGCAAAACTCTGGGGGATGAGGGCATGTATGGGAGTGGGGTGGGGGTGGGGGGACAATGGTAAGATATGTACACATATAATACCTTAATAATAAAAAAAAAAGAGATGTAAATGCCGAACAAGGGAACCGATGTCTTAACACCAGTCTGGGAACACAGTTGGTATTCTGTGCTAAATAAAAATAAGTTAAACAAAAAAACCCCACACAAAACAAAACAAAAAAGAACCAAAGCATCTCAGTCCCCCAGTCCTCAGCCTGCCATGAACCGTGGAGTCCAAGGTGGCCCTCTTCCTATTTGGTACCAACACTGGCCCCTGCTCTCTTACTATCCTTCCCCATCTGCTTCAGGCCTTTATTAGATCAATATTCCCATTTCAGCTTTCTTTCTTTCTTTCTTTCTTTCTTTCTTTCTTTCTTTCTTTCTTTCTTTCTTTTTTTCTTTCTTTCTTTCTTCTTTTAGTGTTTAATTGAAAATTATATTTGTAGTTTCTAAAATGTTGATCCGTAAACCACTTTCTTGGTAGCACATGTGCCAATGAAAACAAAAGGTGAAGAACTGAACTAGTCTCTCAGTGCCTTCCAACCACAAGGGGGTGCGAACAGAAGTACAATATTACTGTGTACCAGATCAGAAGAGAACCGGCACTACAGGTGAATAGCACTACAGACTACAACAGTCTGCCCACCTGGTAACCCAGAATTCAGTTCACCCACCTTCTATACATAAATGTACTCATCCTTCTTTCATTCCCCTTAGAGCCCAAAAGTCCTGTCCAGTTTCAGCATCAAACAAAAAGTTCAGGATCTCATGACAGTCTATACTTTAGTGAATGAGGCAGCCTCATCATCGAACTTGAGTACGGCTCTCTTGATCTGGAAACCAGTGAACTAGAAAGATGAGCTATTTGCACCCCCTACTCCTCCCCCATTATGCAGTGGCTAAACACTCCCATTGGGAAAGGGACAAATGGGAGATACTCAGCAGTCACTGGTCCATAGCAATTGTGAATAGGCTGAGAGTAGGCAGACACTCCAAGACGCCTCCACCCCTCCATTCCTACAGGGATGGCACATTTCTTCAATCGGCCCTGATTCAGCTCCCTGGAGGTCCTTCCCTTGTCTGTGTTCTCCTTTGCACTTGGCTCTGCTTTGCTTTTTCACCACTCCTTTTGATATGATCTGAATGGGACATGAGTAAATGACCTCCTGGCAGATGAATAGCTTTCTCAGCCTGCTTGCAGGCCCAAAGGTGGTTGAGGGAACCAAGGGTCACTTAAAATATCAAGCAGTCACAGACATTTTTTAGGCTAGGCTAGTGGTTCTTTTAAAAAACATTGATGAGAGAGAAACATCAATCGACTGTCTTCTGCACACCCACCACTTGGGGTCAAGTCCACAATCCAGGTTGTGGCCTGACTGGGAATTGAACCAGCAACCTCTTGGTGCACAGGATGATGCTCAACCAACAGAGCCGCACCAACGGGCTTCATATAGCTTCTTGATCCCTTGCTCTCTCTCTCTTCTCTTTCTGGTACCCCTATGATGTGGTTGTTGTTATGCTTGACATCCCCAAGGCCCCTTAGACTTTCATTTTTAAAATTATTTTGTGTTGTCCTGCTTGGGTGTTTTCTGTTATCGTGTCCTTTAAATTGCTTAGCTAATCTTCTGCTTCATCTAACCTGCTAGTGTAATCTTCATTTCAAATGTTAAATTCTTCATATCTGACTGGTTCTTTTGGTGATTTCTATGTCCTTTTTTTATGCTTGTTATCTCTTAAAGTTCTAAGTTTATCCATTCTTTCACTTAGTTCCTTGAGCATCCTTATAACCATTGTTTTGAATTCTGTATCTGGTAGAGTGCTTATCTCCATTTTATTTCATTCTTTTTCTGGAGATTTCTCCTATTCTTTCATTTGGGAGGTGTTTAATTTTTTTTTTTTTACTTTTAATTTTGGCTGCTTCTCTGTATTTGTTTCTGTGTATTAGGTAGATCTGCTATGTCTCCCAGTCTTGGTATGGTAGCCTTATATAGTTGTTGTCCTGTGTGGTTCAGTGATGCAGTCTCCCTAATCACCTGAGCTAGGTACTCCAGGAATGTCCCTTATGTGGGTTATGTGAGCTCTGTGTTGTAGTTGAGTTTTGATTGCTATTGGCCCATCCATGGATGTAATCGACCCTCAGCCTGGCTGACTATGAGCATCGACCCCACCACAGTGTAGGAGCTTTTATGTGGGGGCTAACCTCACAAAGTGGAATTTGGCCCAGCAGGGTCTGGTGCCTGCCAAGATGTCCTTTTGGGTGTGCCACTGGTGGAGCTAACTGAGTCGTGCTCTGATGTTGTCTGAAGCCCACCACCGAGTGTATTGTTTCTGGGGTCTCTTGAGCGGCACTCCGGTGCAGGTCAATGTCAGATGCCGCCTGTGACCAGTCTTGAGGAACCTTTTGGAACTACAAAGTGATCCACAGTTTGTGGCGGCCTCTGCTGGGCCTGAGTGCACTTGGAAGGAGCCAGGCTGTGTACCACCAGGACCTAGCCGGGGAGTAAGTCAGCAAAAAGTTTGTTACCTCAAGATCTGCCTCTGTTTGCTGGATGCCTGTTAGGCTCAGTCACTGAAAGAGCCTCTGGCAGTAAGCCAGTTGTGTGAGTAGGCCCTCAGTAAGTCACCAGGTAGGGGTGGTGGTGTTCACCAATGGTGTTCACAGACTCAAACTTGGCCAGTGCTGGGCTGAGGACACTCAGCAAACGTCTCAGGGGTACAACAAAGCCATCAGTGACCTTCTAGGGGCCTGTAGACCTTTGTGGTGGGGCGGGGTCTCAGGGAGCCCTCAGGGTGAGGCCAGCGGAGTTCATTAGGCTAAAATAGTCTAAGATTTGGCCATGTGGAGGGAGGGCTCTTCAAAGAAATGGTGGTGTCAGTGAGGTATAGAAGGGAAAACTTAGTCTCTCCCTGTCCATCTCTGCCACCCCCTGAGTCTGCCCGGACCTCCTCAGGAGCCTTCCAAGAACTTCTGCACCACAGACCCAGGCTGGCCACAGCCAGTGACTTCTCCACAGGGTGAAGGCTTGGCAGGGCAGGGCCACAGGGAGTTGGTAGGGGAGGGCTGGTGCATCCCCCCAGGCTGATGCCATATGAAGGGCAATGCTCGACCCAGGAAAGATGGCATCTGTGGGTGGTGTGGGACCATGGATGCAGCACAGGGACCTTGGCAGCTGTCCCTCCAGCCCTCTCCCTGTAAGACTCTGTTCTGCTCTGAGCTGCTGTCTCTCTGCCAGAGTCTGGGATGAGTGCCTGCAAAGATTGTGTGTTGGCCCTTTAAGAGGGCACTTGGTTTTCTTCCTTACCTCTCTTCCTTATCTTTACCTGGGGGATAGAATCCCCACTGGTTTTCACAGCCAGATGTTATGTGGGCACCTCTTCCTAGCTCCGTGCTCCAGGTTGAGGAGCCCAGCGTGGGGTTGAGAACCCTCACTCCTCAAAAGGTACCTTTACAGCTGAGATATCCCTGCGGATTGTCTATTGTCACACATGGGGTGGGGCTAGCCCTTTGCATGTCTCCATCCTGCCTAGCACTCTGGCTGGGACTTCTTCTGTAACCCTTATTTATAAGACTTCTGTTCATCTTCATTTGGTTATTCAGGTTGACTGTTCTATAATTTGGTTGTCATTTGCATTTGGTCCTGTGAGGAGCTGAGTTTAAGTTCCACCTGCTTCACCAACAACTTGCATCCCCCACCCTCTCTGTATCTTCTGTGCTGAGGTGTCTGTCCAGAGCTTATGCCCTCTTTTTAACGGGGTTGTTTGTTTTCTTATTGTTGAAGATTAAGTGACTTTTGAAAAAATACGTAGATACCAGTTCTTTATCAGATCCGTTTTGAAAACACTTTCTCCGATTCTGTGGCTTATGTTAAAATCAGTTAGAAGACAGAGATCTGCAATAATGCCCTCCTCTCCCTTCTCTCCTGCTCCCCCACCATCAGGGGCTTCTCTCTCTCTTTCTCCAGGGAGAGCCCATCTAGAGAGGATATATGTTCTCTGCTCAGACAGCTCCCATTTCTGAGCAGACAAGATACGTCACTGACTGTGGCCTCACCTGGCAGCCTCACACCAAGTGGACTCCACCTGACCTGACTTTGAATGAGATGACGGCTCTCTCCCTCCTCCCCACTGAGCAGAGTCCCACTCACAGACGCTGGATGTGCTGGGTGTGTGGGCTGGGCTGGCACAGGACCGAGGCAGAGATCACCGCTGGAGAACCTCTGTGGTTTGGGTGCTGTGACCTGCCCCAAAACCTCGAGCCTGATGCTCTCACCTTCTGGCACCTTCCATGCGGCCCCTTACAAGATCCCTTCTGCTCACACAAGGTCAAGTGGGCCCTGCTGTTGCAACTGAGAACTCCCCCTGGATGGAGCACAGTCACGGTGGTCCCTGGCTGCCTCCCTAGACCTGCTTTCCTGACAGAGAGGAAGGGGAGAGGGAGCAGGCCAGAATGTACAGGCCCCACCCTCCAGTGTCCTGGGCGGCAGGGCCAGGCCGCTCAGCTCAGCTGTTATGGAGCAGGTTGGGACTGGTGTGGGCTAGGGGTGGGAGTTGGGGAGAGGGTAGATGGATGGCTTCCAGCTGGGTTTGTCACTCTCAGGTCCCTTCATCTCCTCCACTCCCACCTCTCCTCCTTTCTCCCTCCCTGAGGTCTCAGCCCCAGGTCTCCTCACCCCTGCTTTCCCAAACAAGGCTCGAAGTGGACAACGTGACCTCAAATGTAGGGAACTGCCCCCAATACCCTAAAATCATGTTTACATTAGACCAAGAATCTCCACTTCTGGTGACCCATCCTAAATAAAGATTTATGGACGCACAAGTTCCCTTCAGCACGATGATAGGAGTGAAGAATCAGAAACGGCTCATGGTCCACAGCAGGGGCTTTGGGAATTCTGATGTGGGGACACAGACAATGCCAAGGAGGGAGAGGACTGACTGGCAGGGTCCACTCCTTGGGAAATGAGGTTCCAGAAGGGCACATGATGCAGAATCTGCCCTGCCCACTACCCCCAAGTGCACACACACATGTGCACACATGAATATGCAGAGGCAACCATATATACATGCATAAGCATGGGAACACAGCCATCCACACATGTATGCATAGTGAGGGAACACAGGTACACGCCTGTGCACATGCAAACACAATGTGCACACATAGGGAAGGGGCTGGAACAGGGAGCACCCCTGTCAGACTCTCCCTAGGAGGAACTCGTTCTTTACTTGATTCTGAATTGCTTAGGATTCATTATTGTACCATAATAAGCCTTTTTATTTTGGTCAGAAATACTATAAAAATAACTAAATGATATACTTTACTTCATAGATGACTGATCAATGGATCACATTGAAAACATGACTTTACTATTGTCAGAACTATCAGTCACACATGCATTATAAAAAAACTAGACATCATCTCAAGCAGAAGATAAGAAATTTGCAACTCCCACCCCAGAGGTGACCGTCAGGAGTGACTTGGTGGGTACCTCTCAGGCTCTGCCGCTCTCATTCTGTTTGTCTGTCTCTGTCACAGGGAGACTCATTCTCACATGTATGGATCTGCCTGTGGAATTCACATATGTGTGGTCTAACTGGTAGGATCCTGGATGCGGAGAGTTAGTTCACGTGTCTCACATGAAAGGACCCCTGGGGCCCTTACCTCTGGGCACACAGAGACCCGGGCACCCACTTGAGCAGCTGCTCAGCTTCCCTTCATGTGGACCAGGATTGGTGGATCCCATGACCTCTCCGTGGACATAGGAGGTTTTACCAATTCAAGGCTATCTCATCAGTGCTCTGATGGGCAGTCTCAAAAATCCATCTCTGAACAATTGTGCAAGGATTTCTGTGGGGTAACCCCTAGGGGGAGCACTGCCAGGTGCAGGTGTGCCCTGTGGAGCTTTGGCAGGTGCTGCACACTGTTCTCCCAGAGGGTGGCCTTTCCCCTCCTCCCCAGGGGATCTGCTGGGGGCTCTGCTGCCTCACTTTGTCCCCAGGGTGGTGGACACCAGCCCAGAAGCCTGCCCGTCTGATGGCGACAGTGCCCTCTCCCCAGTGTCCAGAGTGGGTGTGTCCCCATCAGGGAGGTGGGGCCTCTCTGACATGGAGAGACGTGTGCACTGCCTCATTGGAAGTGCATGTGTCTGCCCTTTGTCCCTTTAGAACACACCTTTCCAGAGTTCTCTGCACCCCAGGGAGGTTACACCTCTCTCTGGCCTTGTGTTGTGAGGAATGCTTTGCAGCTTGAGGTTTGTCTTTCCGGATTTCTGCATTTTTCTTCTTTTTGTTTTGGGCACAGGAAGAGCCAGCCTCTGCCTGATTGGCTTCTGGCCCTCGGGCCACACCGAGCACAGAGCCTCTACCCGGAGATTAAGCACGCACTTACTAAAAGGGCTTCTTCTTTTTTTTTTTTTTTACATCTAATCCAGTGGGATTTTCCTTTCAAATAACAAAAATGCTATTTCAGATAAAAACAAACAAAAATATGTGAGCAGGCACAAAAAGGCACTAAGATTCCATGTGTAGGGAACGTCCAGAACAGGTAACAGAGCAGAGACAGAAAGCAGGCCAGGGGTCTCCAGGGGCCGGAGGAATGAGGAGTGAGGACTGTTGGAGCAGGGTTTCCTTCTGGGGAATGGAACATCCTGCAACTAGACGGTGGTGATGCTTGCCCAGCATCGTGAGTGTCCTTCAGGCTCAAGAATGACACCATTTAATATGTAAACAATAATTTTATTTATTTATGAAGTTCAATCACTCCAGGGAGAAACAATGCATAAAATAAGAAAGAAGAATAGAGAAAAACAAAAAGACCCAAAAATACTCTGAATAATAACAATTAAAAAATAAACAATTGAATAACCCCATGAAGAAAAGTGAAACATAAAAAGGAAGGAAAATAGAAGGAAAAGGTCAACGAGGGGAGGTAGCACCAGTTTTTCTGAGGGGAGACGGCGAGCAGTCTCAGCCTGCGGCTCTGGAGCTGGCGCTGCTGGGGTTTCAGGAGGCAGCTCCTCCTCTGAGGCAGGACCCAGGGAAGGTTCCAGGGAGGGCTCCTCATCCAGGGGTGGTGGGGCCTCAGTCATGTCTGCAGGGGCCTCCCAGGCCGGCCCCGGCTCCACAGCTGCCACCGGAGAGGCCGATGGAGGTGGCAGGAGCTCTGGGGGTGCCCACGCCTCCAGCTCTTCATCCGACTCCTCGTCAGATGCCTCTGTCTGGACTTCAGGTGTTTCTGCAGGAGCCTCCTCTGCCTCCTGGGCCGGTGCTGGGTTGTGAGAGGAGAAAAGATCACCCACATGCCTGCATTTCCTTGTGCCCCCTTCACCGCCCTCCGCCCCCAGGATAGAACACAGGCCAGAGCCTTACAGAGAAGCCACAGCCCAGGACCCACCACAGGACGTCCTCCTCGCTGACAGTCCAGCAGGTGGGTGGTCTGAGGCCGGGTTTTGCCCCTGGCCAGGCTCTGGGGGTGCTCCCTGTGTGCCTGGCACTGAGCCCTCCCCATAAGCTCACATGCACCTGCCCCCCAATCTATTCCCACCTTCTCACCCTTGGGCTCTGCCTCCTCGGGCTCCAGGGACTCTGGCCAGGAGTGATTCCCGTGGGCATTTGGCCGCATGTAGGCACATGCTGGGAACCTCCTGGGGACCCTGGGCGACTCCAGGCCGGGGCTGGAAACTGGATCCAGGATGGAGCTTAAAACTCTCTTCGGCCTTGGATTCCAGGTTGCATGCCACCTCCAGAACCTGGGTGGCTGCTGTCCCGCTATGACCCGAGTTAAGTCCTGCAATGATAGTGACCAGCAACCGGTCCAGAGATCTCAAACCCTGCCCGGCCCTAGTCGCTGCTGCTTCTGCCCCCTGGACCTTCTACTCCCGGATCAGGCCCAGCCCTGTGTCTGCACAGACCTCCTCCCAGGGGAAATGAGAGTCACCTCCAGGGCTCAGGATAGACCTCGGGCAGAGGGCGCCGCCCACACTCCACGTCCACCCAGCCAGCCTTGACCAGGGATGCGAACATGACTGGTCCACCAGGCTTCTGACCCCTCCTCAGCCTGTTCTTGCTCAGGCCCTTTCTATGTGAACCCCCTTACACACACACACACACACACACACACACACACACACACACACGGAGGGGACATCGGGCTGCTCAGGTGAGGTAAGAGTGGTGGCCTGGCCCGCACTCAACCACCCTGGGCCTCCCTGTGTTACCTCTGGCTCCAACCATTTCAAGGGCGACACGGGTCTGCGCTGAGGATCGAAATAGCGTGGGCCACTGCGGAACCCACTCTTATGGCTGCCTCTCTTCAGGCCTTGGTCTCGGTACAGGGGGAGACAACACGAAAACATGGTGTCCTCTCCAACGTCTCTATCCGAGTGAGATGGGAAGGGGCAGTTATAGAATGTAGCTGCCTGGTTACCGGGTTCTGCTGGGCTCCATCGTCAGGAAGTGAGGTCACTGCTCATGTGTGAGGAGGTGCTCGGGGTAGGGGACCCAGGGGTGACCTCACTTCCTGACGATGGAGCCCAATGGAACCCGGTAACCAGGCAGCTACATTCCATAACTGCCACTTCCCATCTCACTCGGATAGAGACGTTGGAGAGGACACCATGTTTTCGTGTTGTCTCCCCCTGTACCGAGACCAAGGCCTCAAGAGAGGCAGCCATAAGAGTGGGTTCCGCAGTGGCCCACGCTATTTCGATCCTCAGCGCAGACCCGTGTCGCCCTTGAAATGGTTGGAGCCAGAGGTAACACAGGGAGGCCCAGGGTGGTTGTGTGCGGGCCAGGCCACCACTCTGACCCCACCTGAGCAGCCCGATGTCCCCTCCGTGTGTGAGTGTGTGTGTGTGTGTGTGTGTGTGTGTGTGTGTGTGTGTGTGTGTCAGGGGGTTCACATAGAAAGGGCCTGAGCAAGAACAGGCTGAGGAGGGGTCAGAAGCCTGGTGGACCAGTCATGTTCGCACCCCTGGTCAAGGCTGGCTGGGTGGACATGGAGTGTGGGTGGCCCCCTCTGCCCGAGGTCTATCCCGAACCGTGGAGGTGACTCTCATTTCCCCTGGGAGGAGGTCTGTGCAGACACAGGGCTGGGCCTGATCCGGGAGTAGAAGGTCCAGGGGGCAGAAGCAGCAGCGACTAGGGCCGGGCAGGGTTTGAGATCTCTGGGCCGGTTGCCGGTCACTGTCATTGCAGGACTTAACTCGGGTCATAGCGGGACAGCAGCCACCCAGGTTCTGGAGGTGGCATGCAACCTGGAATCAAAGACCGAAGAGAGTTTTAAGCTCCATTCTGGATCCAGTTGCCAGCCCCGGCCTGGAGTCGCCCAAGGTCCCCAGGACGTTCCCAGCATGTGCCTACATGCGGCCAAATGCCCACGGGAATCACTCCTGGCCAGAGTCCCTGGAGCCCGAGGAGGCAGAGCCCAAGGGTGAGAAGGTGGGAATAGAATGGGGGGAAGGTGCATGTGAGCTTGTGGGGAGGGCTCAGTGCCAGGCACACAGGGAGCACCCCCAGAGCCTGGCCAGGGGCAAAACCCGGCCTCAGACCACCCACCTGCTGGACTGTCAGCGAGGAGGACGTCCTGAGGTGGGTCCTGGGCTGTGGCTTCTCTGGAAGGCTCTGGCCTGTGTTCTATCCTGGGGGGCGGAGGGCGGTGAAGGGGGCACAAGGAAATGCAGGCATGTGGGTGATCTTTTCTCCTCTCACAACCCAGCACCGGCCCAGGAGGCAGAGGAGGCTCCTGCAGAAACACCTGAAGTCCAGACAGAGGCGTCTGACGAGGAGTCAGATGAAGAGCTGGAGGCGTGGGCACCTCCAGAGGTCCTGCCACCTCCATCAGCCTCTCCGGTGGCAGCTGTGGAGCCGGGGCCGGCCTGGGAGGCACCTGCAGACGTGACTGAGGCCCCACCACCCCTGGATGAGGAGCCCTCCCTGGAACCTGCCCAGGGTCCTGCCTCAGAGGAGGAGCTGCCTCCTGAAACCCCAGCAGCGCCAGCTCCAGAGCCGCAGGCTGAGACTGCTCGCCGTCTCCCCTCAGAAAAACTGGTGCTACCTCCCCTCGTTGACCTTTTCCTTCTATTTTCCTTCCTTTTTATGTTTCACTTTTCTTCATGGGGTTATTCAATTGTTTATTTTTTAATTGTTATTATTCAGAGTATTTTTGGGTCTTTTTGTTTTTCTCTATTCTTCTTTCTTATTTTATGCATTGTTTCTCCCTGGAGTGATTGAACTTCATAAATAAATAAAATTATTTCTTGCATATTAAATGGTGTCATTCCTGAGCCTGAAGGACATTCACGATGCTGGGCAAGCATCACCACCGTCTAGTTGCAGGATGTTCCATCCCCCAGAAGGAAACCCTGCACCAACAGTCCTCACTCCATACTCCTCCGGCCCCTGGAGACCCCTGGCCTGCTTTCTGTCTCTGCTCTGTTACCTGTTCTGGACGTTCCCTACACATGGAATCTTAGTGCCTTTTTGTGCCTGCTCACATATTTTTGTTTGTTTTTATCTGAAATAGCATTTTTGTTATTTGAAAGGAAAATCCCACTGGATTAGAGATTAGATGTAAAAAAAAAAAAAGAAGAAGCCCTTTTAGTAAGTGTGTGCATAATCCTGGGGTAGAGGCTCTGTGCTCGGTGTGGCCCGAGGGCCAGAAGCCAGTCAGGCAAAGGCTGGCTCTTCCTGTGCCCAAAACAAAAAGAAGAAAAATGCAGAAATCCGGAAAGACAAACCTCAAGCTGCAAAGCATTCCTCACAACACAAGGCCAGAGAGAGGTGTAACCTCCCTGGGGTGCAGAGAACTCTGGAAAGGTGTGTTCTAAAGGGACAAAGGGCAGACACATGCACTTCCAATGAGGCAGTGCACACGCCTCTCCATGTCAGAGAGGCCCCACCTCCCTGATGGGGACACACCCACTCTGGACACTGGGGAGAGGGCACTGTCACCATCAGACCGGCAGGCTTCTGGGCTGGTGTCCACCACCCTGGGGACAAAGTGAGGCAGCAGAGCCCCAAGGAGATCCCCTGGGGAGGAGGAGAGAGGCCACCCTCTGGGAGAACAGTGTGCAGCACCTGCCAAAGTCCCACAGGGCACACCTGCACCTGGCAGTGCTCCCCCTAGGGGTCACCCCACAGAAATCCTTGCACAATTGTTCAGAGATGGATTTTTGAGACTGCCCATCAGAGCACTGATGAGATAGCCTGGAATTGGTAAAACCTCCAATGTCCACCGAGAGGGCATGGGATCCACCAATCCTGGTCCACATGGAGGGAAGCTGAGCAGCTGCTCAAGTGGGTGCAGGGGCCTCTATGTGCTCAGAGATAAGGAACCCAGGGGTCCTCTCATGTGAGACATGTGGACCTGACTCCTCCTGTAAGACCACATACATGTAATTTCAACACACAGACCATCATATGTGAAAACGACATGACACTGTATGTAGAGAACCCTAAAAATTCCACCAAAAAACTACTAGAACTGATAACTGAATTCAGTAAAGTAGCAGGATACAAAATAAAAATCCAGAAATCAGTTGCATTTATGTCGACCAATAATGATCAGAAAGGGAAACTGAGAAAAGAATACCATTTACAATTACATATAAAAAATACCTAGGAATAAATTTAACCAAGGATGTAAAAGACTTGTACTGAGTAAATTATAAGACACTAAAGAAAGAAATTAAAGGAGAGCTGGACCAGTGTGGCTCAGCAGTTGAGCATCAACGTATGAACGAGGAGGTCAAGGTTCGATTCCTGGTCAGGGCATATGCTGGGGTTGGGGGCTCTATTCCCATTAGGGGGCCTGCAGGAAGCAGGTGATCAATGACTCTCTCTCAACATTGATGTTTCTATCTCTTTCCCTCTCCCTTCCTCTCTGAAATCAATAAAAATATATTTTAAAAAGAACGAAATTGTAGAAGATACAAATAAGTGGAAGTATATACTTTGTTTATGGATAGGAAGAATGAACATCATTAAAATGTCCATACTACCCAAAGAAATCTATAGATTTAACACAATTCTATCAAGATACCAATGGCATATTTCACGGAACTAAAACAAATATTCCATAAAATTATATGCAACCACTAAAGACCCCAAATAGTAACAGAAATCTTGAGAAATAAGAACAAAGTTAAAGAAATCACACTACCTGAAAACAGACCATCCTACAAGTTTACAGTAATCAAAACAGAAAAAACAGATACGTAAGTCAATGAACTAGAATAGAACGCCCAGAAATAAACCTACACTTTTATGGTCAGTTAATATTTGACAAAGGAGGTAGGAATATATAATGGAGTAAAGACAGTCTATTCAAAAAATGGTGTTGGGAAAAATGGACAGATACTTGCAAAAAAAAAAAAAAGGAAACTAGACCACTTTCTTACACCATACACAAGAAAAAACTCAAAATGTATTAAAGATTTATATGTAAGACTCAAAATTTAAAAATCCTAGAAGAAAACATAGGCAGTAAAATCACTGTATTTCTCATAGCAATATTTTTTCTGATGTATCTGTTTGGACAATGGAAACAAAAGAGAAATTGAACAGGAGTACATCAAACTAAAAGGTGTTTGCACAGAAAAAGAAACCATCAACAAAATGAAAAGACAACCACTAAATGGGAGAACATACCCACCACTGAGACATCTGATAAGTTAATAATCAAAATTTATAAAGAACTTATAGAACTTAACACCCAACAAACAGTCCAAATAAAAATTGTGCAAAGGACTTAATGTACATTCCTCCAAACTGGACATACAGATGGCCAATAGACATATGAAAAGGTGTTCAGTGTCACTAGTCATCAGAGAAATGCAAATTAAAACCACAATGAACTCCCTGGCAAAGGGCAAGGAGACACCCGATCGGTGGTGTTGCTCTTCTATCCGTCAGGGCAAAGCAGATGCACAGTCCTGGCTTTATTCTAGCTCGATGCCTGTGTTGGTGGCTAGAGCTGTTTCATGCGTGGGGCACTTAAAACAAACAAACACCACAATGAGAAATCATCTCACACCTTTTAGAATGATTATCATCAATCAAACAACAAGTATTGGCAAGGATGTGGAGAAAAGGGAACCCTGGTGCACTGTTGGTGGGAATGCAGATTGGTGCAGCCACTGCAGAAAACAGTATGGAGTTACCTCAAAAAATAAAAAATGGAACTGCCTTATGACCCGATTCCACATTTGGGAATTTATGCAAAGAACCCCAAAACACTAATTCAAAAGAATACATGCACCCCCATGTTAAGTGTAAAGTTATTTACACTAGCCAAGACTTGGAAGCAGCCCAAGGGCCCATCAGTAGAGGAAAGGATAAAAAATGCTGTGGTACATCTTCACAGTGGAACACTACTCGGCCATAAAAAAGAAGGAAATCTTACATTTTGCAACGGCATGAATGAACCTGAATGAACCAGTCAAAAAAGAAAAATACCATATAATTTCATTTATGTGTGTAATCTAATGAACAAAATAACAAACAAAATAGAAACAGACTCACAGATAAAGATAGCAGACTGACAGCTGTCAGGAGAGGGGCATTGGGGAGGGCTGGGTGAAAAAGGTGAAGGGATTAAGCAAACACAAAACAAAATGAACCTCATAGACATAGACAATAGTATGGTGATTACCAGAGGGAAAGGGCAGTGGGGGCAGAAGAAGAAGTAAAGGAAGGCTAAATGGTGACAGAAGGAGAGTTGGCTTTGGGTGGTGAACACACAATACAACATGTATTATAGAATTGTATACTGGAAACCTACACAATTTTATTAACCAACGCTACCCCAATACATTCAATAAAAAGAAATATAAATAAAAAGTATTGTCCTGGTTTCCAAAACCTTGAAAACAAATGGAGAAACATTTATTTACAATGGCTCTAAAAGGTATTCATTTCTTTGTGAAAAGAACTCCTTAAGTTATTCTGTGTTCCGATTGTGCTTTCTAAAATGGAAATGTGTTCAATAAAGCTAACAGAAAAGATAAGACCCATGTTTTGTTTGCTTTACAAAAAGACTTCTGAACCCTCACTGCAAATAGGTGAGGGGTTCTCATGATTAAAGAGCACAGAAAACTACACTCACAGCCTGCCGGCCTTGTCTAGGTGATGGTGAGGCCTCCTGTCCAGCTCACCATGCCTTTGTGGGGGGATGTCCTTCTCAGAAAACACAACAGCACCTCCTCGGGTGGCCGATATTCCCTGCGGTGTTGTGTGGGAGTAGAAGAAGACCTCAGCCAGAATGTGAAGAAGTCGGGTTTTGCCTTAATATACAAATTATTTCTATAACATCAAGCAAGGAACCTCACCTCTCTGGGTTTCCGATTTTGTATATGTAAGTGGGAACCAAAAATGATACTGGCATCAGTTGATTCTTCAGAGTCAAATAGATAAATCAGCCCACACATTTGACTTTCTCGAAGTTCATTGCATAGAGCAGCGGTCGCCAACCGGTGGTCCGCGGACCACTGGTGGTCTGTGAGGTCCGAAAGGTTGGCGACCGCTGGCATAGAGGATTCCCAGAAGGGCTTTATTAACGCTCACAGCAGTTCCCTTCTAAGACCTAACTCTGGGTCTTGAAGAGTTTTCCTATCTGTAACCTGCTGCCACTGCTACTTGGTTCAGGCTCTCTTGTGTTTTACTGAACACCCTCCAGAATGTCAGTTCCGTTTACAAGGACCACCGCCTCCTTGGTTTCTCTCAACTAACATGTCAGGTTCCTGGCAAGTTGCCTGGACCAAGAACCAACCACAAACCCAGGTAGGCCAATCAGTTTCTGGTCTTTAGGAAATAGGAGGTGGGACTCTAAGAGCAACTGCCTGAAGAACAGCCTTACCCTTAGCACACACCGTTTCTGCTCCTCATCTTACTCAGTGCCTCAGGAGAGACTTAAGCACTGGGGCCATGGACTGATGGCTCAAGCTTCTTCCCAAGTCTGCCCAACAGTTATTCTACTCATTTCTTTCATTTGACCAGGAAGTGCTCATTGGTCTACTATTTATAGGCATTTTATCTATGATATTTTTAATTGTTTTTATTAAGGTATTACATATGTCCATATTCCCCATTGCGCCCCCCCCCCACTCCAGAAAATGCCCTCATCCCCCAGCTGTCTCTGTCCATTGTTTATGCTTATATTCATGCATACAAATCTTTTGGTTGATCTCTCTCCCTTACCCCCACCCTCCCCTACTTTCCCTCTGAGGTTTGAGCATCTGATCGATGCTTCTCTGTTTCTGAATCTGTTTTTGTTCATCAGTTTATGTTGTCCATTATAATCCGCGAATGAGTGAAATCATGTGATATTTATCTTTCTCTGACTGGCTTATTTCGCTTAGCATAATGCTCTCCATTTCCATCCATGCTGTTGCAAATGGTAGGACTTCCTTCTTTTTTTACAGCGGCATAGTATTACATTGTGTAGATGTACCACGGTTTTCTAATCCATTCCTATGCTGATGGGCACTATGATATTTTCATTTACTCTTTGCAACAACATCACACCCATTTGGCTTTCTAGAAGTTCAATAATGAGAAATCCAGAGGCAGGTGTTACGATCACCTACATTCTATAGATGTAGAAACTGAGGCTCAAAAAGGCCAAGTCTCGGCTATAAAGGGGGAACCAGGAGTCTAAGTTAGGTCTTTCTGATTCCAGAGCCCCTGTGTTTCCCTGGGAGCATGGCGGTGCTAGTTTTCCCATTCCACAGAGCTGAGGAGGTCTGTGGTCAGTCACGTGGTGATGGTGGCACCAGCCAGTGGTGGAAGGACTCCATCCTTCTCAGACACTCCTGAGGACAGTGCAGAGGCCAGGTGTAGACACAGGGTGGCAGAGACCATAGGACACACCGCTCCTCTAGCCTGGACTGAGTATAGTCTTGCTTCTTGCTTTCTGTATTCTTTTAAGTTAAGAAAAAGATATGCACAACTATTAAATACATACCCAAACTATAAATGTTTCATAATCTGCTTCATTAGTGAACAGAAACACCCAGCAGAGTAGGAGTCAAGCTTTGGGTCTAGTGAGAAATGAGGGGCTGGAGTTTTCAGCCACAGAATGGAAAGAGCAGTAGCTGTGATGATGAAATAACTTCCCATCCTGAGATCAGCAAGGGAGGTCAGTGTTTTGCCTGTTTAGTCTCTTATTTAACTGACTGACTGTGCATATTACCTGGATTCCCTCCAGGTCATTGGATATACACTGAGTGGCCAGATTGTTATGATCTCTGAACACATAATAATCTGGCCATTCAGAGTGTGTGTGTGTGTGTATTAGAGGCCTGGTGCATGAATTTGTGCATGGGTGGGGTCCGGCCAGCCTGGCCAGGGAGAGGGGACATGGGCAGTTGGCCGGCCTGCCTGCTGGTCAAACTCCTGGTCGAGGGGACAATTTGCATATTAGCCTTTTATTATATAGGATATACACTGAGTGGCCAGATTATTATGCATTCAGAGATCATAAT
This sequence comes from Cnephaeus nilssonii, assembly GCF_951640355.1. NCBI lineage: Eukaryota > Metazoa > Chordata > Mammalia > Chiroptera > Vespertilionidae > Cnephaeus > Cnephaeus nilssonii. The sequence continues at coordinate 45,264,567 of NC_137085.1, read as the reverse complement.
AATTTGGCCACTCAGTGTATTGGGAGTGTATTGTCCTGATCAATTCTGATTATCTACTGATATATCCACTGGTCTGGATAAGGCTATCCATTGTAATCCTTGTGGAAGGGGCATGCTGTCAACAACATGCACCTATTTCCTTGGTAAAAAGACCAGTGTTTGATGTTCAGAAATGAGAGAACTCAAGGAGCCTGAACTCTTTGTGGAACACAGTGAGGAGAAGTTATGAGTAATAAAACGGGTGAGCTGAGGGCTTACGGTTAAGAATCCCTGTGTTTTGGCTTCGTTGGAGAGTATAGGAGGAATGGATGGGCTGAACCCAAATTACAGAGGAACCTGCATCATGTCAGACCACAGAGGAAGTGAGGGAGCCATCCAGTAGCTTTAAAAGGAAATAATAGCCCTGGCCGGTTTGGCTCAGTGGGTAGAGCGTCGGCCTGCGGACTGAAAGGTCCCGGGTTCGATTCTGGTCGAGGGCATGTACCTTGGTTGCAGGCATATCCCCAGGGGGGGTGTGCAGGAGGCAGCTGATCGAAGTTTCTCTCTCGTTGATGTTTCTAACTCTCTATCCCTCTCCCCTCTCTCTGTAAAACAATCAATAAAATATATTTTTTAAAAAGGAAATAATACGTCCACGCTGAAGGGGAACAAGGCTGGAGGTGGGGAGAACCGAGTAGGACCCTCCTGCAGCAACCCAGGGGTGGTGGTGCCCTGAACTGAGGGACCAGCAGTGGGAGAAGGGCATGGCCATGAGCTGTTAGGGAGGTGGGACTGGTGGACGTGGTGACCACCTAGCTGATGGATTTCATGTTGTGCGTGTGAAATGCTTAGATCAGTATCAGGCCCACGGGAAGGAACCGGTACATCTCAGCTGCTATTGAATGGGAGGACAGGTGAGGGAACTGTTAGGAGGAGGGAGCCTGAAATATGTGGGATGGAAACGAGCCTTGAACATTCTACAGCACAACGTGGAGCAGTGGTGGCATCAGTTAGTCCAACGCTGAGATCACAGGAGCGAATGAAGCCCAGGTATCACCTCACAGCACATCCTGATGGCAGAGAAGACCTCCTCCTCCTCAAACCCCACAAAAACACGCTGTAGATTCCTCAGAAAAACCTTCCCACTGCCCAGCGGGCTCTTTTTTTTTTCCTTTTTCACCCACTAGAGCAGCTTGCCTGGGCTCAGCACCGCAGTGGACAACCCAATCTGGACATGAACATCTGTAGCTTATGTGGTCACCCGTGGCCCAGCTGTGGTTCATGCTCACGGGGCAACGTGGAGACACCGTTTTTGTGTGAGTGCCTGTGTGCTCTGGGGAGGGATGCCAGAGAGTGAAAGTTGGGATGAAAACAACCTGACCTCAAGAGAAAGAAACGATCTGACCTTAGCAGGACAGCTAATACTTCTAGCGGGCCTGTGCAAGTTCACAAGATGTATTTACAAGCATGGTCTCAGTGAGTTCCTCATCGCTTGCTTTTCCAGTATCGCAGGCTTGGAAAGCAGCTGTGGGTGCTCTTTGGCTTTCACTCTGCAAGTTCCTCTCTTCCTGCTCAGCAAGTCACATGACCTAAATGTAAGCGGGGCAGTTTGGGTGCTTGTGTGACTCTTCGGAGGCCTGCACATGATGGCAGAGTGCTGGGTAGCCTGTCCGTTTTGCTGGGTTCCTGCTCCCACAGATTCCTTCTTGCCCTGGCTCTGGACAGGGTCTTAGGCTTCATTAGAACAGAGGGTGCCCTTCTGTGAAGACGTCTGGGCCAGGGGAGGGGTCACAGGAGCTGCTTACAGAGCTGGGGTTGGACGGGGTTTTACTGAGTGCCAGAGTCTGGCTCTGGAACTGTCGTCTCCAATCTATGGCAGGAAAACCAGTTCCTTCCGTGGGCTGTTTCACCCTGATTTCTGTGGTACCTGACTTCGGAGGTAGGAGACGTGGGTTAACACTGGTGTGTTGAAGCCGAAGGGAAGTGGCTGGGTGCATAGAATAGCAGTCTTTGCTATTTTAGTAGGCGGTGGCTTCCCCAGGCCAGTGATGGCGAACCTCTGACACACGTGTCAGCACTAAATATTTAGTTTTTGGTTTATTAAATACAATTATATATAACAATTATACATTTATGTTATTTAAACTATAAATATCGTGAAATAATGTTTTTTCCTCAAAGTGACACACTACCCGAGTTATGCTCAGTTTTTTGGCGAAGTTTGACACACCAAGCTCAAAAGGTTGCCCATCACTGCCCCAGGCGATGGCAGGGCCAGCAAACAGGTCACTTTGGAAGGGCACCTTAGGGGAGTCTTGTCAAAGCTACAGTCCGATGTGCTGCGGCAGGTAAATAAGTTCTGTTCTTGCTGACCCCTCAACTGAAGTCCTTAGACTTCCTGGCTGAACCCACAACCGGGAGCACTGAGGCAGCCATACGCCAGGGACACGGAGTCCCCTGGGGTTCAGGCTTTCTAATAATACAGTTTCTCAGCGGCGGCGCCTGCAAAGTAAGTGTCCTTGTGTGTTTCACTGGAGACAGCCGACCGCCTTCCTATTTCCCTCGCCTTGGGGTGGGAGTGATTTCCTCATCACTTGCTTTTCCAAGTATAACTAACTGCTTGGAGAAAGCAGCTGCGGATTCTCTTCAGCTTTTTTCTAATAGTTTCTGTCTTCTTAGTCAGTGAGCCACATGACCTAAACATAGCAGGGGCAGGGTGGTTGGGTGCTTGTGTGGCTCTTCTGAGGCCTGCAGATTACTGGCCTACCCCTTACTGGTCCAGGCTGCAGTGGCCTGGGGTTTGAGACTCTGAGGCACATGGGTAACTGAGTACTTACACTTTTAGATTGGTGTGTCTTTAACTGAGCACTCTAGAACTTTTTAGGGAACCGATTTGGGGCCTGAAGGACTTTTATTTGCCATGTAGTTCCTAGATCACCCTGGTTAGGGGAGGAGACGGTCCCTGAGACCCAGGCAGAGGTTGGGGCCGTGGATGCTTGTGTAAAAGACAGGTGTCACTCAACTTCCAGTCTTGTCCCTGAAACAAACTTGCCTTCTTGAGTTCATCTCAGATAAAGGGCACTTTGACTGATTTCCTTTTGGGATCAAGTCTCTAACATTAAAAATATAATCCCAGTACGGTCGGTGTGGCTCAGTGGTTGAGCATCGACCTATGAACCAGGAGGTCATGGTTAGATTCCTGGTCAGGGCACATGCCTGGTTGTGGGCTTGATCCCCAGTGTGTGAGGCAATGATGATTCTCTCTCATCATTGATGTTTCTATCTCTCCTTCTCTGAAGTTAATATATATATATATATTAACTTAAAATCCCAGTGAGACCTGTCGCTTTGGCCCGGCTTTGCCTTAACTGTGTGACCTTGACCAAATTACTTATCTATGCGTCAGTGTCCTCATCATTAAAAGTAGAAAGTAATGGTGTACAACTACCTCATAGGTTTGTGGTGAGGAAAATAAATCAGCTAACATATAGAAAGCCCTCAGAAAAGTACCTGGTATGTAGTTCAGTGCTATACAAAGATTGTTATTTTTCACTATTTGAATCCAGAGCAGAATGTGAAATAAAAGGATATCATAGCAAAAGCCATTCAGAGCTTCCATTTCTCCATTTTAAAATGAGGTGGTGATACCAACCCAGGTGTCCATCAACCGATGGATAAAGGAAATGTAGCATATGCACACCATGGAATATTATTATGTATATATATAAAAGCCTAAGTGAATGTCCGACCAGTAGCTATGACACACATTGACCACCATGTGGCAGATGCTCAATGCAGGAGCTGCCGAGCTGCAGTGACTTGGCAGCTACGGTTCTCAGGTGACGCACCCAGAACCAGAGAAGAAGGAGCCCTATTCCAGGGTGCGGTCACCCGAGAACTGCCCTCTTGCAATCCGGGATCCCTAGTGGGGTGTTGGAGAGCTGGTTTTGGCCCGATCCCCGCAGGCCAGGCTGAGGGACCCCACCGGTGCACGGATAGTTCAGTCATAAAAAGGAATGAAGTGCTGACACATGATACACCATGGATGAACCTTGAAGACATTACGCTAAATGAAATAACCCAGACACAAAGGACACATATGGCATGATTTCACACATGTCAGATATCTAGAAAGGCAAATTCAGAGACAGAGAGTAGCACTGAGGCTGTCAGGGGAGGGGGCGTGGGAAATGGGTAGTTATTGCTTGATGGTTACCGTTTCTGTTCCAGATGAAAACGATTTGGAAAGGGATAGTGGTGATGGTTACACAACGTGAATGCACTTAGCACCACTGAATTTTACACTTAAAAGGAGTTAAAATGGCACACTTCATGCTATATATATTTTACAATAAAAAAATTAAAAGTGACAAGAGGGAGAAATCAGCTAACTTTGAAAGAGAAGGCGCTGCTGTAGATCCGGTTTATCAGGGAAAATCTGAGCTGGTCATGACGTTAGTCTGAAAAGCCCTTTCCAGCCTTAGCCTCCTGTTCCTCCGGCACTTCCCTGCCCTTTGTTTCCTTCATGGCACATCTTGGGACAAATCTCCCCTACCCCCCCCCCCCAATTTCTGGTCCCACAGCTCTCCTCCCACCTTGGCAACACCTGCCTCAGCCTTTCTCAGGTGCCTGCTGCCCTACTGCGGGCTTTGGGTTTTTCTCTACTTGTGTGCGGCTGTTTGTCAGCTATGTCTTAACCCCTCGACGACCAGGGACTGTATCTTCTCCCGCTTTTATGCTGCTCCCTCCACTCAAGTCCTAGAGTCAGGATGAGTCCAAATGGGTGTCTGAAGATGATCCCCCCAGAAGTCCTTGCCACGAGGAACTAAAAGTACAAAGGACCTGCTTGCACCACGTTCTGGATCTGGGTTTTCCAAACTTTCCAAACTTCTACCCTACCCACTATCACATACATCTTACCTTGCGACCCAGAAAACACACACACACACACACACACACACACACACGTAGTTTCATGAAGTGACACCATTATTATATGTGCTAAAATCTTAGATTGCTGGTTTATTTGGTTTTTTAAAAAATGCTTGTAGTTACATTGATTTTTTTTGCATGTGTAACATTTTATTTCTTGAAATTGTCCATTAAAAATGAAAAGAAAAAGACTGACTAACCTGCTTGGTGAACCAAAGCTACACTTACATTTTCCAATAGCTATCTCAGTTTCCTTATAATTCAACGCAATGCGTCATCTCCCTCTGAGGAATCCCTCGGCACTAGGGCATGTGAGTCTTGCTGAGAGCCATATGCCCAGATTTCTGTCTCAACATCCCTACAACACAGTGGGATCAGTGGAGATAACATTAGATTGATTTTTGTACCTATGAAATCTTGTTTGAAAAAATACCATTATTTGAAGACTGACTCATGCTTGGGTGTGCCCACTGCTGGCCACTAGGGGGAGCTGATAGGTCAGGCTGCACAGAGGAATCCTAAACCAGGCTAAGGGCTTAGAGGAACTGGAGGGAGTGGTCTCAGTGCTGGTGGGGCCCTCAGGAAGCCCATGCAAGCTCCCACACCCCTCAGCAAGCCCCTCACAGAGGGACCAGAGGTGCTCGGTCAGAATTGATTTCGTTGAACATGTCTCTAGTGGATTTAGTTGAGTGAACTTTTCCTGGTTCACTCCCTCCTCGGGGAACCATTTAAATGCAGTGTGTGAGCTGCTTGTTGCATTTGTGGCTCAGCACTCAGACCCTCTTCCTCTTGAAGCAGCACAGAGCTCAGCTCATCCCTTTCTGTCCTTCAGATGTGTGACCGGCTGCCTTCAGACTTGTCTTAAACACCAAGTAGAATCTGCCTCACTGTGCAGAAAACCCTGCTGTGCCAGGAACCCTCCTCTCCCTCAGTCAACGAGGCTGGGTCACTTGCCACTTTGGTTGTGGGGAGTGAGGGGTCCCTGGGAGGGAGCCGAGGCCGCAGCACAGCCTGGCCCAGGTGATCCTGGAACCCAGGCACAGAGGAGATCTCCGTGACATCGAAAGCCAGCTGCGCTGAGGACGCCCTGGCCTGCCCTGGGCATTCTCCATGATGCGAATGAGAGGAAACATCTATCTTAGCTCCAGCACAGCTTCAGCGTCTGTCTGCAGCGAGGAACCGCGGGCCACTAGGCGTCTCAGCCTGCTTCTGTGAGCACCAGGAGGGGCAGCCACAACGGGGACCGCCATTCTCCAGTGCCTCACAAGGTGCCAGCTGGGTATCTTAGTTCTTCTCTTTGCTCCTTCCATTAGCTTCACTTTTCTTCTATCAGCACGGCTCTCAGGCTTGACTAAAGTGATGAGCACAGCCTGCTCCATCTTTCCAGTAGGACGTGGGGTACATGCCCCAATATTTTGAGATTTCAGTAGAGAGCTTATATCTAGAGCGAGCCAAAGGGTTATAATGCCCTTAAGCAAGGGAGAATTCTTCTCACTTCTCTGCCAACTCCCTGCCCCCCCCCTCCCCTCAACATCACTCCTCCGGCACGCCACAATGTCCAGGCTCCATGGGCTCCAATATAGGCTGGGATCAGCTATCAAAGGGGGAGGGGTTAGCCCTTTAGTAGCTGCCCAGAGACTGAGCCAGATGGACCTGGAAGACTGCCTCAGAGCAATTCCATGGACTAGAGTCCAGAAATGAGTGTGGGGCCTCTCCCTGTTGGCCACGGGACGAAGCCTGTGGTGAAAATCATGCTTGAAGGTCATGCTTGTCTGCTAAGAGCTTGGGGGGGGGGGGGCGGATTCTGACACAGCTCATGCCACTGTCCTCTTTGATTCTGCCGGCAGGAAGCCAGCGCTGTGAAGGTCAGATCCCCCTGCTCTCCAGTGAAGGCTCCTCGGTGAGGACTGGCTGGAGCTATCTATCCTCCCTCCCTCCGTGGGCCTCACCTGGACCCTCCTCCAAATCAGCCTTTGACACGCACTCCCAAGACTCTCATAACACTCTCCGCTTCCAGCTGCTTGGGGTACCACCCCTGTGATTCTCTGGTTACCATCTTCTGTCCACTGCTTAAGTTCACCGCCACGGGGTGCTCTGAGGCAGGTGACTCCAGGGAGGGGCTCCCCCATGGTGACAATGAGGCCTCTGCCGCGGAAGAGGCTCTGCCACATGTGACTGTCTTCACCCTTCCCCACAGGTATTGGAGGAGGTTAATGGGAGGATGGCGCTTGAGCACCCTCCCAAGTCCCACTGAGAACTACTCCTGGGGGAGGGCCTCACCGTGATGAACTTATTGCTCCAAACTTCTTGTTTATAGCCAAACACTCTAGCATGCGGCTTTGCAATTCTTCTCACGAATTGAAGAGGCAGGATTTGTTTCCCAATCTCCTTGAATCCTGGCTGGCCTTGTACCTTGCTCGGGCCATAGAAATGATGAGGTGCCAGTTCTGAGCTTAAGTCTCCAGCAGCCTTGGCCAGTTGTCCTTCTTGTGTCTTTGTGCGAGTTGTGAGACCATGCCTGGGCTACTCGGCTGCAAGATCAGAGTCACGTGCAATGGAGCCGAATCGCCCTCAGCTCCCTAACCAAAGCCAGCCTGGAACAGCTGACAGCGGGGAGTGCAGGCCAAGGTCAGCGGAGCCACCTCACTGACCACCCAGACATGTAGCCATACATGCTTATTGTATGTCACGGAGGCTTTCAGGCCGGCCTGCTACACCGCATTACTGTGGCCATAATCAGCTAACATGCTCCCTAGAAATTAGAGAACGATGCACCCCTTGAAGAAATCATATGTATTAGAAGCAACTTTCACCTTCAAATAATAAAATGGGTTCCTGCAGATTACTTCTTCCCTTGCATTGCTTGGAGCTGACAGCTGAATATCTTCCACTGGTCTTCCACTCTAGATGTGTTTACTATTGTGGCAGAAACCAGAGAATGAGCACCAGAATCGAAAAGTCACTTTTTATTAGGCATCAAACGAACACACGTGGGAGAAGCAAAGCCAAGAAAATCGACGCTTACTTCTGTTTGCATGGACGCCGGCTACTACGGGACTTCCCTACCCAGGTGGGGTTGGGTGGGTTGTCTGTAGCAGTTAATATCCCTCAGGTTGGCATCTGGAAAACTCCTGTGCATGTAGAGGTCAGAGTATGAACCGATCACTGACAGGTCATCTTTATAAAACTTATTGGCGGGTAATGGCAGTGTTTGGCTTCCCTCATTTCAATGCGGACTAGAAGCACAGGTAAAAATCTAGCAGAGCAGGCCCATGAGCCAAAGTCTCTTGTGCTCTAGCAATGGCAGGGTTACTGCCTCCCAAGCTGGAGTCACTGAACTCTGACACAGAAAGGTGAACTCTGACTGTCCTACCTGTTTAAACGTGACACAGACTGGACCACACAGCAGGGGTTTTTATGGCTGTCACCAAGCTTCTGGCTATTGGTGATATACTTGGTCATATACCCTCACGATGACCGAATGAATCGTGTGGGACAACTTCATTGTGTTCTCTGGTCATTCAACGCCTGCTGTCAATCAGGGTCAGCAAGTGTAGTTTCTAAAAGTGAGCCTTTTTTAAAAATTTTCTTTATTGATTAAGGTATTATATATGTGTCCTTATTCCCCCATTCCTCCCCACCCCCCTGTTGTCTGTGTCCATTGATTAGGCTTATGTGCATGCATATAAGTCCTTTGGTTGATCTCTCCCCCTTACCCCCACCGTCCCCTACCTTCCCTGAGGTTTGACGTTCTGATTGATATTTCTCTGTCTCTGAATCTGTTTTTGTTCATCAGTTTATGTTGTTCATTATATTCCACAAATGAGTGAGATCATGTGATATTTAAAAAAAAATAAAAGTGAGCCTTGTCTCTCGGAGATGAATTTAGAGGCGGGGGAGGACATAAACAAGTGGCCTCTGGTTTCCCAGGGAAACACTGATTTCTCCACCCTCTTCTTACTCATCTCAATTCAGTCTCTGGCCCCAGAGCTATGGGCACACACTGCATGCCTCTGGGCAGGAGCTCCCTCGGGTGGCCTCCCTCACAGATGCCTCTGTCTCCCGACCTTGGCGTGCGCATCCCGGAGGACGGCTGCCCTGGCTCTGCACAGGGACGCGCTGTGCGCCTCTGCCCGGTGGCGGCACGAGAACACAGAGATGGCATTCAGAGGAGGCAGCTGCGGGAGGCTCCATGCAGCACGCCCTCGCCTTGGGCCCCCACTGGGCTTTCAGAACCAGAGGGTGATTCTTAAACGAGGATCCACGAGGGAGGGAGCCGGCGCAGAGAGAGAGGCCCCGTGGGATTCGCGTGAAGAAAGATTTTCTTTCTTTCTAAGGATAATATGTGTGTCATTTTTCTTACATGGCGGCCGTGATTAAAGTCACGTCCTCTGGCCAAAGGCTAAAACCCAACTCTGGATAAATACAGGACTATACACACTGGATATATTGTACAAGCTGCCGAGAGACCGATTTGCCATTCAACAAGTGCACCTTTGTAAAATTCAGTTTTTAAATCAAGGAGCAAAGGGCCCACAGGAAACTGGCTTAGTCACTGGAAACTGCAAACAAACAAACCCCACAAAGCATACAAACACCAAGGAGGCCAGCAGGTGCTGCGGTTGGGATAAGGGAAGTCTCCTTGTAATACTGAACACGCCTTCCCCTGGAGCAGCAGTTCGCAAAGTGCGGCATCTGGACCAGCAGCAGCAGCACACCTGGGGACTTGTGGGAAACACCAGTCCCTGGGCCTCTTCCCAGGCCTACTGAGTCAGACACGCTGTGGTCCGTGTTGTCACACCCCCGCGGGGGATTCTGGTGTGAACTCAGGTTTGAGAACTGCAAGTTTATGAGATCCAATCTGCGTCAGAAGGTACATAGCACATGGCTACTTTCCCAAAGAGATTTAGCCTTAAGGCATCTATGTAACTTATCACCTTCTCTCCTGGGCATCTAGGATGGGACTGATACAGATCCTCCTCAGGAAAATTAAGAAAAGCATCATTCGCCCGGCCAGTGAGGCTCAGTGGTTGAGCATCACCCTATAAACTCGGACAGTGGTCGGCAAACTCATTAGTCAACAGAGCCAAATATCAACAGCACAACGACTGAAATTTCTTTTGAGAGCCAAATTTTTTAAACTTAAACTTCTTCTAACGCCACTTCTTCAAAACAGACTCTCCCAGGCCATGGTATTTTGTGGAAGAGCACACTCAAGGGGCCAAAGAGCCGCATGTGGCTCGCGAGCCGCAGTTTGCCGACCACGGAACTAGGAGGTACAGTTCCATTCCTGGTCAGGACAGATGCCCAGGGTTGCAGGCTCGATCCCCTGTAGTGGGTGTGCAGGAGGCAGCTGATCAATGATTCTCTCTCATCATTGATGTTTCTATCACCTTCTCCGATATCAATAAAAATATCTTTTTTAAAAAAGAAAAGCATTATTCAAATACTCTTCCATGTTCTGTAAGCCACCTGGTTACAGCAGCACCCACTTTCTATACCAATCAAGAAAACCTAAGCTATGCTGTGGCAACACACCTCTTGCAGACGTCCCTAACTTAGCATGATAAAGGTTTATTTACCTGGAAAGCTACTCATCACTCAGGAACCCAGGCTGGTGGGGACGAGGACATGCCAGGCCTAACTGCAAAAGCAGGCGAGCAGCACCCAGAAAAGGACGGGAGAACCTGAGAACAGCCCGAATGACCACTGTACAAGGTTACGCCTGGGCCACGGCCGCCATCGGATGCTACGCTGCGTATTAACAGTAAAGAAAAGGCAAGGCCAACGCTTTTCAGTTTTATAGTCAGTACCTCTTTGTTCCCACTGATCTTCACATCAACAAAGTCTATACCGTCCCTCCACGGTCTTTTTTGACCAAACTTTTTCATTCTTTATATTAAAAAAAAAGAAAAAAAAAAAGAATATACACACAGGAAAGTGCACGAATCCTGAGGATACAGCCTGATGAGTTACCACAAAGTGAACGTAGCAGTGGACGGTCATCGGGCACTCAGCGGCCCTCAGGCTCCCTCCCAGCCATCTCCTCCCCCTTTCCTAATGGGAACACTCTCCTGATTCCCAACATCACGCTTCAGTTATTATTTTACACACATGCATTCCGCTAGCATGTATCAGCCAGGCAGCAACTTCTCAGCCCCGGCAGGTGGTGGGACAAACCCAAGCACAGTAGCCGATCTCTGTGAGCTGCCCAGAGGAAGACTGGCTTGAGGGGGGAGGGGGGAGGGGGGGTGGGGGTAACACTATTTTGGACAGGTTGGGCCATGAGCTCTCTGAACTCTCAGGGACTCAACCAAATTAACGAGTATTGTCTTTATTACCTGTTTTCTTGCGCACGTTCCGTATTTCATACCTGGGCAGATGCCATCACAGCCAGAATCGCTGCTGCCTGACAGATGACGAGTAAGTGACCCGCCCAGTCGCCACGGGGTCTCCCGCAGCCGACCGCTCCGGTGTTGAACACGGGTTGTTTTCTCGTTCTCCCTTTTGTCTAGCCTCGCCCTTCCAGGTGGGTCTAGGGCTGGGTTAACTGGCTGGGGAATGAGGAACAAGTGAAATTGATTTTGGCCCAAATACAAGATTGGCTTTTGGTTTTAGGGATAGTCCTGTGCAGCTTCCATTACCTGAAAATTAGGAATATAGTTCCTATTTTCTTGCCTATTAACTGATCAAAGGTCTTCATGGAGAAACAGTGGGCAGTTGGTCTCCTAAAATGCCAGCTTCTCCCCAGATGTCTTCAAAATCAGACACATCAGTACAGGCATGCTCCCATAAACATGGTGCTTTGCTTTCCTGCCTCTCTATAAAACCCCTGCTAGCATTCGGGCCCCATGTCCTGGGCACCATTAAAAGTGCTGACTAACTCCATCTGTCACATTGAAGGGCTGACTGTCACTTCCCAACCTTCCCTCCCCCTTCTCCCCGCCCCACCCCCCCACCCCCAGCCCAGGAAATGGCCAGGGACTCCGGTGGGTGGGCAGTGAGTGTGTGCAGCTCTGGAACACTGTGGCCAACCACTCAGCCACATCCTTTGTGGTCATCATCTTCAGCAGATGTGCCTTAAATATACTTTTATAATCAGCTGGCTTCCAAATGACAGCCATGCTAAGTAAGCAGGGAGTTAACATATGATTAGTAATTTCCTCATGGCACAAAGGAGAGTGAAATAGTCTCTGGCGAAGGCTGGGGCTTAAAAAAACACAAACCCACACAAAAACTAAAAAAACCTGCGCTTTCAGTAAAAAAAGAAAATAGAAAACTGTCTTTATTCCGAAGCCAGAGCAACAGGTCACGGCCTTCTTCCTGTGCAGGAACATTGCTGCTTCACAGGGAAGTGGGGAAGGAAAAGATTAACAGGAAAATACTCCCAGAGCTGCCTGCCTGCTCAGCTGCTGTCACTCATGTACTGAGCCGCCCCACCTCCCTTCCCCATCCACACACACAGATGGATCCGTGGCAGCAGGTTCCTGGCCTTGTAGAAATGACTCCTCCAGGCTCCACCCTGCCTACCTGGTTTAGAAAAGAACTTAAGGGTAGTGTTCTCATCATTCAGGAGTAATAAAATTCTCAGCATGCACCGAAGGTCACACTGAGACACACCAGGGAGGCTCCTTAAAGATTCCCAGGCCTAAAGAAGCAGATCTGCAGGGTGGGGCCCAGAATTTGTATGCCCACCAGCTCCCTCCGGAGATTCCTATGCTGCCGTGACGGGGGAAGCTCACACAAAGTACCACAAAAATAAAGGTATCTCTGCTTGCAGCAGGCTTCCCCCTCAAAGGGACCCTGAGCATTTAAAGCAAGATTATGGCTCGTCTGTTCATGATTTCCCTCGAGGGAAAAATTGCAGTTTTCTTACCTGATTCCGCCTGCAAGCACAATCACCTATCTGCAGTATTTCAGCGTTATGTAAGTCAGGGATAAAACTGTGCTCGTGGGAGTATCGGAAAATTACCGGTAGGGACCCAACATGTCATTTACTGTGGGGACTAGTGCTAGATAGTGTTGGGGGTAACTTTCTCCAGAAGCAAGGCCCACCTCTGTGATAAGTATGGGGTTTAGTCCATTCAGTCCTAACAGCAGGACAAGTTGTCAGTTTTACTTAACATTGAAGTCTCCGAGTTCCCGTTGCTCTGTTCCTTTAGTCTTGGGGTGGACTCTGGCCTTCAGCTTCTTCTTCTTTTTTTTTAAAACCCTCACTTGAGGGTATGTTTACTGATTTTAGAGAGGGTGGGGAAACATCAATGTGAGAGAGAAACGTCGACTGATTGCCTCCTGTACCCACCCCAGCTGGGGATCGAACCCACCAGGGCTGGCCTTCAGCTTCTTAATTTCCAGGGCAAGGGTGTCTGGAAAACTGGCTTTTCTGTAAAGCTGGAAAATAAAATCAGGTCTCTCCAGCCCTCTGCCAGCCTCTCTTGGGGACCTTGCTCAAGCGTCCCCCCACAAACCCCCTTCTGTATTTGTGCCTCAATAAACTGCGGCTGTGCCAATGGGCAGACTCAGGCTGGTTTATCCAGTGTGCCAAGACCCCAAGATAAAAAGCCTTCAAAGGGCCCAGTGTGAGCAGAGCAAGCACGGCACAGGCAGCCGACAGGCAGCAGCCGCCCCAGGAGCTAGATGTGCACTGAAGACCTCCCTCCGCGGGAAAACAAGCACTCGTTTCCTTTTCGCGAAATTTAGCACCAGAAGTCTGAAATGGCAGCACGCCGATGTAGGAATTCCTTCCCTCCAGCACCGACAAAACCACCTTCCTTTCTCAAATGCAACAATGAAAATCCCCAGGATCACAAACCACCGGAGATACAGCCCTCCTTCTCTTCAAACACAAACACTCTTCTTCAATTTGCTGCGCGACTTCAGAGCTGATGGAACTTGGCCTTAAACAACTCCCTGAACCTAAGGTTAGCCCAAATCCCAGAGCTGGCAGATCTGTCCCAGGAGGGAAAGAGATGCTCGTGACCCGGCACCTGTGGCCTCCTTTTCATGCTTCACGGCCCTTCTGCCCAGAGGCCCCGGCATGAACTGAGCCGTCTCTCTGTTACTGCCCCATATTGGCCTGAATTGCCAGCAATGTTTCTCCAGCGCCTCCAAAATCCTTCTCTCCAAGGTGCAAACATCTGAGCTCGTGAAAACAGGCTGTCCAGTGCAAGCACGGTGATGACACACACACCTGTTGGAAAACTCTAGTCTCTGGCCTTATTCTTGAGCTCAAGGACGAATGAGCAAAAGAAAGGAAGGACGGAGAGGAAGACAGAAAATAAAGGTTGAAAAAGAGCCTCAGCGATCTTTTGGCGATGCACCTGGCTCTCGCGGATGACCTGGGTTAAAAACCCACCACCAGCCACCCTGCCCAAACACCTCATGTGCATTTTGGCCACCGTGCCTCTTCACCTTAATGAGATGGACTCGATCCCCATTACTTTTTAGAAAGGACTTGGAGACAGGTGCTGCCGGGCCATCAGCTGTCTGAAATAAAAAGCCTGCCTGGCTCCGTCTCTCCTTTCCTGTCCTCACGGGTTTCCACCAGCACCGGCAGGTGCAGCCAGACTCCGAATCAAGGTGTGGTGCCTCTGCACGTGAGAAGAGCGAGCTCCCCGGCTCCCCTTGGAGATGACCCGCCTGGTGAACTGCTTGCCTAACGAGGTCTTAAGTTTCAGACTCGTGACGTGCAACCCGAGTACTGAGCAGAGCTGGGGCGCTCTCAGGAGGCGTCTTCTGTTGTCGGGGTGCAAGCCCGGTGGACCGGGCACTCGGCCTCCCCGTGCAACCCATCAGCTGGTGCTGCCACTGCTGTAAGTCAACAGCATCGGGCACACAGCTAGCTGTCAGAGAGGACGCAGGGACGAGCAGAGAGCTTAATGAAATTTTATTTTGAAAATATGGCAAGAGTCTAAGGCACTTCAAACATTTAAATACATATAGGACCATGGTAAGTGTGACATGGTATAAAGGAATCCATAAATACGTGGAGAACTATGCAGTGTTTCTCTAGAGGCAAATATATAGCCAATTCCTCTAACACAATTCAACCTTTGTCATCAGGTAATAGAGTTGTGCAATTATTAATAAAAATATGGTACTGTTACATGTAGTTCTTCATGTCTTTTATTACCACGGAATATAAAAGTTGAAAATACTGTGTCAATTTTATATAGATACCTTTTATATAAAAAGTCATATAATACATCCACCGAGATAAAACCAACTGAAAAGATTTCCTTTTGTACGTGTTATACTTTTTTTTTAAGAGTTCCATCTTTTCATTTTAACCCAGAAACCTACCAGCCCAGGCCCAAGTTGCTGATGACCGAAGTCATCTCAACTTGCTTTAAAATAATACAGACAGACAAAACAAAACGTCAACAAAACCATCCTGGAATGGAATTTCTGAAGAGCTTCCCAATAGTTCCACACCAGTAAATATAAACGCTTGAGGAGAAACCGAAAACACGGTGCCAGCGAGAACCTGACACTCAGCAGCGGTGGTGGGGGCGGGTGGAGAGGAGGCGTAGAAGTTGCCCGCTCAGGTCAGGTTACAGTTTCCTAAGACTGTTCATAACGGAGCAGAGACTCAACAGCAACGGCGACTGGGGTCAAGTGTGCCCTCCACAGAGGGAAGGTGGCCGGAAGGGAGGCGGGATGTGCCGGCCGGCAATCGCTTGCTGGCGCAGCTTCCACCGTGACAGCTCCAGCCTTCCGTCCTGGGCTTTTTGCATTCTGTTTGCTGGTGAGCTCAGGCACAATACGCATACATTCAGTATCTGTCACCCCAACAGGAACAGTTAGCAGCTTCATGGTGGCATGTAAATGGATGGCTATTTGTACATAATCAATCAAAAGAACCTCGGTGGGTGGGACCTGGAGATGCCTTCCTTCCAAGCCTAGGGGTGCCCTAGAGACCAGGAAAGGGAAAAAATGGGGGTTAGTATGTGGCCTCAGGCAGATGTGACCTCAGGCAGATGTGTCCTCTGTGAATAGGAACTCAATCTACCATAGCTGACAACCCCTGGTGAGCCAGAGACAGAGAGGGAGCTGGAACACAGAACACAGGTCCACCAGCAGGAGGCGCTCAGGAGCCAGCTGAGCCCAGCAGTGCTGCGGCCAGCTGTCCTGGGAAGTCAACTTCCTGCTAAGAGTGTATTCTGGGACCACAGGTTGCTATTCACATTATCTGCATTTTACAAAAAATGGCAGGAACATGGCGATATGTATTACCGTATTTTCCGGCGTGTAAGATGACTGGGCGTATAAGATTTTCCTGGGTTAAAAAGTTGTTTTATACGCCGGAAAATACAGTAGTCCAATATATTTAATCCATTATACCTAATCCCATCAATACAGTCCAATATACCGTATTTTCTGGCGTATAAAATGACTTTTTAACCCAGGAAAATCTTATACGCCCAGTCGTCTTATACGCCGGAAAGTACGGTAGTTGGCTCGGGATGTGCCATTTGAATAATTCTGCCCAGAATAAACCCTCCATGTGAGGGTGTGAGTGTGTGTGTCTCCTGAGGACAAGCAGGGGTCCGTTCTGCGCTGTGCTAACCATTAGCACTCCTGGCCTTCTGAGTGGGGAAAAGTGACGGACTCTTGGGTTCCAGACTAAAACGTCCATTTTCTGAATCCTCACAAAACCTGTGCCTCCCATCACCTCCCAGAGGAAGGGGGCCCACCTGTCTGGTGGGTTCCAGCCTGTTAACAAGTGCCAAATGCACAACACTGACCGGAGACTGGGCTTTGGCAAAGTTGACGTGGGCATAGAGGAGGACGGCGATGTCCTTGTGTCCTGCTTCCAGAGCGATCGAAAGCGCGGTGCTGCCATCCTTAAAGGTGAAAGGAACAAGCCAGGTTGGATTTCTCAGACGTCCAGACAGCCAGAGGGGAAGAGGCAACAAAACAAAATACCCTCCAGTAATGGATATGGGCCCCCAAATCTAGCCATTTGTTCAGTCCTTTAAAAGGGAACTTTTCTGGACCTCGATGTGCTAAGCTCTACGAGGACAAGGACAAATGAGGCACAGTCCGCGCCCTAAGGAAATCACAGTCAACAGGACAGTCACCCTGTGTCTTCGCCTCACAGTGGTCAGTGTACAGGCCTGCACACTGTGGGCCCTGGACAATGTAGGCTGCCCATGGAGAAGTCTCATTCAACCACTGTGCCCACCAGCGGGGGACAGTAGGAGATGATGGAGGTAGAAACGTATTTTAATCCCCCCCCCCCCCCCCTTGTAATTACCAATGAGCAGCAGGCATGTACCATGGTGTATGTTTTGACAGCCTGCAGTTTGCCTAAGATCTCTTAATTTTCCTCTTGGGGAGAGAGCTGGTCCTGCATCCCTAACCACCCCTGCGGAATGCTGTGAGTAACATCAATGCGGAAGCACTGAATCCTGCTGGCTTGGATCTTATGGAGCCCTGGCTGTGTGGCTCACGTGGTTAGAGTGACGTCCAGATACGCCAAGCCTGCAGGTTTGATTCCTGGTCAGGACACATACAAGAATCAACCAATGAACGCATAAATAAGTGGAATAACAAGTTGATGGCTCTCTCTCTCTCTCTCTCTCTTCCTCTCTCCCTTCCCTCCTCCTTCCCCTCTCTCTAAACTCAATAAAAGTAATTTTAAAAAAAGAAATGTATCTTATGGAAATATGTGGAAAAGACTACATATGGGAAAGCAAAATGTTTGGTTTCTATTAAAACTGCAGGGATTTAGATGGATATAAAAGAGCATCAAGGCAAACAACACTATAACTGCGTTCCTGTCTAGTATTGGAATAAAGATTCCTTCGGTCACTGGCCACAGGAAACCCTTTGCATGAAGTCTGCATCTTACGGGCCCTCCCTCCCACTCGGCCTTCTGGGAGGCCAGCTGGGTGCCCTCCCACTCCGTTAAGGATGAAGAAGCAGACGATTAGCTGGTGACCAGGATGTCTGGAAGTCACTGTGGCTCTAGGGCCTCGTATTACCATATCCACAAGCTGTTCTTCGTTGAGAGTAGAGGCAAAAGCCAACCAACAAAAACCAAGACGCACGGAGCACAGTGTTCTTGAGGGGACAGGCTGGAAATGCTCCCTCCGCTGGGGCGGAGGCGAGGGAATGCGGCAGGACTGCGGGTCCGCTCCCGCCCAGCCACCGCGCCGGCAGAAGCAGGCGGCCCGCGAGCCAGCCAATCCCCGCACTGGCTGCTCTTCCTGCTGCCTGGTGCCCACGGGGACCTGAGGTCCAGTGCGGAGGAGGATGTTTTTCCCTCTCACTTTTCAGTGTTTCCAGTTAGAGGAAGCTCTGGTCCCAGCCTGTGCTCCACAGAGATAAAACTTTTCAAAACAGAACCAACCCAGCCCGACCTCTAGGACCTCTGGACCTTTCAACCCTGTCACCACCCAAATGTTAGTTCCTACGAGAGGAGCAGCCTTCCTTAGGATGTTCCCAGTCAAGGGTTATCTGGGAGTGGGGGCAGCTTGGCACCTGCGAGAGGAGATTGGACAGATGACGATGGACCAGCCCGAGCAGGAGGGGAAAGATGTGCTGAAGGGAGCCAGGGCCGGCCAGCATCCCTGGCAGATGAACCGTCACTCCCGTGGGCCCTGGTGACGGGCACAACTGCCTTTACTTCATTTCCCTGGGCAGGTGTTTCCGTGAAGTCATAACGGTTCTAGCCCCCCAATAACCCCGACTCGTGATGGCTGGTAATCCGGATTTCCCAATGGACCGGGGACCTGGTCCTCTCAGTGGACTTAGAAGTTGCCTGCATCTGATTCTGTATTGTAAACCTGTTCATTCCCCTTTAACAGGCTGGTGGTTCTCGTGCCTGCCCTGCACCTCCTCCCTTTAGTCAATTTTGGGGTGAGGTCTATTTATGGCTCTGCCTTTGGCTGTAGTTAATGGAGTACTAGCTGGCACACAATAAATGCCGCCAAGCGGGGCCACGAAGCGAGGTGGCCTGGGTGGCGACACAAATCCCCAAGGAGAACCAAGGAGGACTTGTCTTCCGCCCCCGGCCAGGCGGCCCTCGCAGAGCCCCCCGCTGTGCCCTTGCGGCCCCCGGCCCCAGGGAGACAGACGCTCACGTTGTCCTCCAGGTGGCCGTTGCAGCCGGGCTGGGCCAGCAGCAGCTTGACGATCTCCACGTGCCCGTGCTCGCTGGCACACATCAGGGCGGTGGAGCCCTCGTCGTCCTGGATGTTCACGTCAGCACCGCAGGCCAGCAGGCCCTTCACCATGTCTATCCGCCCATGGCTGACCGCCAGCATAAGGGCTGTCTGTCCTGCCTACGCAGAGAAATGGCAGTGAACTTCAGAAGTGCAGACCGGGCCGGCAGGGTGTGGCCTATCAGTGGCGGGGCGCGGGGGGGGGGGGGGGTGCTGGGGGTAAGGAGCCGGGGGAGGGGGGTGGGAGGAATGGGGGAGAGGCGGGAGTGTGATGACAGAGGGGAAAAACTGGACGTGGAAGCATGCGGGTGGAGGCAGGCCTGGAGCAATCAGCTTCTCCTGAGCGATGAGCTACGTTAATATGTGAGATCATAAAGTAACGAGTCAGTTTTCCCCTTTAGCTTGGAGGCTCTGTCTCATTATATCAAGGAGCTGGAAAGTCAGCAGATGGTCAAGCACGTCAACCTATGAACACATCTGAGCTAGGGGCACCCGGCATGCAGACACCAGTCACCTGGTCGATGCGGGGACTCGCAGTCACCGACAGGCAGGCTGACCTACAGTTTACGTGCACACGGCTCCCAACAGAGGCAGAGGACGGAGAAGTTTCCAGTGGGGAGTTTAGGCCAGTATTCCATTGAGCGTTTGGTCGTCTGGGGCTGCCCGGTAGCCGTGTGGACTCGGGGCGGGGCCGGTGGGTGAGTGCGCAGTGGTGGGAGGGGGTGTGGGAAGCCGTGCAGGTCAGAGCTGCGCTAGCAGGCACGGACACGAATGAGCCCGGGAAGGGAGTGCGCTCACCTGGCTAGCTTTGGCGTTCACATCCCCACAGCCGAAGAGTTCTTCCACCACCCGCATGTCCTTCTCCGCTTCCACGGCGGCCAGGGCTGCCAGCATGATGGGGGTGTAGCCCGCCTTGTTCTGGTGATCCACGTTGCACACGTCTGCAGCGACAGGAGTCTCGTTTAGGGATAATTCCTCTCCTAACAGGCACTGAGGGGATGGTGTTGGGAAGAGCCCAATGAAATGGCCTCAGGAGGTCCACGCACAGGAGGGACTTGGAAGGAAATGTGAGGGGTGTTTTTATATCACACAAAAAAGTTACTATTTTTTTTATTTCATGAGGCCAGTGAGCTTTCGGAACATGTCTTGTTTGCAACTGGCGGCTGACCTGGAATCGCGTGGCGGTCTGGGAGGCTGTTCTAAGTAATGGTTGCTGTGAAGGGTAAACGATAATGTGGCAACTGGACGGTGATCTGTGTTTAGGAAATCACTGTTTTGGAGCGAAGAAGGCAGTGAGAGCTACAAGTGAAAAAGATGTGTAAAGGCCTGTGTACGGAATCTGAATACGAAACCACGACTCATTCTGAGGCCCAGGCTTTACGCATCTGACGTGTGTGAGGCCTTTGGAAGCAGAGTTTCAATCACACGCCGCCTACCCTGGGAATTGTGGTCTGAGCAAATGCAGCCAAGTCCCAAACTGCCAGGGACTAACAGACCCTGTAAACCAGACCTTTCCTATTCCTATAATTACTAAGAGGTCTTCTGGGGCGACATTATCCTCCAGGCCTTTTAAAATTCCTTCTGCACTAATAAAATGAAAGGAATGGAGGGTGCAGGAAAGACACTTGTGTGTGTGACCGAATGCAGTTAAAATGTCAGGATGTTTCTATCACATGGAGGAGGTTCCATGAGACCTTGCCCTGAGTTCTGAAACGACTGTACCCCAGGGACATGTGGCATCTGCAGCCGTGCCTATTTCTGAATGTAGGAAAGGAAAAGGCTGTGTGAGGGAGAAGCGGGTGAGCAGACGTGCTCTGCGAGGCTCCTCAGCATCTGTGACGTTCGGTTCAAACACACTTTATGGAGCCACAATCTCAGCCTATAATGGTGGTCAGTCAAAGTAAATCCAGCCCAGCCAGTGTGGTTCAGTGGTTGAGCATCAACCCATGAACCGAGAGGTCGCTGGTTTGATTCCAGGTCACATGTCTGGGTTGTGGGCTGCATCCCCAGTAGGCAGCCGATCGATGCTTCTATCCTTTTCCCTTCCTCTCTCTCTCTAAAATCAATAAAAACATATATATATATATATATATATATATATATATATATATATATGTATTCCACAAAAGTGATTTACCAAAGGCATCCAACAATGGAATTAACTAGAATCATTTAATTTACCGAAATATCTTGTCCACACAAAATATCCAAGGCTAGGTTAGTTTTATCCTAACATGGCCCCTATGCCGGGAACAAGCAAACTTAGAAGAGAAAAATGGATAAATCTGCCTGGTTTCTTCCCTGCATTCATCCAACATCCACCAAACAGAGCAGGAAAAGTTGGGCGGCTGGGTCAAGCAGCAGCATAGGAGAACTGGGCAACTTTACAGTCATGTTCTAAATCAGCCGTCCACATTGTGTTTTCATTAATCACACCGAGGCACTGTGAACTCTGTATCAGCTACATAACTGAAGTGGAAATAGGGATTTCAAAAATAAATCAAAAGAGCCTGAAAAGGGGGGGGGGGAGACAAAATGGGGGGAAATCTGCAATAGTGTCAACAATAAAATACATACATAATAAATAGGTAAATCAAAATGCTTTGGGAACTGTATGTACCACTGGGCTGCTCCATTTGAATAACAAGTGAAAAGCTCAGCATTTCTCAAAGGGACCCTCCCATGTAGTGACCCCTCGCTTCCTCTTTAACACATCCTTTGGCAATATTCTGAGGTGGCAAGTTCCAGTCACAAACAAGAATCTCCACAATTCTCACGACTACGGTTCAGATACAAGAGGAACAGTTTCTTCGCTCTACGCCGATTTCCCAATAACAGGGTGTATTTTGGCGGAAACGCTGATGATTCTACCATAATCCATCACAGTGCCTTTGCTTGGTCCCCACACTCCTCCCCGAGTCAGGCGGCTGGAGGTCGTGCAGCAATGACAGAGGGAGCAGCCAGGGGCACCAAAGCCATGCCCCTGGGCCCCGGGGCACAGCCTCCCGGGAGCCAACCCACTACCCGTGCACGATTCCAGCAGCGGGAACTGTGGCCCAGGGATGCCCCTGGCTCACATGCAGCTGAACGGCAGCAAGAATATCCTCCAAACCTCCTCTCAACACGGATCTGGAGTCTGTCACCCTGTTTCGTTTCCACGCCACGCCTCCCACGCGGAGTCAGGCGCTCCCTGCCTCACCATGTGGAGGAGCCATGGGGAGGACTGCAGGAGGGCACGGAATGGAGGCACTGACCAAGCACCCTGTGAGAGAGGAGCCCACGGCCACGTACCCGCGTCCAGGAGCAGCTTGACGATCTCGAAGTTGGAGTGCGACACGCTGTAGTGCAGGGCCGTGTTGCCGTTGCCGTCGGCCATGTTGATGACATGGCGCAGGACCTCGGGGGACACGGCCGCGAAGGCCGCCAGGTAGTCCCCCACCATGGCCGGGACCGCCGACTTCTGGCTGGACACGCGGAACCACTCGTGCTGCAGGGTGTTCAGGCAGAACCGCTGCCAAAACACCAGGCGAGGCCGTTAGTGCTTCTATTTATAGACTCCCTGGGACCCAGCCTTGTACAGCCACAGCCCATGCCGTCAGCACTGGCTGCAGAAACAACAGCGGAACCCAGAGCCCCGGGGAGGCCTCAACGTCCACACTGGGTCATCCCTCCTGCTTTTAAACTCAAACATATTGTGACTTCCCTAAGAGGCAAAGAGCCCTGTCCGAGAGTTGACATTCTGGCTCTGCTTCTCATGGGCTGTTGAAGACCCTGGGGAAGATACTCATCCTGTGCCTCAGTGTCCTCATCTGTAAAATGGGGACAATAAACATACCTTTCCCTCCACGGTGTGTGTGGCAGAATGACTGAGGCAATACATGTAAAACTCTCAGGCCTGGCTCTAGTTATTACGGAACTATGAACATTATGTAGTTATGCTGGCCGTGCAAATGATCGTCACAGTAATTGGGACAGAAGAAATTACTCAGCCCACACTTAATTATGCTGCTCAACTCCTTCAACATCTCCACAACATGAGGCTGGGAGACCATAAGCATGGAGCCAATTCCCACGCCAATATTAAGGTCATGTTCAGCCACGGAAAGGGAGGAAAAAGCAGATCTGGGACAAATTACATTTCCCATGAGGATCATCTGCTTTTGCTCATCAGCCCCACTCGCCTCCCCCCTTAGGGTGTGGACACATGACATGTTCTTCATGGATGACCAGGTCAAACTTGCACTGCATGAAGTTCAAGGGGCACAGCCAGTGCTGGTGATGATTACACTTTTTTCATGGGCCCTCTTTTATTCGAGTTCACCATTCATCTGTGCTTTGCTTCTCTTTACAAGATTAAAAATGTATCAAAGAAAGATGGAAAGTCTATGTCAAAAGCAACAGAACCCAAGAAGTCCTCTTCCTATAGGCAGGTTGAGATTGCAGAGCTTCCCTCTCTATCTTCTTGCCCCTGGTTATTAAGTTTTAGCCCCTGCAACCGTATTTTTGGTCACTCATTGAAAGGGGTCCTGGCCAAGAAAGAATTCTTCTATTTTTTTTGCCCCTTCTTTTCTCCCCCCCCCCCCGCTTTTACATATTCAGATTTCTATTTCTTTGGAGTTATAACATGGAAGGAAGGGGAATTATGTCATCTGGTTGTCCTGACTCTTGTTTCGGCTAAATATCCAGTGTCCTATAGGGTTATATGGCCCCTGACATTGTGACCATTCACATGTCCACCACTTTTCACAGCACAATACTTTAAACACTTTTTGCACTAAACCAATATAGAATGAACAAAAATGTACCGATCACGGAATGTGTGCCTGACACTATGCTTGACAATCTGGGGTCGTAGAAATGTGAAGACTTCCCTGAAGACCACATGGCCTCGTATGTTGAGCCAGATTAAAGAAAAAATATATTATGGCTAAAAAAATCAGGGGCCTGAAAGCACCAGTTTTAAGTCCAGTTTAAACCTAGTGGGAAATAGTAACACACTGCAGTGATGTCTCATGGTTTGGCTATTTGTGACCAAGGTTCAGACCAGCATTTAGTGCATCACCGATAGAGTTCAGCATGCAGTCTGATGTCCCCGCTCGGCTAGGAATTTGATGGAGCATTTCCTTCTGTAAACATCACTGCCATGCTCCTTTCAGCACACTGACTGAATGTCAGGACCTGGCTGGCTCTGATGAAGTTAAGTCTCTATAGCAGCACACACAAATATGAGATGACACCATCTTTCTTTTTTTTTTTTTTTAAAAAAAAATACCATATACTGACATTATGTGATTTAGTTTGGATAAAAAACAAAACAAAAAACATGAACCAGTACTCAAGACAGGTATAATCGAGCCCCAGCACTAACTAGTAGCTGCCACTCCAGACGAGATGTATATAATCTTTTGGGCCTCGGCTAAAGCAGGATGAACCAGAACAGAGGGGCCTCGTAGGCACACGCCCACGCACTTCTCACGCCTGCGACAGTCACCACCAGCTCTTCTTCAGACTGTCTGTTGTAGAAGGAAATCTAGTGGCCTCTCCAGGGTTAGATAATTCCTTAAATCCCTCTAGCCCTAACATTTTGGTTTTATAACCTCTAATCCTGTGAGGCGTATCAATCAACTCTCGCGCTAGCTGCTGACTTAAGTTAACCAGCATAAAACTTCCTATTAAATCTAATGCTAAAATGCAAAGATTCAGCTGCACATTACTATCTAAAACAACACAAAAAACTACGTTTTCTCAGCGCACTGAATAGAGCTGTCAACACGAGGGCTGGTCTGACCTATGAAAGAAGCCACACATGGACTTCACCAACGCCTGAGAGGGCGACAGACTTGGCAATGGGTCGGATTCGCCCTCTGTCCCATACCGTGCCCCTCGCGCTCACTACGGCAACCATCAGCCTCTTTGCTGTTTGCTTCTGAATCTCTCAGCCTGTGAGATGACGACAGTGCAGTTATTCCTAAGTTTAAAAATAGTGGCAGCCTGCATTCCACACCAGAACATAATATGCAGTTTCGTAATTAAAAGGAATGCTGGCCTTGGCCCAGATAGGTTTTTTCTTTTTCTTTTTTAAAAACCCACACACATATGCTAACGTAAAAAAAACACACGTCTCGGGTGTTGCTCCCTGGATCACAAGGTTTTGTAAGTGGAAGCAGAACACGCAGAAAGGTGCCGAGGGACTGCAATTAGCCCTGCCCTCACTGTGCAAGTAAGCCTCACAGACGCACCACCCCTGAGAAAAGTGCAGGTCGAGGAGGATATCCGAGATTGGGCCTCCGGGAACGGCTCAGCGTGACCCAGGGAGCAGGGCAGCAGGACGCTCGCCCTGCCCACACAGGCTAGAAATAGTCTGGAGCCAAGCATGCTGGCAACAACAGCTCAGGGGCGGGCCACAGCTGCGTGACCATGGTGTCCGCTCGGCACTTTGCACAGACTGGGGACAGTGACTGTAGATCAGACTCACCATATCCTTGCTGGTCAAAGCTTTGGGGTCATTTATGTTATTTTTCAGTAAGTTGCATGCGGACAACATCTTTTCACTTAATTCATACCTGAAAGTGGGGGGGGGGGGGGTGGAAATAAAAAGAAAGAAGCTCACGATTGGCCATAAAAGAAAGGAAAGGCATTTTTATCTCAAACTCTGTAACACTTTAAGAGACAAGAGGCCCCACGCCAAGCCAAGCTAATTGCTCGGTACAAGGTGCTTCCCTGGAGGTGGTCCAGGCGTCCCAGGGTGGCCAATGCCTCCAAACCGAGATCACCAGAGATGACGGCTTTTTACGGGAGCAGCTTTAGGCCTCACCAGTTTGAATTTTATGACGTTATTGTGGAAGAACATTTGGATATTTTTCACCCCTTTTGTTCTGAGTTCTTAAAAGTATTTTTTATTCTTATGGGGTTGAAGAGGTCTGAATGACCACATACCCATTATGCTGACCAGTAAACCACACGTCTGAACTCACATTTGGTGACCCAGGAATTGTTTGTTGAACCCACATGAAGTGTAAACTTAAAAATCAGAGAACATAGGATATATACATTATATCTCAATAAAGCTGTTAAAAAATCAGATGGCAAGACATCGAGCCATTTGAAAATACTTGGGAAATATAAACGAAAAATACTTACCTCGTCTTAATACAGTTAAACTTTCACTTGCCAAATTTAAAAAAAGGCAAGCTTTCTAAAATGTTCTATTTATTACATCACATAGTGAAAAACCACACTGAAATTTCCATCTGTTCATTCTCTCTCGTTTTACAGGCACTGATGCTGTATTTACTAAGTCTTCAAAATTGACTACATTTTATGTGCGTGTTTCAGCCGACCAGTGTTTACTTGATATTTCAGCTGCTGTTTATGATATTTCCAAAAACCATTCTTGTAGTGTTCCCAATCACTCAATGCACAACCAAAAATAGACGTGTGACTGGTTACATCATCTTTACAGTAAATATGATCTTTGGTTGAGGCCAAAAAACTGTCCCTCTCACACACAACGATCCTGTAATAACAGTACTGAGAAGTGTATCAAGATAAATGACTAATGGTAAAATCTAAAACCTTAAAAGAAATGTGCTGGACACAAAAAACTCTAACATGCCTTTACATACAAGGTGAGTTGTTCAAACAATGGAACCCTTAGAGGCGCTTAACAGCTCTATGGATGGTGGCTCCAGTATACAATTAGGTAACAAATACTTAAAGTTGAAGGAAATAAAGGTGACCAAACACATCATCAAGTCGTTCTCTTTGCTACTGTAAGAGATGTAAGAGTGATCACCTTCTTCTACACTTGTCCTTATCAATATCACAACCAGATGTATGCATCTCTGAGGAATAGACCAAGTTTAGCTTTCCTTTGGAGATTGGGGAGAGATTAATAAGCAAATGAATACCATTGCAAAATCTCCCTAAATGGCCAACTCTATTGCCAAGTACATTAAACGTGGGAAGGGGGAGGGGAGGGAAGGGGAATGTACCACACCTCTCTCTGATTTCCACCTTCTCAGGCTCACATTCTTGAACCTGCATTTCATCTTCCACCCTGGCGGACTTGCAACCTTCCACATTAACTGCTTGGTGCCCTGCCGCCATTCCCCGAGTGTCTTCGTCCTCCTCGTCCTCCTCCTCTTCCTCGGGAGGGTACTCAATGACATCACACTCGTCATCTGACTCGGAAGAAGAGCTTTCCTCTGAGCTGGAATCATCACTTGAAGTTGTCTCATACCTAGGTGGCAATTGGGAGTTCAGGAGATGCACGGTGTGCCCATCAAGACCCAGTGACAGAAATGTCTACGAAGGGAACGCTGAGGACCGACTCCAGAAACCTCACCAGTGTTTTTAGTCCCCACACCAAGCACGTCAGACGTGCGGCCAGTGGGCTGCATGCCTCGTTTATTTAACATGCCTGCCCTACACTGAGGAGTCCGAAGGAAGGTCTATTTAAAAGCCTGGTAGTTCTGAATGGGTTCTGACTTAAGAGGGATAACCTGCATTGCCAACTGGTACACACACACACACACACACACATACACACACACACACCAAAGGCCCAATGCACAAAATTCGTGCAAGGGGCTCGGCCCTCACAGCCGCGGTGGCTGCCTCGGCCCTCGCAGCCCTGGCTTTGTCCAGAAGGTCATTCAGCTGTCTGGTCTAATTAACATATTACACTTTTATTATTATAGAGGGAGAGAGAGAGAGAGCACCTCTTGCTTAGTATAAATCACAGGAAACTTTATCATATAAGAACTAGGTCTGCAGTTGTTCATTTTTTTCTATCCTTTCAATACAGATTGATTTAAAGGTTGGAAGACCAACAGGCGTAGCTATTGACTTGTGCCAATTAGAAGAGAAGGAACAAGCAGGTAGTAAACATTCTATAGAGAAAACAAAGAACTGACGCCAGGACCGGCTTGCTCTTCAGGGGCAAGGCCCTACCATTTTGTTTGCAAACACGGAGCGCCAAGCGAAAACCACCCGTTTTGAAGGAGTGGGCGACTCTCCCTGGCCATGGAGTGACGCGCTCCGTCTCTTCCTGTCTGTGTCTGAGTTCTGATACAGGTAAGTACACGTTGTCCAAAAGTGCAGGGAACCTGCTGCTTTTGTCGAAGACTATTTTTTTTTTTCCGGTCAAAGGTGAGAAGATGTAAATGGCTCAGCTTCATCGGGTATCCTTTCAAGAGTGACAGATCCTTAAAGATAGCAAGAGGGGGAGAGGAGAGAAGCCCAAGTGCCCCTTTCTTAGGAGGGAGTCTTCCATCACCAAGACGTGGCAGCATCCCAGGCAGGCACCTCTGAATAGAACCTGAGCAGGCAGGAGGCAAAGGAGACAGAAACACCACGTATAAATGCCGGCACCACCATCTTTCCTTACCCTCCATTAATGCCAACAAACTGGAGATTCTTTTTCGCTCCATTTGAATCTTTGTTGCCATCTTTCTTCTTCATGATGGACTTCAGCGTACTTTCATTGTTTGCGCATACTGTGAAAACATAAATCAAGGCGATAAAAATTAACATAACTCATACCCATACAAGTTCAGTGACTAGGTAATCTTTCTACATGTACATTTAGATTTTCCCCCTCATTCATGTAAATACAGATCTTGGCATGTATATATGAGAAACCTGCACAAAGTCATTGGAAAATTGTGTGCATGCAAAAAAAAAATTTTTTTTTCAAAGTTCCACTTAATAATGTCCTTTATGGAAAAGAAAAACCATTAGTACTTCCAGACATAACAAAAGCAGCAACTAGCGTGTGTATCAGACTTCACTGTTTATAAAGTGATGTCGTGTCTCATTTGATCTTCATAAACCATTTAGGCACTAAAATAAGGGTTATTATTATAACTTTTCTTCAGCTGAAATAACCTGGGGGAGATATATGCCTTCCAGACTGTGAAAGAGGGAAATGCTGTTTAAAGTGTTTTCTCTTTCATAAAATCAGGTGAGTTTTCTTAAAGGGACCACAGAGCTCTTTCTTTAGTAATCCTAAAGCTCTCCTAGGTCCACCTCCAGGTGAGTTAGTTTATTAGGCACAGGGCCATCAGGCTGGAACGCCGGTGCTGCCGGCCTGGAATGCTGACGCTGGGAGGGACCGGGCTGGGCGGGAGGAAGGTTACCGTAGAGGCCAGCAGCTATCTGGTCATCCGTCAGGTTCACTGCAGACAGCGTGCCTTCCCGAGAGGGGAAGGTATCCTGGCCGCAGACGGGCTCTCCTTCTGTGAACCCCACCTCCCGTCCGGGTCGGGATGTCTGCGTGTTTAACGGTCCTCCTGCCTGTTGGCCTCCACACCTACAGGTGTATTCCAAATTGCTTCCTGTCAGGAAGGAGAAGGGGGGAGAAGTGTGTAATTCTGGAACCAAACCAAATGGAACAAATGGTCGAAAATAAAAAGACTCTTGCAACTCATCATTTTCTTAAGTGCCCCCCCCTCCCTACCCTCCACCTCCCCGCAATTTCTTTTTGCATTCGTGGAACTACTATCCAAGCCACCCAAACGCAAACCCCCAAGGCCTTCTTGACTCTTAATCTTTTCCTTTATTAGCATATCCGAAGCTTCTCCTTCTCTCTGCTCACCTAGCCTTAAGCTGGGCCACCAGTGTAGCATCCTGACGGTCCCACTTCCTCCTTTTCCCCCCTCCCGCATGCTGCTGCAGAGCAACACTCCTGCTCAGCTCAAATCCCATCGTTACCTCAGCTAACACGAAACCTAAAAAGTTCCCCGTCACTCGGGAAACACAGAGCCAGACAGTCCAGATCATCTGCAACCTGGCACCAAGGTACCTCTCCAAGTTTACTGCCCTCTACGCCTGTGGTCCTCCCTGGGAGGGGGACTGCATCCCAGCAGACGGAACTACTTCTGTTATGCTCTTCTTCCGCCTGGCATGCTCCTCTCCCCCACCTCCCCATGGTCAAGCCCTCCCATCATGTCCTCTTCTGAGCCTTCCCTCACCTCCCTGAAGAAAAATAACTTGCCTTTCTCTGAACTCTCACAGCCCATCCTTCACACCCTTACAGGATCTACAACACAAGGCAGCAGGTGAGTTGTGTGACTGCATTAGACTCCCCTCTAGTCTGTAAATATTTTTAAGGACACCAAACAGTTCTAATCAAGTTTTGTTTCTCTCACCACATCTACCAGATTGCTTTTGTGTATGTTAGGTACTTAATATTTGTTCACTGACTGAAGCAGAAAAATTGGATGAAGTACTATGCAATTAATGTATATAGGTATATCACAGAATTTTCAATATGGCTAACATGGGAAGATATTTACAATATATGGTTAAATGAGAAAAGCAGATATTAAAATTCTCTGTATGGCATAATCCTATTAAAACATGTTAATATATTTACACACAAAAACAGAAAAGTTATCCGAAAGATATGATGATTTTAACTTTTCCCTGTATTTGCCTTTATTTTTTCCTATAGTGAACACTGATTCATTGTGCTCAAAATCACTTTTATCAAATGACTTAGCAATTTCATTTCTAGAAACTTTATGCTGAAGATGTACAAAAAATATATAGAAGCATAGTCCCTATTTCCATGGGTAAAATAAAAAGAGGTGAATATCACAGAGTGCCAGTAAGAAACAGATGTGGCCCTAACCGTTTTGGCTCAGTGGATAGAGCGTCGGCCTGCAGACTCAAGGGTCCCAGGTTCGATTCCAGTCCAGGGCATGTACCTTGGTTGCGGGCACATCCCCAGTAGGGGGTGTGCAGGAGGCAGCTGATTGATGTTTCTTTCTCATCGATGTTTCTAACTCTCTCTCTCTCTCTCTCTCCCCCTCTCCCTTCCTCTCTGTAAAAAAATCAATAAAATATATACTAAAAAAAAAGAAAAAGAAACAGATGTGATAAGTCTGGTACATTTATACAAAGAAATTCCACACAGCCATTCAAAATGTTGATGTAGGTGGACATTTATTAACATAGAAAGATGAGCATAATGTGTTAATGAGTTTTAAAAATAGGCTATAAAGATTAAGATTACATGAAAATAAAATAAAAATTAATAAAAATAGGGTATAAAATAGTATAAAGAAAAGAAACCTATTTTGGTAAATAATTATATTTATACTAGAGGCCCGATGCATGAAGATTCTTGCAAGAATGGGCCTTCCTTCCCCTGGCTGCCGGCACCGCCTTCGCTCCTGCCCGGAGCTGCCTTTCCACCTTCCCACACTGCCCAGAGGCCCAGAGCGGCTGGGGCGGTACAGAATGCCTGCGTCCCATCCTGCCCCCAGCCGCTTGGCACCTGCGTATGCAAATTAACTCGCCATCTTTGTTGGGTTAATTTGCATAGTCACTCCTGATTGGCTGGTGGGTGTCACAAAGGTACTGCAATTTGCATCTTACTCTTTTATTGGTGTAGATGAACACATATTAGAAAAAGTCTGGAAGGATATGCAACACACCTATTTAACACTGCTTTTGTAAGGCTAAAGAATTATGGGTTTTTATAATCTTTTCTTCATTGTGTCTCTATTTTCTAAACTATGCATTACAAATATAAGCTTCTAGTACAACTACAAAATTGAAATCTACACACAATAACGTCACATGGTAAGAATTTGATCACAACATTCTTGGGAAAAAAAGCTTTGAAATCCCTTAGGAGAAATTTAAGTACTGATTGCATTTCGAGGCAATCAGAAGAAAAAGAACCATGATAGCCTATAAATCTCTTCTTGTCAAACTCCATGGTCGATAGGTTCATCTGGGGTATTTGTTAAAATGCTGATTCCCAGGCACTTGCTGCCAGAAAATCATTCTATAAATCAGGGCATTTCTGGCCCACCTTCCCCCCCGCCTACACACACACACACACACACACACACACACACACACACACCACTGACGCATTCACAAGCAATTTTGATGCAGCTGGCCCACTTTGGAAACTACTAGTTTAAAACAATACTGTAATAAAAAAAAGGGTAGAGGGAGGAAAAATGTTCAATGTGAGAGATTATGAATTCTGAAGGCCAGGAAGGTTCAGTGACTTGAAGTCACATTTTGTAATTCTGTGAACAGCACTTTGTCCCCTAATCAAAAACACAATGTTCCCTCCTCTAGCTCTGAAGGTACCTCCTGGTAATTCCTTCACAAACCCACCTCCCTCCTCAGCACACACACACAATACTGAACGCAGCTCTCCAAGTATTATTTAATGCCCCATCACCTGACGTGTCTCCCAGCAGCAAATATAAGATGTCTAAAACGCCTTTGACTTATTTGAAGCAAATAAACAAAACAGGGGATTTATCATTATTTATCTTCATTCCTCCTCCAAGTACATTCATCATTACTTTGAAATTACTACAGTAACCTCTAAAGTCTCCATAGTAAATCCCCAAGGCCAGAACATTCTTTCTAGAGAAACACCTTCAATAAGCATTTTCATAATTACTGTATATGTGCATGTTAAAAATAATTATTTTTAACATGCACATATACAGTAATCGTTACTATTATTATTGAAATCTTAAACATAAAAGTAGATGGTGTAAGAAATCCCTGTGTTCATTCAGCGCTGGGGCAGCAGCTGGAAAGGTGCCAGAGACATCTAGGGAGAAACTGAACTGTCTGGCTTTGGGGGGAGGGTTGGAAGGGCAGCTTTCTCCCAGACAGAACTGCTGGCAGAAGCCATTGTTCCTTTGCTGAGCCCTCCCCCTACAGAGCTGGCAGGAGGGCACCACGTCTGAGTCTCTTATTAACCTGCCTAACACTGTTAAGCCTGTCCTGGTGAGACCATGCCCCACCCAACTTGTGGGCCCACCAAGCCAATTCCAGTGGCTTTTCCATACAAATGGCCTGTCTTGGTTCATATGCTACAGACTTTCTTAACATCTCTCAAGGGTTCACAAACCCCAAATAAGCAGCATCTGGCTTTGGAGTGCCCCAAAGCTCTTGCTAAATAGCCCCAGGCCTGGCATGCTGGCAGCCAGCCTCAGTTCATGGTTTGGCCTTACCTGGGCACCTCCAAGCCTAGCACATGTAGTAGCCATCTGCAGATCGCTTTGTAGCTCATGCCAGATGGTTCCAGGCAGGGCACAGGAAGCGGCTGACCTTGGCCTGCACCTCTTGGGAGACCAGAGCCAGCACACCTGGTGGACAGCTTCAGACCATGCTGAAGTACCACCCAACCACCTCCAGGAGCGACACATTCAAGGGGCAGACTCCAAAAGGGAGGACTCATTGGGAACCAGAGCTCAGCTGAAGTGGGCCCTTCTCTGTGGCAGGCCAGCAGCAATCAAGGCTCAACTACAACAGGAGCATGCATACAGCCCACATGGGGTGGGGAGCTGGGGGGCACAAGTGGAGTACCTACTTTGGGTGACCAAGAAGGCTACACCAATGGGCATATAGGATACCTAGGCTACTTTGGCAAGACTGGAAGACAAAGCAGCTCTAATACATAGAAACAAACACAGCAAGACAGCCATAATGAGAGACAAAGAAACATGCCACAAAGGAAAGAATAGGAAAAAAAACTCCAGAAAAGAAATACATAAAATGGAGAGAAGCAATCTACCAGATGCAGAGTTCAAAGCACTGGTTATAAGGATGCTCAATGAACTTAGAGGAAGAATAAATGAACTTAGTGAGAACCTCAACAAAGAGTTTACATAATAATGAAGATAGAAAACATAAAAAAGAATCAGTCAGAAGTGAAGGATACACTAACTGAAATCAACAGTAGAGTAGATAAAAGAGAGGACCAAATCAGCAATTTGTAAGCCAAAGAATCATAAAACCCCAATCAGAGCAGCAAGAAGAAAAAAGAATCCCCTCCAAAAAGAGGCCCTGGCCAGTGTGGTTCAGTTGGTTAGGCATCGTCCCATATACCAAAACGTTGCTGTTTCAATTCCCAGTCAGGGCACATGTCCAGGATGCAGGTTTGATCCCTGGTAGAGAGCATACATGAAGCAGCAGATCGATGTTTTGCTCTCACATTGATGTTTCTCTTTCTCTCTCCCTCTCCTTTCCCCTCTCTTTAAAAACCAATAAAAATATTAAAAACAAACACCCTCCTCCCCCAAAAGAGAACAATGTAAGGAGCCTCTGGGGACAACTTCAAACATATCAACATTCACATCATGGGGGTGCCAGCAGGAGAAGAGAGAGAGTAAGGAATTGAAAACCTATTTAAAAAAAAAAAAAAGGAAAACTTCCCTAACCTGGTGAAGGAAACAGACATAAGTCCAGGAAGCACAGAGGGTTCAAAACAAGATAAACCCAAGAGGCCAACACCAAGTCACATAATAATTAGAAAGCCAAAGATTAAAGACAAAGAAAGTCTTAAAAGCAGCAAGAGAAAAGCAGTTACTTACAAGACAGTTCCCATAAGACTGTTAGCTGATTCCTCAACAGCAAAACTTTACAGGCCAAAGGAGATTAGCACGAAATATTCAAAGTGATGAAAAGCAAGGAGCTACAACCAAAATTACTCTACCCAGCAAAGCTATCATTTAGAATTGAAGGACAGATAAAGAACTGCTCAGACAAGAAAAAGGTAAAGGAGTTCACCACTACCAAACAAATATTACATGAAATATTAAAGGGTCTTCTATAAGAAGAAAAAATAAAGGATAAAAATATGAATAATAAAATGACAATACAAACCTATCAACAATTACTTTAAATGAAAATGGATTAAATGCTCCAATCAAAAGATATGTGGTGGCTGAATGGATAACAAAACAAGATCCTTACATATGCTGCCTACAAGAGACTCACTTCAGAATGAAAGACGAATAAAAACTGAAAGTAAAAGGGATGGAACAAGATATTTCATGAAAATGGATACAAACAAACAAAAGCTGAGGTAGCAATACTTATATCAGACAAAACATAGTTTAAAACAAAGGCTATAACAAGAGACAACAAAGGACCCAGCAAGTCCACTGCTGGGTACTTATCCAAAGAATCCCCAAACACTAAATCGGAAAGACATCTATATGTTCTCTGAAGCATTATTTACAATAGCCAAGATAGGGAAGCAGCCTAAGTTTCCATCAATAGATGAATGGATAAAGAAGTTGTGCATATATACAATGAAATAGGACTCAGTCATAAAAAAAAAAAAGAAAAAAAGAAAAGAAATCTTGCCATTTGCAACAACATGAATACACCTGGAGGGCATTGTACTGTGCAAAGAACGACAAATGCCATATGATTTCACTTATATATGGAATCTAAACAAAGTATATAAGCAGAACAAACAGGCTCATAGATACGGAGAACACATTGTCATTTCCCAGATAGAAGAGGGGTTGGGTGGGGCTAGGTGAAAAAGTGAAGGGACTAAGAAGTACAAATTGGGAGTTACAGCATAGTTACGGGGATGTAAAGTACAGCATAGGGAATATAGTCCATAACACTGTAATAACTATGTATGGTGTTAGATGCGTACTAAATTTATTGAGGGTGATCACACTTCATAAGATACACAATAAATGTCTAATCACTGGTTTGTACATCTAAAACTAATATAATATTGTACATCAACTGCAATTGAAAAATAAAAAATTATTTTTAAAAAAGAAAGGAATCCCTGAGTTCACATCACCA
The DNA here is from genome assembly GCF_951640355.1 of Cnephaeus nilssonii. Taxonomy (NCBI): domain Eukaryota; kingdom Metazoa; phylum Chordata; class Mammalia; order Chiroptera; family Vespertilionidae; genus Cnephaeus; species Cnephaeus nilssonii. The sequence goes on along the minus strand of NC_137085.1, from coordinate 45,228,880 downwards.
GCTCCAACAATGATCAGAGCTATCTGGTCTCATCTTTACTTCCTCCACCCACTCAGAATTATTCTGAAGCAAGAGCTAGAGATCCTATCACTTGCATCCATAAATATTTTAGTATATATTCCTAAAACAAAGAACTCTCAAAAAGAACTATAATGCTAAAACTATCAAACCTAAAAGAAGGATAATTTCTTAAAATTACCACATTATCTGGTCAGTCTTCAAATCTGTCCAATGGTCTCTTGAAAATTTTTAACAGTGGTTAAATCAGAATCCCAGTCCTATACTTCCATTGGCTGCTATGGTTTTAAGTCTTTTAATCCATTGGTTCTCTTTCTTTTTAAATACAGCTTTCAAAAAATGTTTTAAAATTGAAGTATAATTTATATACAATAGAATGAAAAAAATTTAAGTGTAGAGTTGGTGAGTTTTGGTAAATGCCCGTGTAACCACCCCCAAATTAAGACACAGACACTTCTAACCACCCAGTAAACCCACAAGTCCCCATCCTTCCAGATAATCTCCCCAGCCGAGGCAACCACTTCTCTTCACACAGCTTAGCTTTGTAAACTAGGGCTTTTTAAGGCTTCTCCAATCAAGGTCCAACTGCTCAAGCAGGCATTTGAGGATACTTCTTGATGAGTGTAGATAGATTCTTCTTGCCTGTGGGATTTTTTTCCTGCTCAGCTACTACCATTCAGAGTGGTCTAGTGACTTAATGACTCCCACTTCGGTGACCTTCTCTACTAGACTGTTCTACAGGCCTGAAATTTCGGCTGCTTTTGCCAGTTAAATTCTACCCACACTCTAATCTAGACTTGGCCCCAATTCCCTTTCCTCTAGAGTTTTTTTTCCTATGACATGATTCCACTGACACCTCTTTTTCCCCCTCCTTGTCCTGACCAAAATATATCCTGTCCGCTGTTTTCTCTGTTTCATGTGAGTCTCCTCCTGGAGAATGTAAGCTTGAGTCTCTTGGTGCCATGTTCATATCTGATGTGCTCTTCAGTGCTTAAAATAGCCCTGGACAATAGAAAGCCTTTGGTAAGTGCCTATGTAATTCAACGGAAAGTCACGAGGATTCTGTTTAGGCTGACTAGCAAGGCAAAGAACAACATTAAATATTAAACCAATTCTCATTCACTGAAATCAGAGGGAACTTGTCACCTTTATTGACAGAAAATGTTTTTCAGATGGTACTGAAACTCTGGCTGATCTTAAATGGCCCACAAACAGCGGTCTGGACTCGTAAGACCCATCGTAGTTATTGGGCACACGTAAGATCACACATGCACTAGCATGAGACTGTGACAGTTGACTGCTGTGTTTAAGTAAAACACAGGGAAAGTGCAGCCAAGGAAGCCAGAAATAAAGCGGCCAAGGAAATTCAATGGCCTCAACCTCGGCGCCTTTTAAAATCACCTGAGTTGGAGATGGCACTTTTAAAAATACAGATGTAATAAGCTAGCTGCAGGTGGGCCTAAATATTAGTTAGTTTGTTTTTAACAGCTCCCCAAGTGGTTCTAATGAGCATCCAGGACTGAGAACCGAAACAAAACTCGACTGCTAAAAACAAGAGTTTAGACTTCCATCTGGTTTCAATCCATCAACTTGGGTCATGTGAGTTCTTAGCAATTACTGGTAATTTAGTTATTAACAGGCCTGGACCCCTAATGGTAGGAATCCCTGGCAAGCAGTAAATACTACCCAAACAATATGGGCAAAACAGCAAACAGGAGTAACAGGAAGCGCCCTCAGAATTCTGGCCTAGATGCTCCAAACTCCCACCTGGGGAGTAAGTGAGCTGGGGAGTGGGCAACTTGGGTCATGAACTCAAAATTGCCACCAAGGCCAATAAAGCACAAGCCTCATTTTATGACTTGACCAGATGTGATGGCTAAGAGAGCAAGTGACAAAAATATGATTTTCTTCCCGAAAATAAGAACCACTTCGAACCATTAATTCTTATTCTCAAGTGTACTTAGTGATTAACGTATGGATAGTTATACTAGCTAAGGCAAACTATAATGAAAAATAAGTAACCTGAAAACATTTTTTTTTTTACTTTCTTTAGAAATGTTAAAAGCAAATTTACTTGGTAAGAAAAATTATTCAATGAAAAATAGAACTGGAGGAGTTTTAAAGAGATCACCTTCTCCAGTTTCCTCTGAGATGTTTATTCACCCAGAAAGGGTATCCGTGTTAGGAAAGAGCAGTGCTTCTCGATCTGTTGATTTTTTAAAAAAATTTACTAAAATAGATTTTAAAAGTTGCTCTGTTCACACATTCCAGCTCTTCTGGCATGCTAACTCATATTTTTATTTACAATGTCGAGTGCTTTCTGAAAACACAACTAGGGACAATTAACCATGTTACGGTGCCAATTTTGAGCTAGACACTGTGATATGGTTTTTAAAGAACACTTAGCTTACTTGTCAAGAAGAGGTAGGACTGAAATTTCTGAATCATTACGGAGGCCACTCAGTGATTTAGGAATTTTCACAAAGTATAAGAATTCAAAGGGATTTGAAATAGTACTTCTCGTTTTTCCAAAGAAGAAAAGAGCTTGCACATGAATTCACCCTTGTCAGCCCACATGTGGGTTTGGGGAACAGACAGAGGTTATTTATGAAGGATCACCTATTTTGGGTGCCTTTTATGACTTTTTTTTTTTGGGGGGGGGGGGGAGTATGTAGCTTTGGTGGACAATCCCTTTCCAGGATCACCTCTCAAGCACCGCCTGAATGCCACTACAGGGGGTCACCAACATAAACAGTCAACTTGAACTGGCGATTAAAAACTTTCACGGCCAGAGCTGCAGTTTAATCATTTCTAGGGCCACTTTAATATTTTCTTGAGAAAATGCCAGACAGCTGTTATGAATGTATCTAAAAGTGGGTACTCAGAAATTAAAATGTTAAGAGTAGATTAAGAATCAGATTCTTCCTCACCGCAACCCCACCCACATCTAATTACACACCATCCCAAGGCAACCCAGAAAACCCACACTGACAAGCTGCAGTGACTGAGCAGCTGTGCTCTCTGTTCCTCAGAGACAGCTAACGTCCTCCTCTGCTCCCCACGCTCATCCCCTCCCTTGCCTCAGAGAGCTTGATGCCAGCTGAACAATTCCAGCACTGTGTATGTGCACACTATCTGGGGGCTAACATATACTGCCAGGGGGTCATCACTCATATTTGTGCTCTATGTCTCGGCTTCCCAAGTCCTTCAAGGTATGGTACCACTCTCTCTCTTTGTGGCAGTGCCACACTTTGCATACAGTCGACACTGACTGCATAACTATCAATGGACCCCAAAGGAGAAGGGTACAGAGCAGACTTGAGACATCTTTATTGAGATATGAGTGACTTGCTGTTTAGAAGAAGAATAAACAGCGGTAGCCATCATCCCCACTCAACAATCCCTTGTCATTTATGAATGGACGTCAGGAATTCAAAGCCATTTTGTTCTCACAAACCACTAATCTCTGTGCTTTAGCCAGAAATTGAACTGCACATTTTAGGATTCGTTCCGAGTACACGAGTAGGCGTCAAAGTAAACCTGCATCTTTTCCCCAGGCGGCACGTGCATTTCACTAGTACCCAATGAACACGGTAAAGCATCGGTTTAAAAACCAGGAGGTCACGGTTTGATTCCCACTCAGGCCTGGGGTTGCAGGCTCCCTCCTCAGTAAGGGGCGTGCAGGAGGCAGCCCATCAATGATTCTCTCTCATCATTGATGTTTCTCTCTCTCCCTCTCTCTCTTCCTCTCTGAAATCAATTAAAAACATATTTTTTTTAAAGAGGAAGATTTTGAAATGAGTGTCAACTAAAGGGCTCACAAACGGGGTGAACAGGTTTTAAACTCTGTAAAGGATTTTTCCCAGGACTGGAGTACTTTTCCCCAAGGTCTGAAACCGATCTGCAATTTCAATCCTTCTGAGGTCGTTATCCCCTTTGAGACTGTGATGAAAATTATGCACTTTCTTCATAAAAATTCCAAACACAAAAATGTTCATGAAGCTATGGACCCCAGTTTAAGACTCCTCACTCCAAGGCTGCTTATTCCAACAATATTTCCCTGAAACAGGGCCTGGGGTGTGCCTATAGGGTTGGTGATGGTGGTGGTGGATGACAGCAGGAAACCCATGAATTTTGGAAAAGTTCCCCAGCTGAACCTGATGGGCAGTCTGGTGAAGAGCTAGTTTCATATAAAAATTCTGCTGAAAGAGCCTCCTGCATGAGAAATCTAATGCATCCTTCTCATGTTCTCATGACACAGAAGGACATGGAAGCCCAGGCTCCCCCTTCCCACGGGGATTCTCCAAGTTCCTGGACAGCCAGTGCCAGGACCAGCTAACTACCTCATGACAGTACATACTGCAGGGTGCCAGGAATACTCTGATGCTCTTGTAGCATTGATTAAAAGACAATTATTACTTAAAAAAAGAAAAAAGTACCAAGACAAGTAACTGGTAATTATTTGAATGAGGAGAAAACTAACTAGAAATGGTATTTTGTAACAATTTATTTCCCTGCTTTTGCTTTGGCTCACATCTCTGCCTACAAAACTGCTTTCACAATTATGGGAATGACTTCAAGTTCATAAACTTTTTAACAAACGCGAGATAATGAACAGTGCAAATGTGGAAGCTGATTTAAAACGCAGTTCTTCTGTTTGAGTATGAGAGATGAATTTTCTATAACTCATGTGGCAGGCAGTTCAGTTCCACCATTATAGATAGTTTTGTTTGTATTTCCTCAGAGACAGTTATAATATATTTAGAGTATTTGTAACTGCACGTCATTTGTCTAGAATTTTCTCTCCTGTTTCCTCTTCCAGAGAGAAAGAAAAGAAAAGAAATATTAACGCACTCCTCAAACCAAAACAATCCAATTGATTTACAGGAAGCATAAACATTCTTTTCCTAAGGTTTCTTTGATAGCAGAAACTTATTTCTTCTTAAATTCTTAATTACAATCTACTTATTTACCTATATAAATAATGCATGAAAGTTCAATTACTAGGAATGAAAAAGTATTTTATAGAACATCTTTGGTCAGCACCAAATTCAGGAAAAAAATGTTTGTGATCTTTTACGTGACAAATGCATAGAATATGCATGATTCAACTTTTATTTAAAAAAGTATGTCTCTAAAATACAGCCCCACTCACATACACACTTGTACACATCCAACACACACAGGAGGTTACCCCGAGGGCGTGAGAGAGAGGCTGTCATTCTTTATTTATGGTCTTCTGAACTGCTATTTGTTGTGAGCACATACTTGTTATAATTTTAAGAAAATGGTAGGAGTTTAGGCATAATAATGCTCCTAAAAATAATGCTCTTTTGCATACCAACAAGTTATACCCTCAAATCTTCAACCATAGGCAAGTTTAAGAGAATTTTCGAGACTGGACACTAATATACTTAATTTAATTTTGGCTTCGTTTTGGGCTTTCACACAGACTCTGAATGAGCCTGAACTGAAAATTTATTCTTCCTACTTCGTATTTTCCCATTTTTATCTATATATTTTTTTATTTTGATAAAATTGTTAGTTGGGGAGGCATAATATAAATTGGGGGAAGAAGGCAATGGCCAGCCAGAATGATGAAGATGAAAATTTGGATTAAAAACAGAAGATCATTTGTACTATTTCTGTTTGGCAATTTGTTCTATGTCCACATTTCCATTTCTGGAAGTACTAAAAACAGTAACAGCAATGACGGCCAGCATTTATTGAGCATTTATATACTCCGTGCTGCAGACTGTTCCACATGCTTTCCTCTTACTAACTCATTAAATCTTCATTTCAACCCTGTGAGGGAACGAAGACAAGCTGTCCTAGTGGCAGAGAAAGAATTTGAACCCAGAATGTCTGGCTTTGGAGCCCAAACTTAACAGCTCCTTCGCACTAAACTATTAGGTTGACATAACATACATAATCACTTATCTAATCTTTTTGGTAGATGTCAAACCCACATTCCCTATCATTTTATTTGGAAGAGAAAGCCTGAAATGAATACCTTCCTATACTCCAGTATGCCTTTTGGTACAGCAATGCATGAAACAGTGTGTGAGCAACACGGTTTATTATATGGTGTGCACAGTAAGCCGCAGGGCATTTTGACACACCTTTAATCTTCACAGCTTGCAGGTACCGATGCTCTCGCTTGACCATAGATCAAGCTGCTTTCATTTTCAGTTCATATAACAAATACCAGATAACAAACATTTAACATCCTGGGTTGAGTTCCTAACCAAATTCCTTCTTCATTGGAACTTTAAAAGCAAAACGCTTAAAATACAAATGTGATGTGGATTACAGAAATACTTTGAAGTTGTTCTTGTGCGTTCTGAGAGGGAGCTGCCACTATGACCCAATAAGTATTATTAAATATATTTATACTTTTGTTCACCAATGCTGTGGCGCTTGTGCGTTTTAGCCGATTAATTAGGTGTTCATGTGCAGGGTCAGATCTAAACAGAGATGTGTGGAACATCGGTGTGACTGGAAATAGACCAAAACACACTGTAACACAGCCAGACACAACTTTCTTCCCCCTCTTGCTGTTCGGGGGGTCAGGCAGATAACCCCAATGGTTCAGCTGAATATTTTTGGCAAGAACGTGAAATAGAAGCCCCAGTTTGGGGAGGAGGGAGGAAGGCTGGCAGGAAAATGCCTTTATAATGGATGATCTACTGTACCATCTGTGTCTGGAGGTATTTTAAGGGTTTTATTTTGACTTCAACATCTGACATCATGATTTTTAAAAAAAGAAGTGGAGAGAGACATATTATTAGTTACTTAAGACTCTTGCTTCAGTCCACGTATCATTTTAATCCTGTTTACTCTAAAATGACTCCCCTGAACATTTATTAGACTCCTTTGATTCTAAAAGGCAAAAACGCACACATCAGCTGTCATGGTCATGTCCATTTTTTCTCCTACAATAAACTGTCTGTTCCACAGCATGGTTACTAAAAGCTAATATTGATTCAGTATTGAAAGTGGAAACCTAGGAAGATATAAAAGATATTTCAGTCCATTTCAGCCACCACTACTCTTTAGGCTATATATAGAGAGAAACAGAAAGACTATGAAATTCTTGTTAATGGCTTACTTACAGTTAAGTCTAAAATACTGGACATTTTCACATTATAATTAAATTTAATGCATATTAGGGCCCTGACTGGGTAGCTCAGTTGATTAGAGTGTCATACCGATACACCAAGGTTGCAGGTTCAATCCCCGGTCAGGGCACAAACAAGAATCAATCAATGAATGAATAAATACGTGGAACAACAAATCAATGTTTCTCTTTCTCCCTTTTCCTCTCTCTCTAAAATCAATCAATGAAAATAAGTTTAAGTTTCATCTACATCACACAAATCACACGAAGCATTTACATTCGTTTTGCATGTCGCCTTTGGTCAGAGTTGAGAATATGTTTGCAGTGGCCTCCCGAACCTCACACTGCAGTTTAGCAGGTCAACAAAGGAAACCACATTCAACATGCGACTAGCACAACCACCAATGACAGCAACAGTGACCCTGTGCTCACCACATGCCAGTGAGCAGCACGCTGACAACCTTCTAGGATGGGAGCCCTTCCTGGCCCCACTTTACAATGCCCTGGAAAGAAGGCTGACTTTGCTTCCCCAGGTCACGCTGGCTCCTGAGACCAGGACAGCCAGGAATGAAGGCCCGTCCTGGGCGGATATTAGCACTCTTAGGGACACACAACACTAATAACAAGGGAAGTCATTCTAGTGAGGCTTCTAGGAAAATATTATATGTCATGAAATCTTCCAGGCTAATTTCTCAATTATTAACTTCAATTTAAAAAAAAAAATCAGGAGGTGAGCAGGAATCCCCATGAATAAGGGCAAGGATGAGGAAGACAAAAATGTAAGCACAGATCAAAACAAACAGTGGGCTAGGGCTCCCTTCTCTCCGAGTTCTGGCTTATCAGAGAGGCCTTCCTGGGCCACCCCATCTCAAACAGCCCCCACTCAGACCACCACCACTCACTATTCCTGTACCTGGAGTTCTTTTCTTCATAGCACATATCACCACCTGACATAGGTTAGGTCTACTGTTTATTGCCTGTGCCCCCGACTGGAATGTCAGGACAGGAGTTGACACCTACACCTGAAACAGAGCTGGAACTCAATCATTATTTGCTGGATTAATATGAATTAATGGCGTCTCCCTCCCCTCATAGGAAGTTTTAATTGACAACATTTTCTACCAGTATTTTTTTTTTTTATCAATAATATACTGGTAAAAAAAATAATATACTGGTAATTGGGGTTACAAAACATGAAAGGACCTTTTTTAAGTCTTTCTAAATTAAGCGAGCAAGTAAATAAATAACTGGAAGACATCATATCAAAGCAGCAGTCCCAGGAGATGCCCCTGGGCCAGCCAGCATTCGTTTGCTTTTCTTCTTCTAGCCTTAGTCCTCAGGCAGAGGCCAAAGAAGCTACCAGACAATGAGAAATGGCAGATTTAACCACGGTTTTCAATCATTCTACCAAATGACCACTCCAAAGCTTTCTCCAGGGTTCTAGCATTTTGAAATGGTCCTAGAAATACAGTCCCCACCCTTCCTCATCCCCAGGTCCCGCAGAGCGCTACCTACCTGCGGCTTTACCCAGACTCGTTTTGGGGAAGTCAGGGTTCCTCAGCTCTTCGGTGCTTGCAGACTTCATGACGGAATTGATGGATGACAGGGTGCTGATGAGCTGCGAGTTGAGCGAGCCAATCTGCGAGTGAGGCTCCCCGAACGCTTCCGCCAGTTCACTATAGTTCTCAGCCAGCAGCGCCTGCTGTTCCACCAGCAGCTTCTGGACGCGCTCAATGTAGTGATCCAAGCCGGTCACCATTCCGGAGGGAGCCTGAGGCTGGGGGCCCTCCAAGCACTCTCCTACAGGCTCATCCCCAACACCTACACTCCTCCTGCTGGCCATCAGCCCCACAGCCAACTGGGGGGGCCCGCATGCTATGGTCCTCATTTTGAGACCAACCAGGTAGTTGTCATTGATATTTATCTGGCCCACGCCGGACTCTTTGGTCTTCACGGCTGATGGCCTGTCAAGCCCGGAACTGCCAGAGAGCACCGTGCCAACGCCAACGGACCGCGTCTTGGTGGAGGGGTTAATGTCCTTGACGCGGCCTTCTCCTATAGCCACGGTCCGCGTTTCCACGGTCCCGGTGCTGGTCTGCTTGTCCGAAGTGCTGAGGGAAGTGTTGGTGCAGGACTCGACAAGGGTGGCCGTCTCGGTGTTGGTGGACTGGTCCACTTGCTCCAAAGCTGTGCTGGTGTGCCGGCTGGTGGTGTGAGGCACTGCCATGACGGCAGCTTCCGCCCGGCCCGCGGGCTCCGTGCTCACGCTCCGGGAGGTGCGCTCCTTCGGCGGGCAGACAATCACATCGACGGAACAGTCTCCACAGCCGATCGATCGCACTTCTTTGAGATTCAGGTTGGTCTTGAGCAGTGTCAAGTCGTGGACAGATTCTTCCGTGTTGCTGCCCGTTTCACAGACGCTGATTTCCACGCCCACGCTCCTATCGCACGTCTGCACAGCCCTTCCAGTGCACTGGTCACGCATTTCCACCCTTTCTTTAACAATCCACCAGTTCATGGGCAGCTCCGGCCCCGTGACTTTATTCTCACAGTGGGGCCGGCAGGAGATGCCTATGCTACTTGTTTGCACAGAGGTCCCAACACACGAGTCAACTACGTCCACGTGACGGCCAGCCATCTGGTCTCTCGTCTGCACCACGGCCTCCACCATCTTGCTGAAGACAAGCGGCTGGGCCATCGTGGCTTTATCGATTTTTTTCCTCGATCCAGCAGCCTGCAGCTCTTGCTTGAGCTTGGTCATCTCTCGGTCATGGGTGGTTTCTTTGAGCTGTACTTCCAGGCGGTAGATCTTTTCCTTTAAGGCTTCTATGGTCTGCTGTTGCAGCTCAATTTCTTTGTCAGCTTCGGTAGTCACCCCAAGCATGGCCTCTGTCACACTGACCCCGGAATCCCTCGTCTCCGTGACTGTCCCCACGGCAGCATCCTTCCAGGGCCTGGAGCCTCTGTGGTACACAACAACGTCATGCATGTTCTCGTCGGCACCCGCAGCCACGGACCGACGCTCTCGCGGCCGACACTCCCCGTTCTCCCTGAGGTCCGAGGGGGCCTCGTAGCTACTGCTCTGGATCTTCCGCTCCAGGGCCTGCATGTCTGCTGTGAGCTGCCGGAACTCCCTTATCCTCTGTGTGCTCTGCTCTACGCTCTCTATCTCTTCCTCTTCATAGTCAATGTGTAATTCCCCGCCACTTCTCGGGTCCCTGGCGAGCCGTTCCAGCTGGGACGCGTTCCCAGCACTGTAGGACCGCTTCCGCACACCGCTGAGGTCGCTCTGGGATGCAGCTCTTTGGTTCTGGTTTTTCAGCTGTGAGGCCAACTGCCTTTTCTCCTCTTGCAACACGGAGATCTTCACCTGGAGCACAGGGATTGTTCGTACCTGTTCCTCGAGCTCCTTCAGGCGCTTCAGGGCAACGGCCATCTGCTCCCGGATGTGCTGCAGGTGCACGGGGCTCACGTTGGTCACAGGAGTGGAGATCCCTGAGCTCAGGGGGCTGTGCCGGATAGAGCTCCCCATGGAAGAGGTGGTGGCTGCGGCTGGGGCACAGCCACTATAATCCCCGTTGCCTTGGTACCCATTCTGAAGCTGGTGCATGACAGGATGGTGGTTTCCGGAACCCATGAAGGAGGAGAGCGAGCCTGTGGAGCCCATGCCTCCAAAGCTGGCCAGCCTGGGCCTTCGGAAGTCCCCCGGTGTCGCCTGCATGGCGACTCTCTCCTGCTCCAGTCTTCTCCGGGTCTCCATCAGTGTCTTGGTGACATGGAGGTTGTGCTTCGGGAGTTGGGGTGAGGGTGGTGGCAGCTGTCGACTTTCTGGGACGGTGAAAAAAGTGGGCGAGATGTCCAGAGGGGTGGGCAGCCTTGCGACTGGAGTTGATGTCGCCTGGCTTCTGGCTAGGAGGAAGCTGGGGCACTGCTTGTTGTCGTTGCTATTGGACGATGACAGAGACTCAGTGGAAGTCCACACACCCTGCTGGCCAGGCGGGGGCCGGCTTTCCGGACATGGCACGGACGGCTTCCGCCTCTTCTGGATGTTCAGTTTCTTGATGGTGTTTCCTTTCTGTATGTCATCCACGTATTTGAGGAAATCTAAATCCAGTTGGTAACCGTAGGGCGTCTCCACAAAGTAAGGATCTTTCTGTTCCTTGTCATGGTCCCCATTTAGAACATCATCTGCTTTTCCTGAGGGAGAAAGAGAAGGCACTCTTTTAATGCTATATAATACACATAATGGCAAAAGCTAGTGTGTGTGTGTGTGTGTGTGTGTGTGAAGCTGGTATTATTTAACCAGTTAACTGCCACAATATCTTGAATTTAAGTAAAAAAAAGGTCCGCCGATTGCATCTATAGACGCTTATGGCGTACAAATGGTTAAGAGTTGACAGACCTATGCTCGAATCCTGGATCTATAACTTTACAGCTGGGTGAGCTAATAAACCTTTGGGAACTTCAGTTTCCCCTCCCCCCCCAGCAAAAAATGAAAATGCCAGCATTTAACCCATAAAGCTGTTAAAAGAATGTAATGAGAGAATGATTTTAAAGAGCCAAGAACTTAGCAAGTCCTTACTAAATATTTTTATTTTTTAAAAGAATCATTAGAAGACTTAAAAGCATTTCCAAGTAGATAATTTCTTTTGCTATATACAGTCCCTTGAAGTATGATAGCCCTCACTAACACGCCTATTTCATAAAGTACACTCTGAGGCACAAAAGGCAAAAAAAAAAAAAAAAAAAAAAAAAAAAAAAAAAAAAAAAAAAAAAAACCAACACAAAACACTTAGCATAACTGACCTCCTAGTGCAGATCATGCCACCTTACCGAACGGTGGCCCAGGCGTCCCAGTGCCTGATCACCTGCACAAGATCACAGCTGGCCTTGACTCCTTCCTCACTGAGAGCTGAGTGATGACCTGACCAAGAAGGCAGAGCACACACTGCAACTCTGCCTTGTGTTTCCCCGTTTAAAAACAAAGGCAAACCCTGTGCCAGCCAGAGGAAACCGTTTCTCCAACTTTGACTTCTTGTGGACAAAACATCCACTTGTCCCAAGAATACCTTGTTTTGTAGCTGTGGTGCATGCAAACAGATGCAAAGGAGGATGGAAATAAGGGCAAGCCTCCGTCCAAGCCCTGGATCATGTGGCATTTGGTAAATGCTACTTCTGCCTAAACCAGACATTTAGCAAAGGGAACACAAGTCCTTTTCAAGGCACAGAGCTTGCGGCTGACCCTGAGCTAGGCATTTCAAACGGAAAAGCAAGGCCGTTTTTGTTTGTTTAAGTTGTTGGATTTTTCCTAGAGTCGTAATGAGAAGCGCTGCATTTTCGGAGCTCATGGAAAGGACCCAAAAGCAGTGAGTGAAAACACAAGCCATGGGAATACAGACCCCACCGGACTGCTGTGGAGGGCCCAGTACTTCCGGCAGTTTGGGCTGCCAGCCTGCCCTTCCCCACCGCACCGCTGCAGAACATTTCTACCCGATATGGGAATGCTCTGAGCAACCCCTGTTCGCCCTCTTTCCTCTGAAATGCTGGGAAGAAAAGCACACCAAGAAGGTTGCCGAGCAGAGGAGTAACAAGTTGTGTGTTCTTTGTGCCCCGGTTTAAAATAATATCAGACTGCTCCAGCTGTTGGAACTCAGGCATTAGCTTCCAATTCCCAACCACGCAGGGAAAGCACTTCAAAAGGGGTGCACAGCACCCAGCACTTTCTAACCAAAGAAGGGTGAGTTGATGCAGAGCGCCCGCGCCTGGAAATCTGTGCTCACGCTTAACAAGACCGCGTCTTTCCACCTCTCCTTCCCTTTTAACTCCACATGGACAACACGTCATTCAAAATATGCAGCCGGACCTGTTTCCAGCGAGCGCTGCCTGAAATTCCACAAGCGAAGAGAAACTGCAGGCTCCGGTGTCAGAGGCCGGCAGATCTCTCAGACACCACCAGCCCGTGGCTCTCAACCCCCCTGCAGGGTCCTGGCTCCGGGGAATCCAGGGAATTCAGCCCCATCCCGCCCCCCCCCCCTCCCGCCCCAATGAGGCCCCCAGGCAGCCGGACCCGCCCGCCCCCTGGCTAGCCAGGTCTCCGCACACGTACCAGGCAGGCTCCCGCTGCACACCCCGCTCGGTGGCTCCGAGGCCACGGTTCTTCACCCCGTATGGAAAGGAGGTTCAACTTTTGCGTAAACTTAGCCGGGGCCACGCGCAGATGCCATAGGCCGAGGGTGCACCAATGAAGGCTCCCTCCGCCTCCGGTGGCGCCACCCCCAGCACACTCAGGGGTTCGGCATTCCCGGCTTTCTTAATGAAAACAGGAAACCGGGAGCTTTTGAAAATGTGTGTGCTTCATCCCAGGGCTGCCAGAAGTAAAAAAATAACGCCGGCCGCTTAGCCAGGGCCACAGAGAGGCCCTGTCTGCGGGGCCAGCCCCTTCTCCATGAAAGAGCGTGTGTTCTTGTGTGGAGGCCCCGCAGCCTCGGCCCCCGGTCACCTGAGCAAGGGAGGCCCGATCGGCCCCCCTGTTCCCTGCAGGCCGAGTCCCCAGCAGCGCCCGCTGGGTGCAGCGCCCGCCCTGCGGGACTCGCACCAGCCCTTGGCGCTCCACCAGTGACAAGAAGTTATCCTTTAACGTGAACCTCCACTCAGCTTGTGCCATTGTTGAACGTTTCTTTAAAAAAAAAAAATTTAAACACCCTTTTCCATTTACAAAAGTAGTACATGTTTATAAAAAATAAATGTCAGGTAGAAACTATTTAAGTCAGAAAGTCACTCATCCCGCCATCTAGTGGCAACTGTTGATATTTCGCTGTTACTCCTAGATTTTTCTATTTCTTAACATATTTACTTTTCCCACTTAAGTTTTTTCAATAGGAAAGGTTAACTTTTTTTTTGTTTTCCTCCAAAAATATTTTTTTAATGCACTGATTTAACATCAGGATTTAAAACACAATGAAATACATCACATGTTTTCAGTGAACTTTAACTGTCACATAGTGTTATACCTGAAGTTTACAAAAGGCATGGTCACAATGAATTACCCTCAAATGGACTCTAGACTCCTAAATCTGGGAATCAGTAGAGGTCAGAATTTTACCAGGTTAGGATGATTTGCTAATACTGCTTGAATCAGGCTATCCTAAAGCTTTGTAATTTTAAATTTCATGCTCAGGCAACTAAAAACTACAAGCTGTGTTCTCAATGTGTCATTCTTACAAATGATGTCCACAGTATGAATTGTTCTACAATTAGAGATATCCAGTGTCATTACTTTTTATACCTCTTGCTTTCTAGTGTACCTTTACAAACATTAACACAAATATGACACACTTATAGGGCCCTGACTGATTTCCCAACTTTTCATGTAGGTAGTCTTATCTCCCTATGCTAGACTATAATTATCTTCAGAGCAACAATATAATATTTAAAATATATTCCCCCGCCCTAGCTGGTTTGGCTCAGTGGATAGAGCAAGCATGAACTCGCAGCCTGGGTGCGGCCCACCGGCCACGAGTTTGACATGCTTGGATAGAGCGACGGCCTGTGGATTGAAGGGTCCTGGGTTCAATTCCGGTCACGGGCACATGCCTTGGTTTCGGGCTTGATCCCCAGTAGGGAGTGTGCAGGAGGTAGCCAATCAATCATTCTCTCTCATCATTGATGTTTCTATCTCTCTCTCCCTCTCCCTTCCTCTCTGAAATAAATAAAAATATATTTAAAAAAATAAAATAAAGTATGTTCCCCCAACTATACACATCAATTAACAAGATACTGGGAACAAAGTAGATGTTTAAAAATGTTTCCTGGCCCTAACCGGTTTGGCTCAGGGGATAGAGCGTCGGCCTGTGGACTGAAGGGTCCCAGGTTCGATTCCGGTCAAGGGCATGTACCTTGGTTGCGGGCACACCCCCAGTAGGGAGTGTGCAGGAGGCAGCTGATCGATGTTTCTCTCTCATCGATGTTTCTAACTCTCTATCCCTCTCCCTCTCCTTCTCCCTTCCTCTCTGTAAAAAAAAAAAAAAAAAAATATCAATAAAATATATTTTAAAAATAAAAAATAAAAATGTTTCCTGAAGGAATAATTGAATATACAGTATAACATAATAAGCTTTAAAAAAACCACCTTAATGCTCTGTCGACAGATTTGCTTGCCCTGTATTAGTGTTAAGGACTTTTCTTGCAGGATGCTGTTTCAGTAGTTACCTTTAGGTTGTGGAATCATGGGTGGTTTTAATGTTGATATTTATATTTTATAAATTTTTATAACACATAGGTATTTGTCTTTTAAAAATATGATCCCAAGAAGTCACTATTTGGAAAGCAAGAGAAATGGGAGGTGGATGAAGGAGGCAGCCATGGCAAAAATAGCTAGATGTTCCTCAGTATGTCTTATCCCATTCTTCTACACTAGCAGAACTATGTTTAGCTGGGCAGATATAAAGACTATTTCTCTAGCCTCCTTTACTGTTAGTATGGCCTTAGCAGACATGTCACGAGGCAACCACCATTAACCTCCCTTAAAAGACACAGGAGTAGGTCTATGACCTCCTTGCTTCTTGGATCCTCCTTCCATCCTGCTGCCAGGAGTGCAGATGTGATGACTGGAACTCCAGCTGCTGTCTTGGACCATGAGTTCATACACAGGGATAAAGGAACAATGTGCTGGATAGAGCCCGGGTCTCTAAGAGCTTTGTGGAGCAAAGCTGCTCTGCTACTTCTAGAAAGCTTATACCGCCATACTTTTATGGGAAAGAGAGAAACTTCTTTTTTGTTTAGTCATTGCATGTTTTGGGTTACTTGTAGCTAAACTGAATTCCATGTGTCTACTCCCCCACAAAAAAAATTAAGACAGATCTTGAAAAGAAGAAAAATGCTAAAGAATATACTGGGGAGATGTTACAGTAAAACTTTTTTTATTACACACATTTTGGTTAATTTAAGAATTACAGAAATGTAAAAAGCAACAGTTTAAAAAAATCTCTAAGTAGGTTATAAGGAGACTCTTAACTGGCGAAAAAGCCTTATTTTGGACTAACAGAGCTATGCCTGCCCCTACACAGCCAAAAACCACTGGCTATGTCTGCAGCTAGAATCCTGAAAGTAACAGCTTCCAGCTAAATATCCTGGAATCGGAGGGCTGTCCCTGGCGTTTACAAGAATTTTCTGAATGTCTGGAAATCCAGTGGTGGAGACTGCTCCTGGCACCACCTCCACCTTCATTATATAGCATCTACCGAAAGCTTAATTGGGTGCAGAAAATGGTCCTATTCAGTGGGAGGAGTAGGCGGAAGGGTTTATAAGAAATAAAATGAGGTAGAGTCTAGCTGGGAGATAAATGCCAAACACCCTAAACGTAGCACTAATTGAGATCAGTTACAAAGGCATATTATCAACAAGAACAATATGACAGTATGTGAATGAGTGATCAAAACGTAATGGAGTTAACCGGGAGATGAGTTCTGAAGGCAAAGTAAGTAAGTGATGACAGACTAAAAGGAAAAGACAGGTAAATGGTGGAGGAGAGCCAGGGTGGGGCCTGTGGTGAAGCTCAAAGAAAGATGAGGTTGGAAGAGATGGGGATGGCCGAGTGCAGCAGAGGCCACCAGACTTGGGTCCTGGACCAGGGGAATCTTGTCCACTGAGTCACTGTGTCCTGGCACACCCGGCCCTGTGCTAGGGGCTCAAAGGTAGCAATGAAGACTGTCTTGATAACTGTGTGTGCATTAGACTGAGGTAAGGAAAGAGCTTAAATTCAAGGGAACTCGTTAAAATGTTATAATCCCCATGTATGAAGTGAGGACCAAATAAAATTTATTAATGCAATTCAACTTGTATTCAGAACTATTGATAAAAAAGCAATCTTAGTCCTGCCTCCCTCCCTCCATCCCTCCCTCCCTCCCTCCCTCCCTATCCTTTCTTCTTTACCAGACACTGTTCTAGGAGCTGGGGACACAGTATGAACCAAAGGGACAAGGTCCCCACTCTCACAAGGCTCACAATCTTGTGAGGGCTGGGGTGCATGGAAAAAACAACAACATCCAAATATAATGCAAGGCAGAAGTGAAGCAAAAAGGTAGAACCACCAGAATTTATACCAGTGTGTCCAAGTAAGTGAATGGGCTGCTCACAGTGGGCCACAGGGCTTCTGGGGTTGATGTCATCCTCAAGCTGACCTACTTCCTAGACGCCAAGGGTCTCAGAGTCCCTCTTACCCGCTTCTCTCGCCCTACCCAGCTGGCACAGTCTGCAATTTGGGGTAACCAAGCACCAAACGTGGCAGTAGCAACTAGAAACAACTTCCCACGTACAGACCACATTCCCATGTGTTCAGGAAGAAAGTGAAATCAACTAACTGATGGCAATTCTATTCTTTATTCATATATTTACTACCTGGTACAACTTACTGCACTTGTGAGAGGGGCTCATTTATAGACTCAAGAACAATTTCAAATTTCCTTGCATGAACAAAGTGAAATGGAGATATGAATATTTCAAAAACCATGTCATTTAAGTTCATCAAGTATTATATGACTTTAACTTTTCAAGGAAATCAAACTTAACTGTCCAGACAACATTTGGTTTGGGAAGACATACAAATTTCTGTACCCACGGGAGGTGAAAGATTAGATGGTGGAAAGGAGCAAGGGCATTAACCTGCTAGTGGGGTTCACACCTGGTTGCCTCCAGGGGCCACTGGACGATGTCTGGAGACATGGTTGGTTGTCTCCACTGGAATGGGGGCTGCTGCTGACATCTAGTGGGTCGAGGCCAGGGACGCTGCTATCGACTTCCCACCCTCCCCAACAAAGGACTACCCAGTCCAAAATGTCTCTGCTGAGAATGCCTACCCTGAGGACAGCGAGCAGAGTAAAAAATCCACATGCAGCAATGGAGGATTTGGCCATGTCAACTGTGGGCTTCCGGTCTTCCGCTTCGTGTTCAAGTGACAGGGCGATAAAAATGCCACTTCGGAGTAAGAAAACACTGAATACTCTTCCACACACTCGACCACAATGAGCCATTCTTTCATCCGAGCAAACACGCTGGAAGTTTCTGAAATAGTGTGCCCTGGTGGACTTTTAAATGGACAGAAGTTTGATATTATTACTTTAGCTGTTAATTAGGATACAATGACTTCTTTGTTCTGGTCTCACACTGCTGCACACTCCAGGCCCAATTACTGCCGACTAATGGCGCCATGAAAAATAATTACGCTCATGTGCCGCAACTTCCACACGCTGTCTCTGTGCTTTTCTTCGCCAGATAGTCTACCTGACTGGTGAAACCGAAGAACGCTGCTAATCCCCGTAACTGTATTGTCTCCTCTCACAAGAAGCATGGGGACTCGGCTTAAAGAGCTGAGTCAGTCCTGAGAATCACATAATTGTCATAGGTTGCCATATTTAAAAACAGCAGAGCGCAAGCATCTTGCTGTTCGAAGCAGTAAAAAAAAGACTCCAAATCCACTAAGAGTGAGAAGCAGGGGCGGGGAAAACCAGTAGGCTGACTCCATGAGCGAGATAAATTCCCATGAAGTTAATTACTCACAGTGTGAAAGTAACTGAATTAGCAAATCAACTTTTCTAGACACGGAGCAGTGGGATAAAGAAGACAGAGATGCGGAACAGGACCTAGTGAACAGGTTTAACTGGAAAGTTCCCCTGATGACACTGTTAGCATTAGGACCTGTAGACCAAGGAGCTTCTTTGTACCAAATCTACGTGAGAAACTCCACCTGTTAGAGAACACACAATGAAAAGGAGGACGATGTAAGTGTTCTTCACTCTGTTTTAAAATAATGTGTGGCAGGTGAGATTTTCCTATATCGCTCTTGCATGTGCCAACGAGTCTTTTTAAACGGGCTCTTACCCCACCCAGCCAACACACCCACCCAATCATCCACGCAAATGCCGAGCACCCACTAGGTGTGAGGGCAGCTCTGTGAAGCCTGCCTCCCTGTCCCAAGGAGTTTACCTACCTACCTGTTTTCACCTAGACCTCAGCTCGGGTTGCAGCTGTTTCAAACAGCCACCTTAATGCTGTGTGCAAATAAAATGACAGCATTAAGGAAAGCCAAAGTGTATGCCGGAAGTGCATAGTAAATACCAGGCCAATTGACATGTCAGATGTTACCTACCTGCATGGTTTGTTTAAAAGGCTAAGTTATCACGTGGTATTATTTCTTATAGCTATAACTCTTCATAACTCCATTTAGCTTCTCCCCCTAAATCTTTAGATTTCCTCTCACAGCTCATCTCATCTCTGCTTCCTTAACCTGTCTCCACAGACTTTATACTCTGCACACTCTCCCTACACCTCCACTGTCTCCCATCACTACCCTTTCCAAACTGGCTCCACGTTCTAAGTCTACCCTTTCCCACACCCCACAGAGGGAATGCCGATCCAGGGAAGATGCAATTATCAGACTGCATCATAATTTTAGTCTTTCATCCAGTAAATATTAAGTAGCTTCCCTGTGCCAAACACTGCCAAGAGGGAAGCAAACTGGACACAGACCTGCCTGGACAAACTTGCGACCTTTAGGAGGAGACAGACAAGCAGTTGCAGAAACAGGTAAATAACAACTGTGGTAAGTGCTGTTACAGTGAAATACAGGAGGTATGCTAGGAGAGAGCAGGGACCCCACTGGGCTGGCCAGTGCCGTATTTCGGAGTCCACCAGGCCAAGTGTGCAGGGTGTGTGGGTGTGTGTGTGTTTGGTGAGGAGACTGGTATAGGAGAAATTCTAGGCAGAGGAAACAGCATATACAAAACCTGACACTTTTAGGAATGGAAAAGGGGGTTTTGCCTGATAATAAGGATAACCCCCTCAGTGATTCAGAGAGGGGACAAAGCCCCCATCACACAGGGCCCCTGGAGTCAGGTTTTTGGCCCTTAAGTGCACTGGTTGGCTACTGAAAGGTTCTAAGCAAGGGAGTGAAATGATCAAATTTGCATTTTAGTAAGACTTGCTCTGGCTACGTGCTGGAGTTTGCACATAGATTCTCTTCAGTGTCCTCCTCCATTTGGTTTTCCATGAATTGTTCAAGTCCCCATGAATTTTCCTCTAGGTGTCACCAATTCCTTTGCACCACATGAGTTTTACTTATTTTAGCCATAGTGTTAAAACCGCCAGGAGGGACGGCCTGGCTGAATGTGGGACGCCCTGTGGTGTGTGTGGTCTACACCTTCCCCAAAACACTGAAGGGGAAACTGGGAAGGCCTGACACGTCTGAGCTTCTCAGGGCCGAGCTGGAGCCCAGGAGCAGGCCTTTGCACTCGTCCTTCGGGGCTCTGTCCATGACCTCATCCTGCTAACAAAAAAGAAAATATTTTTCCAAAGGATGACTCACTGCAGAGCAAAATGATGAGATTTCCTTTTCTGAAGGTCATTGAAGTATGATAAACCTAATCTGAAGGGACAAGTGTGGCATGCGTGAGGGCAGGAAGAAAGACAAGGGGACATTTTAGGGAATGCACGCTCTGACTGAGCATGTTGAGGGGCAGAGTGCAAACTTGCTCCGTATTTGAAACTAGGATGGGAATAGCAGGGACTGAAAATGTCTGTGAAGCAAAAACAACACTGACCCTGGCAGCCAGCAAGTGTCTCCATGGAGGAGGGAGAGAAAAAGGGGGCGCTGCCAACTCTTAGTGCTCCCGGGCCTAGTCCTTACCCCTCTGCCCACATCTGACTGGGGCTGATTTACCCAACAGGGAAGGCTAAAGTCAGAGGACAGGGCCTGGGGGGCAGCTAAGACTTCTACCCACAGGTCTCTGGCCAGCTGAATGTCAAGCTGGCTTCCCTCTGGAGTCACCTGAGTGTTACTATCTGCCTGCCTTGCAAGGACCTTGCTGTGGGTGACCCTAACAGTCTGAGTTACATGTATGATCCAGAACTCAGACGACATATGCTGCCTGCTAGTTGTTAATTCTCTATTGTCAGCACACATCGCATGAGCTATTTAAGACAGTGTCAGGAATCTATTTGGCCCAGAAACTCTATTTTGGGCTTTCACTGTTCAAATGTGGAATAATCTGAGCATCAAACTAACATGAGCAATGACAGTCATAGATTACAATCCAGTGAACAAATTAGGTATCTTGAGTTGATAAAGTTGTAATAAATACAGTAGTGTGCCAACTAATAAATAATGAAGGAATTGTGGAAACAAACCACCATTTAACAACCATTATAACAACGGCTGATTCATGCAGGGATGGTGAATGCACACTGAGGCGACTGGATAGAGACTGCCCACTTAAGAAGAAGATAGTGGTTTGGCCTCAGAATACCTCCCCCACAAAATACTAATCAATCCCAAAGGGAAACGTGGCGACTCTCAGTATAGACAGCTGACGGACAACCACCTGGACCGGGTGATCGAGGCTACAGCATCACGTGCCGGATGCTCTGAGAAGAGCACAGCATCACGGCTGTGGTGCTCCTGCCTGGGAGGCATGGCCTGAGTCTAGAAACACTGATGGGATTCTACTTAGAAAATATCCTACCAAATAGCAGGCGCCTCTTTTTAAATTGCCAAGGTCATGAAGGAAAGGGAAGGCTGAGGCTGAGACCTGTCTACATTGGAGGGCATTAAAGAGATGTGACAAATGCACCACATGCACGTACGCACACACAGATGCAGAAACGATGGAGCAAATGTGGTCAAATGTTACCCATTGGGGAATCTGAATCATAGCAGCTATTTAAAGACAGTGTCAGGCATCTATTTGGCTCAGAAACTGTCTTTTGGGACCTTGCTGTTCAAATCTGGGATAATTGGAGCATCAAAATAACAATGTTAATCATTGTGTGTGTATGCGTGTGTGTGTGTGTGTGTGTGTGTGTGTGTGTGTGTGCGCGCGCGCACACATCCACATGAACAACTGTAAACGTCCTTTGCCCCGCTCTGTATGTAAAACCTGCCTTCACTGTGCTGCAGCGTCTCTGGGGTACGTGAGTGCAGTCAGCCAGTCACCAGGGAGCACAGCCAACACTCCACTGTTGCTTGGATGTCACTAAAGCAGCTTTTTAAAAAAAAAAATCAACACAGGGGCTGATGTCTCTGCTCTCCAGTATTACACATTCTTTGAGGAATTTTACATTTGTTTGAGGTATCCCTGTAAACTTGTAGAGCTTCTCAATTATTAATCTTGCAAACTGATGTGCCAGGAGCCCCCTTAGAGAGAATGCAGTCTGAAAGATCCTTTCTGTGGCATTGAAAGTCTTCAACAATTTAGCCCCAATCCAGCTCTTCCCCGTTTCCTCCCCACCCTGAACCTCAGTCCACCGGAGTGACTTGCAAGCCTACCTGCCTTTGCTAACTCGGTTTCCTCTACCAGCACACACGCCCTTCCCCAGCCTCTGCCACCTGTCAGAATTGGCTGTATCCACCTTAGGGCCCGTCCTTTGTAAAGACTTCGCTTACCTCCAACTGCTCTGTTCTGGGAAGAACTGGTCCCTCCTTCCCTCCATTCTCCTAAAACACTTTGCCTAAACGTATGGACACGTGTTATAGTTAGCAGGCACATGACTGCCTTCCCCTAACAGACTACAGGCAACTTGGGGGCAGGAACCACGCAGTATTTATTTTTCTATCCCTCACCGCATAGCATGGTGCTTGGCACACAGCATATTCAATGTTTGTTGAAATGAAAACTCCCATGTCTAGGCATGTACCGATTATAATAAGTGTGGTGGAGAAAGAGTGTAATGATTAAAATCAGACACTCTAGGGCCTGACTGCCTGAGTTTGAATCCTGGCGTTGCCACTTTCTAGCTGTTGGCAAGACAGATTCTATCCCAGTGGTGCAGCTGGGGAAAACAAGGGCCTGCTTTGCAGTCCTGCTGTGGACCACCGAGAATGATGCCTACTGTCCTCTATTACTGGACCACTCTGTAGTCTGGTGACGCAGATAGCCCTGGCATCCCCAGATGATCCAGAACTCCCCTCCTCCACCCTGCCCCGCACCCCCCTACTGGCCTCCTGAGAAGGTAAAGCTAGAAGTGTTGAAATGTTTATTCAAAATCAATCAAGTTTGCTAAAATATTGAGGTCTAAATTGGTTTCTGCTTCCCAGAGTGGATGAGGGAGATGCTGGCGGGGCCGGCAGGAGGCTGTGCCTGTGCATGAGGGTACACACTAGGCTCAGGGACAGTGGGGTGCTGGAGCTGGTCAGGTGGAGAGGGTGATCGAGGCTACAGCATCAACCAGGCATTGGAAGGAGGTAAAACAAAAATAAGCAGAAGTAGGCAAACATCCTCCAACCTTTAAAAGTATTATTATGGCCCAAGTTAAAATACTTCCTTGTCACAGGAAGAGGACAAAGGTAGGCCCTAATGTTTCTGAACAACCTCATTCTCCTACCTCTACCAAAGTCGTAGGAGTAAAGCGCTCTTTAACACAATGCAGAGACGTGTGCCTTAGACCCAAGGGGCGCCTTCCCATCCAGCCAGGATGGCTGCCTAAACTGGGGGAGGTATGATTCTTTTTTGTATTGTTGTTAACTCTCACCAGAGGGTATTTTTTCCCCCATTGATTTTTAAAGAGAGTGAAAGGGAGGAAGGGAGTGGGAGAGAGAGAGAGAGAAAAACATTGATGTGAGAGAGACACATCCATTGGTTGCCTCTGGCATGGGCCCAACTAGGAACGGTAACAAACCTGTAACCAAGGTGTGTGCCCTTGACCGGGAATCGAGCCTGCAACCCGTTGGTTTGTAGGCTGACGCTCTAACCACTGAGAAACACTGGCCAGGGTGGAGGTAGAATTCTTTTCATAAAACAAGAACAGGAGCTGTCAATATCGCCCAGTTCACGCACACGCAAGGGGAAGGAGGAATCTGGAATCGCTCCATGCCGCAGGAAGGTCTGTATGTGTGAAATGAGGGGGTTGGTGGGGCTCGGTGATTTCCAAAGGTTGCTTCCAGCCTGTGACTCTGACTGCACGTTACACAAAACTTCCTAACACCTCATGCTATGTGATGAAGTGAGGAAAGAAGCTAATTGCAGCAGCTGTCAGACCAGATGTGCGGGCCGGCAGAGCCCCTGGCCTTGCTCTCTTCCCAGGTCATTTCGCAGCACCTTTCCAGTTGCACCACAACACCTGACACCACCTCAGGTTCCCCACACGCCACTTCCCTTTGCTGTATCTCCAGTTCTACTCGGGGCGGGTCTCAGGCGTCCAGAAGCCAGGCTGCAGGTGAGCGGCTGCGAGGGGAAGGAAGTGGAAAGAGTTGCTGTTCCTGGGAATGGAATGGGCTGTGCCTTCATGAAGGGTGCACGACGTTAAGGAGGCCCGTGACATTAAGTTAAGGTGCATTCTATTACAGAGGCCTGGAGGTTTACACAGGGGCCCTCTTCTCCAGGGGTCAGTGTCAACCACAAGATGCAGTGACTCTTTACCCCAAATCTGCCTGAAAGAGCCAAGATGCCAGTCTTCAGTACTTGCCCTTCACCAGCTTAGGCAGTGCTGCTCTTCAAGGCCCACTGTCTAATTGAAAAGGCCATGGCTGAAACCCAGCCCGAATGTTCATGCACGCACCCAAGAGAACTAGCTCGGGAACTAAATTCTATTCTCCAAACCTTCTTTAAAAATAACACGTTGCTCTCCCTGGCCGGTGTGGCACAGCTGGTTGGAGCGTTATCCCGTAAACCGAAAGGTTGTGGGTCAGACTCTTGATCAGGGCACATACCCAGGCTGTGGGTTCGATCCCAGGTTGGGGTGCATACAGGAGGCAAAAGGTTGATGTTTCTTTCTCTCTCTCCTTTCCTCTCTTTCTAAAATCAATAAACATATCCTTGGGTGAGGGTTAAAATTTAAATAAAGTAACAATGCTGCTCTACGCATAAATAAGAAAATGTGCCAGTTCAAAGGGCGATTGGTGAAGAGCTGGGAATAGCATAAACTTGGACTTTGGGACAGAAAGGGCTTTTCTAACACAACAGAAACAAACTGGGGAGGGGTTGAGGGGGCTGAAGTAACTGTATGAGTCTTGGGCCTTATTTTGTTTTATAGTGTTTATATAAGAAAAAGAAACCAGCTTTAAAAGCACACTGAGCAGCTCCCATTAGAAAAACTGAGCTGAAAACAAATGACCAAAAATGGATTTAGCAACAAAAAGGGAAACTCTGGAATTTAATTAAACCATAAACTCAAAAACTCCAGCCTTAGCATACAGTACCACCTTTCACTCCTATAACAATGATGGCTTTATGTTAAAGCCCCAGCTAAAGCTGAAATTTCCACTGAACCAAAAATCAAGCTCTGAGTGATTCTTCCCAGCTTGTTAGTAGGAGCAAATATTTTACATAACATACGGAGCCCGAGTCTCTACCCCACCAACCCCCACCAGGAACGTCGCACTATCCTGGTCTTCTTTACTGGGGCTTTCTTACTTACCCACCCAGAAACAAAATAACTGATTTTCAGCAAGCAGGAAGCCAAGTCTCAGGCACGCTTCCCTCGGCATTAAAGGGACTACACACACATGGGCAGGCAAAGTGCCCAGGAGCTGCTGCCGAGAATTTATTTATACCCATTTGGAATTTCCTGACCAACCAGCAGCCTCCTGCTGGCCACGGGTTTAATTCCAGGACTCTCTGGGCGTCAGTGAGACAGCAAAAAACTACCAACGAACGAAACTGTTAGGGAGGATCTTAACAACACAAGAGGCGAAGACAGACCTCTCCCATGCCCCTTCTGAGCTTCCAAACGAACTATCCTTTATGAAATGCTAACCTAGAAATGCAGCTGTGGACCTGCTCATGCTAGGAAGACTTAGAAAGGCAGCAAATGCTTCCATAAACCCCCACCCCACCCCCCAAAGCCTCCAGGACTGAGGAAGGCTCCCTGCTATAATCGGAGCCCTGGCTCAGCAGCCCTCTTAGGGAGGAAATGATTCCGTGTAAGGCTGAACCCAGGCTGGGCTGGAGGCAAGTGGTTCCTTTCCTTGGTGTATTTTTATTTAATGCAGCATGCAATTTGAAGGCTAAAAACACCCCCATTTGTAAACCACAGACCCAAACCTTTTTTTTTTTCATGTTCCCTTAAACATTTTACCCAAATTACATCATGTGACTTTCTAAGACACAGAATTCATGTCTCCCCCGCGCCCCCCCCAAATGCATTCTGTTTTAGGGTGATCATATATTTGAGCAACCTTTGGTTTCTATGCAAAAAGTTAAAGAATGATATATGTCCCTCTAATGATTTTATTTCAATACACCACCTTTAAAAAATAAGAAAGAAAAGTTTCTTTTAAACCATTCGTCACCTATGCCTCAATACACTGGGTAAAAGTGAATCTAGAGGAAGAGATTGACAGAATTTTCTCTACAGGACAAACAAGCAAAGCCAGTTCTAAACAATAAGGCAGAGATTACCAAAGATTAGGGATGACTCTAAATGGCCTGCTTTGTAAAGTTCAAAACAGGAGAAAGGCAAAGTTTTCAAGAGCCCACTGCCTTTGCCTCGTTTGACTGGTTCAGGTTTAGTGTCTGCACCCGCCCCCCATCACTCCATTCATCTTCCCCCCTTCCATTCTCCCAGCCCGCATCTGGGGGCTGGGTCCTGTAAGGGATTCTCTTTGGCACAGACATTTTTCTGTGTGAAGCTACAAAGATTAAACTTTTTAAAGATGATGTGGGACTCATTTAGGTTTGTTTTACACAAAACAAACAGACTGACTGAAAGAGAAATAACAAGCAAAGAACAAAGCCGCCAGGGCCAGAGACTTTGAAATACAGGGTCCAAATAATTCCAAATTATGTTACCCACACCTCCAACATCAGAGGTGAGATTTGAGTTAGGTCTGTCCTTATGATTTTGGGGGACTTTAGAAAACTTCATGGAGCTATTTTACATTTCATAAAATTCACCCCATTTTAAGTGTACTGTTGGGCGAGTTTTAGTAAATGTATACCACTGTGCATCTAACACCACAATCCGGTTGTAGAAAACATCCATCATCCTGAAAATTATCCCCAGGTTTGTTTTATCATTTGCTTTGTGAACAGGTAATTTTTCTTCTCTGGGCTTTTGAAAAAAAGCCTGGTATTATTTAGTCACATTAGTATTGTCCCAACTAGATACTAACATCAAAAGTCTTGTTCTCAAGAATTAAACGGAGGAAAGCAACAGAATGTAGTATTTCTTCATCCTGCAAAGCAAAAATATCCTGCTAAATTTTTATTTTCTTTTATATTGTGTTCTGGGAAGAATAGAGCTTATTCTACAAAGCAGTTGAAGGTAATGATCTCACATGTGTGCTTCTATGAAGGAGAGGTCTAGCAGAAAAAGACATTGTATGCAAATAAGTCTCTAGTCCTCTGGTAGGGAGGATGACAAAGGGTGTAATGGGAGAAGAATTAAAAATAGGAGAGTCACAAAGGTTCCCATTGTAGTGGCAAAGGCACACCTGTCCGCCTTTCCTCTCTCTCAACTTATGTACAAAAGAAGCAGCCAGATGCAGTCTGGGAGGATGAAGATGTACGCAAGACTTTTCCTCGGATAGGTGGAGAGTAGGCAGAAATGGTGACTCCCAGTGAGAAGGGCAGTGGGCCGTAGACAAAAGACTTCTGTGTTTCCCAGGCTGGCTGAGTGAGTGCATTGACAGTCTTCCCAGGAGGGTGGCTGCAGAGTTCTCAATCAAGCATGCCTGAGCCTATGCTTCTTCTACGCTTACTTAACAGGATTACTGCATCAAGATATTTTTCCAGAGGGCCTGACCCCAGGTTTAGAGATAAAGCCAAAATCAAATGAAGTAATGACTGGTAACAACGAATTCTATTTTGGACATTTTAAGATGCATATATCCTGGGATGCCCTGCATTTACCGTCCTCCTCCTCTCCTTGATTTCTTACCACCTTCCCAGTCTCAGAGACACAGCACAAATGCACCCGGGTTATCAGTCTCACAACATCTTTCCCCACCATGCCCTGCGCACAATTCTTCTTGACCGCACTGTCCCAAGTGTGTCATACATTTATATGAACTCGTTTAATCTTCACAACAACCCTATGACTGTCGGCAGTTCACAGGTGAAACTCATGTCATCCATGTTGCTACTCTACTGCTCCCGCCTACTGGACTGCTGTATTAATGCTACACTGCACTGGAGAGCCACACACCAAACACATTCTTTCCTGTAGCCCTTTAGAGGGCAAAGCAAGCTGGGAAAGGGGAGGGGAGCCGGCATTTCTGGTGGATGCTGTTTCAATGCTTTTGCTTGTACCATTCCTTCCCCTTCTGATGCACACCCCACACCAAACCTTCTCGGACAAAATATTTCTAGTTTGCAAAGATCGGCTAAAGTATCAGTTCTGCCTGCAGTTGTCTCATCTTCCCAGCCACCTTTTCCAGCCAGGCTCTCAGAGTAGCTTGTTTTTCCCCCCTGCTCCAATCTGTGCACACACCTTACATTCCTACAACCTTACAGGAGCTTTGTGCTTTTCATCTCAACCACAGCTGTGCCCCGGCCCTGCAGGTGCCCAGGACGCATTCGGTCAACTTACTTCCTTCATGAGGAGCCAAACTTGGAGTATTTCCTTTTAAAGAGCTGCATGCAAATGTCAAGGACTCTGAGCCCAGGCCCTCACTTTACCGCTGAGGCAGGACAATGGGTGAGGGGACTAACATCACCTTTGCCATTCAAGGTGAAGGTGCCAGGGCTGGAACCTCCCAGAGCAAGCATGTCAGAGCCACAGGTTCTCAACCCCGCTGCACAATCAAAGGGCCTGGGCTGTCTCTAAAAACGCCGAGTCACCGTCCCACTCCCACCCCAATGAATCAGAATCGCCTGGGGTGGGGCCGGAGGCATCAGCAAGTTTAGAAGCTCCCAGATGAGTCTATGCCACAGCCCGGGATGAGACACTGGGCTAGAAATCAAGCAAAATCTGAAACTCAAAGTGTGCTCTTCCTTTAGGCTAAAAAGAAGCCGAGAGCCAAATTGGGGGCAGCCCTTCAGGCAATTCAAATATTTTCAGAGTCCAGATCACAAGTTCAAATACCTTTAGAGTCCAGGCCATCAACGGGAAGGAAGGGGTCTGGAGGGAGTTGGAGGAGACCAGAGAGTCCCTGTCCTCTCCAGTTGCCTGTGGACCAATAGAAATACTAGTACACCCCAGTGACGTGCCAGATCAGTGGTCGGCAAACCGTGGCTATCGAGCCAATGTGGCTCGAGAGCCGAGGTTTGCCGCTCTGTTGACTAATGAGTTTGCCAACCACTGACCTAAACATTTAAAAGAGGAACACTGTGGCTCAGTAGTTGAACTTCGACCTATGAACTAGGACAGTGGTTGGCAAACTCATTAGTCAACAGAGTGGCAAACTGGCTCACAAGCCGTGGTTTGCCGACCACTGTGCCAGATCTTTTGACTTTTCAAGAGAAGCTGAAATTTTCTATGAAATTGCCTAATTTCAAAAACTTTGACAATTGATGGGGGAAAAAACTATATTTACCAATCCTATATAATAAAAGCCTAACAACCATAACAGTATAACAACCAGAATGACCGCTCGACCAATCGCTATGCGATGCATCGACCACCTCTTGGTGTCCCTCCCCACCCCCGGCCCACAGGCTCCGATCACTGGATAGCGAACAGGGAACCGGGGTGGGTGGTGGCAGGGCAGGATTGGGGACTGGCGAGCAGGCGGAACGGCCGACCTCTTGATCCCTCCCCTGGGCCAGCAGGCTCTGATCATAGCTGGATGGTGAACGGGGAACCAGGGTGGGTGGAGGCAGTGGGGTGGGACTGGAGACTGGCAAGTGGGCAGAACGGCAGACCTCTTGATCCCTCCCCGCCGGCCTGCAGGTTCCGATAGCCAGATAGCAAAAGGGGAACTGGGTGGGTGGCAGAGGCGGGGTAGGACTGGGGACTGGCGAGCGGGCAGAAGATGGCCCTGATTGCAGGCTAGGCCTAAGGACTCTACCTGCACACCATTTCCTGTGCTGGGCCTCTAGTAAAATATATAATAAAGTAAAAAAACAAAAATTTGGGACAATTAATTCAATTTTTAAAAAAGCTTTGAGTTGGTCAAACAAAACATACTCCCAGGCCTCCGTGTGCCACCCAGCAAGGACTTCCCCGTATTTACTCGGGATCCAATTTCATTCCTGTTCCCATCCCTTTTCTTTTCCCACTTGCTAAGGGGCCAACTTTTTCACATTTTATATTGCAAGAGTCCTTGTTGGAACAAGCTATAACAAATTAGAAAAACCATTTTAATTCTGGTGCATAT
This sequence comes from Cnephaeus nilssonii, assembly GCF_951640355.1. Lineage (NCBI taxonomy): Eukaryota > Metazoa > Chordata > Mammalia > Chiroptera > Vespertilionidae > Cnephaeus > Cnephaeus nilssonii. The sequence continues at coordinate 45,198,497 of NC_137085.1, read as the reverse complement.
TAACTTAATTGCTTCTGTTTAAATTTAGCTGTTTTACTACTAGGATGTTAAAAGAGAAAAAAATCTCATGGGTACAGACAACAGTGGAGTGATTACGGGGGTGGGTGGGTGAAGGTGAAAGAGGGCACGGGGGGTGGTGGGGATAAATGGTGATATAAAAATAAAATAAAGTAAAATAAAGAGAAATAAAGAAAGAGAGACAAAGGCAACAATCAAAGCAACAGTCCAGGATCCCTTGTACCATTTCTCTCACAGGTAAACTTAATGTGCAAAATCCTGATTTATAAGCCTACCTGTAAGAAATCATCTTAAAAAGAAACAGATTGAAGGCAAGATGCTGTTACCACTTTTAAAGAGGGCCTGAGTTATTTCTGCTGTATTTGAGACTTCTTCCCAACCCCTGAAGAATTCAAATACCTTATGAGCTACTTTACCCGTCTTTTCTCAGACTGTGATGGGTGTGACACCAAAAGCTGGGTGTCTAAGGAAACCACGGTGAGGGAGAAAAGCGGGCGTAGTTCCTGTCCTTGTCACCATAGCTGCTTCTCCACCCACATCCACCAAAGCCTAAGGGACTGTCAGGACTTGAAGGGATTACAAGGACAGGTCCAGCAAGGGCTCCCAGCTCTCTCTTGCCCTGTGAGGTGAGGTGTGTACCGTGTTGGGTGTTGGAAGAGGACTCCTCCTGTGTGGGACAGGGATTAGAAGGATCTGCTCCTACAACTGAATGCCAGGGGAGATTTTCCCAGGAGAGGCCACAATCAACAGGAGGAGGGTGTGTGCCCCGTGGAGGTGTGAGATTCCACTCAAGAGAGTGAAATTAGGAAGAGGATGCTGCGGAAGATGGGCCTATCTTAAAAGGCCAGAAAAAGTCCTCTTTCTTCATTATACCCTACTCAACCAAGTGCATTTCCCCACACATATTTGAGCCTGAACACTGGAGTCACAATGAATTCATACACATTAGGCTTCCTTTTCAGTCTGGGTTGCCCCAGGGTTATTACTTTCATCAAATTTAAACAAGAGACTGTCACGCCAGTATTCTTATTGCTTGGGAAACTAGTCAAATACCCTGGTCTTATATAATCACAAATGGAACCAGGATTTCACAAAACTCTAGCTTTATTGTAAAGGATTACTTTAGTTATTTCCTTTAACTAATAAAAAAAAATAAGCAGTGCAAAAAGAAGAAAAAGAGACTGTCACGCAATAGGCTTTCATCTGAGATTTAAAATCAACTTTTAAAAAAGTCAAATGGCCCAAGCTGGTTTGGCTCAGTGGATAGAGCGTCGGCCTGAGGACTGAAGGGTCCCAGGTTCGATTATGGCCAAGGGCACATGCCCGGGTTGCAAGCTCGATCCTCAGTAGGGGACGTGCAGGAGGCAGCCAATCAATGATTCTCTCATCACTGATGTTTCTATCTCTCTCTCTCTCTCCCTTCCTCTCTGAAATCAATAAATATATATATATTTTTAAAAAGTCAAATGACAAAATTAACTGAAGCACAAAACCAAATAAGGGAATTAAAACTTTAAATTAGATTACCACAAAGACTATAAAGGCTGTAAATAATCAGTGATGATAAGGACAGTTTTTCTCATCTAAAAGGGGTGACAGAACGGCAGAGACCTTCGCAAGAAAACCATGGGAGAGAAGGAAGGTAGACCAACCGGCCACACTCCCACCTGAGAGGTCACCAACTCAGGTTCTCATCCAGTTTCAGCCAGCCACCAAACCAGACTAGGTACTAGGCCTGGGACAAAAGAAACCGACCGGAGTTCCACCTCCTCTCTCCCTGGCTGGGTTGCTAACAAGCAGAGAAAGGAGAAAGGAGAGAGGCCATGAGAGAACTTTCCAAATGGCCTGTGACAATAACCCTCCCTGGACAACCACGTTATATCAGGCCACCTCTCCCTGAAACCCCAAGCATTCAACAGACACGATCATTGTAGGCCTCCCTAGAGTACGTGATGGAAAGAAGGCAGATACCAAAACTTCCACTTAGAGGAAGAAGAAAAGCAAGCACGTGTGTGTGACAAGTGAGAGCCACCTGTTCCTTCAGGCTGGGAGAAAACTGCAAAGGGCGTAACAATCTAAGACTGGCCACTGGCAGGGCTCAATCCCACAGATTCGTAAGTAGGCACTGTCCTGCGTTTTGCTCTGTATTAGATGCCCAGCATTATGCCAGCACCAAGCCGGTGTGCTGCAAATCTCTCTTGAACACTGAGCATGTTGACTCTATGCTCAGTACTAAGCAAGCCACGATGGGCACACCAAGATGAAGAAGACACGGAATCTTGCGTCTTCAGACCTCAGAGCCGACCTATTAGTGAGGTACACATCCATAAACTCTTACCTAAAAGCAAGAGATGACAACTACTTAATAGAATGCAAAGCTCCCTGGGAATAACGAAGAGGAAGGGTGACTTTCCATTGGGAGTGTCCGAGAACACCTGTTGGACAAGGTTAAGAGAAGAAGCAGGTCGTGAAGGACAAGAAGGGCTTATATTAATAGATAAGGCAAAGACGTCCAGAGGAAGAGAACAGTGCTCTGGGCAAAGCCACTGAGAGGGGAACAGGACAGAGTGGGACAGGGGAACAGCAGCTGGGAGGGTGCCGGGGACCGCGCCTCTTTCACAGCTCTTTGGACAGAGCTGGTGTCTCGCTCCTTGGGGCCGTGGAAGCTGGGAAGGCTCACCATGATTTCTGAAGGCTCACGCATGAGGACTGGAGGAACAGAAATAGACCCCGGATTCTATCAAAATAAGGCCAAAAACAACAGCTCAGAGTTAAGAGAAGGGAACAGAGATTAAATTGAGGGAAGGATAAAATGGTTGGAGAGAAAGAAAAAATAACAAAAGTATAGAAAGCTGAATGATCCTTAATCTTGCCAGCCATCCTTAACCAAACAAAATCACAAAGCAGTGAGAGCGAGGCAAAGACCACTTTCGCAGGCCCTGAGGACGAGAGCGTTCCACCAGAGGGAAACAGCTGCCTTTACTGCCGCATGCATGAACGTGCAGTCACTTAGAAGCCAGCTACTGAATGAATGAACTGGCTGAACTGAAGTATTTCTACTGAGTTCCGAGGCATTTCTTCCGGTAGTCCCCAAATGACACCCCGGTTTAGCTTCACCACTATTTGGAAAGTTTACTTTTTCATCATCCAAGTGTCCAGAAGATGGAACACCAAAGAATAACACCCCAGAGGAAAAGCCCCCGGCTCTGGGTCCCCTCTACCTTTCTGAAGATGTTCTGGTCTTGGGTTTCTTCACTTAAAAGCAGTATCCAGAGGTGGCGTTAAGTTCCAGCAGCTTTCTAGTGCCCAAAGAACGTCTGTGCACCCTTCCTCAGAGATCACACAGTGTGTGTGTGTGTGTGTGTGTGTGTGTGTGTGTGTGATATGCAGGAGAGTGCAGAAGGCAGTGCTCAGGATCTGCTGGGATCCCTTACGGGACAGGCTTGACACCGCTTCCCCTCACACGGCCAAACAGCTGTCCCTGGGGCAGACGTGGAAGCTGTGGTGCTAATGGAAAAATCTGGTGGCCCAGGACTTCGGTGTTTTGCAATGTTTTCCTGTAGGCTGCTGCTGCACTGCTGGAATGGTCTGACATGCAAACCATTCCCTCCTCCCCTCCCCGCCTACAGACTTCCAGGTCTCCACCCCGCGTGCTATAAAAATCAGTGTCTCATCGGGCTGATTCACCCCTGGAAGGGGCGGAGTCCCGGTGAGGGTACAAGCTGCATGGAGCCAGCAGGTCTTCTGCCTCCTCTGCCAGGCCAGAGACGACAAACCCATCTTTGTCCTCACAGCTGGAGGGGACCACACCAAACGGGCTGCCTCAAAAACATGTCCCTGGTGCGCTCCCGATCTGAATAAAGCATCCCAGCCCCTGGATCTGAAATGCTGGGGAAAAGGCAATAAATGTGCCGTACCTTGGCGGGTGTGTGGAATTAGATGAGGGGGATATTGAGAGCAGAGAGAGAGTGAACTATTTTGTGAGTCAGTTATAAAAACGTCAGAGTTGATGCACACGGACTAAGGTTTTAAAGGTATTAAGCAGCTGGATTATGAATGATTAGAACTGTCACATCTGTCTCCCCCTTTTTATATTTCTAGTCTGGGAATATTCTCCCCTTCCTTCTTCCAGGAGACTCTTAAATGTGCCTTCCGGACAGAAACACTCCTAATGCCTTGGCCTGATGGGCGGTGGATGCCAGAGGAAAGGGCACCAGGACATGGGCAGGGATGGGAAAATCGGGCAGGACAAGCTGAATCAATGTTTTCACAAACTTATCTGCAAAGCTGATGGGATTTATCAACTAAACTTTCGAAACACTGTGAGACTAAATTTAGAGAGTCACATGACTATCTCTTGATGCTACCTAACAGAAATCTAGTCCAAAATATAAAAGACCCCTTCGAGAGAAAACTTTTCCAATTAAGTAAAATTGTGAAAAAGAACCTAAAATAATCTCAGTACTTGTGACTATTAATAGCTAATGGCTTCCATAAACTATTACTCTAGTACCAGCTCCTTTAAGTAAAGATTCACATGTCAAATTGCAACCACGGCCACCACCTTTGATCCAGCTGGGAGAAATGTCACGGACCACTCAAATCGGGCTTGTCACAAACAGGACGGAGCAAGAGCAGGACAGAGGTTTAACTTTCAGGATAAGAACAAATCCCATGAATCCAACAACGTGTCCCTCGGCCCAGCTCTCCCACATGTCGATAGTTCTGCTTTTTTACCCGTTGGTTAGAAAGGCCTTCTGAATATTATATTATTTTATTTAACCTGAATTTTCAGCCATGGCTTGCTCCAAGAACTGCTAGGATTAGAAATCTAGTCACAATTTTTTTTCCCAAATCCTCAAAATAGCAGCATGCTTATTTTTAAGTTGTGAGATCACTAAGGTTATATGCACAAATGGGCTGCACAGCTTAAAAACTTCTCATTTTCAGGCTTCATAATGAACTGCAACCCAAAAGCAGGACCAGGCTTTGCCTCCAAAACACGAGCACAGTCCTAAAGCATATGGACATGAATAACCAGCTACAGCTCACTCCGAAAACATCCCGCAGAGAAGCCAGGAGAGGAAAAGGGAAACACCAATTTATTTTTAATTAGAATTTCGAGACGTGTTGGAATGACTCTTAACAAATCTGATTTCCTGACTGGGTCTTCCTTGAGGTTTTTATTAGAGCAGTCTCCTCAATGCAATTTTAATTAAAATCTGTTGCCAGAAAAGAGCAAGAATTCACTATTCCTCTGAATTTGAGAACCATGCTAATATTTTTTCGTGCCAGATCAAAACAAACAGCTTTTCCTTTATTTATAGAAAAGGACCCCGGAGCAGAAACCGAGAGCTTCAGTCACTCATTCCCCAAGCCCATACAAACCTTGCTCAGAGAGGACACAGAGGAGATGAACTGGAATTATCCAGCACACAGGAAGGACGCAAACCCTGGAAAAGGAAGCTGGTGAGTTCCACTCCGATGGGCTGAGCTGGCTCACCCAAGTCCCTCAAGAAAGAGGGGAAGTGCCTGATCAGAAGTCCATGCCAATGCTCACGATGGGAAGTCGGTGGGGGAGCAGGCACAGGACATGCGCGTCCTTGGAGGAAGGGCTGTTTTAATCCTTTGCCCCAAGATGCAAGCTTAGAGCGACAGCAACAGCTCAAGTTCTCAACACAGAGAATCTCCTTATGGGGTTTTTATTTGGTGTTTTTTCTTTCTTGCTGGCACCCACAAAGCATCTAGGAAGAAGTCTCCAACCAAAGGGTATCTTTGCCCAGCACCCGGATCCTGCCCTTCCTATACTTCCTACACTTGCTGGAAGTACCTTCCTCCGCCTAGCTGGAGAGGCAATCACCTGTTTGAAATCAGACGCTTAACCCATTAAGACGCGCTCAAGGTTTGGAGCAAGAAAGCGTATTAGGTGAAGCTGGCTATGGCTTGGATTAAAACTCAAGCCCTGTAAACAGGCAAGCCCCGAGCAGGCACGGACCTTTGAGAACCCCTGAAGGGGCTGCATGAATCCTGGGGTTTTATTTGACCAGATAGGCAGGACCCCGAAACCCAGGTCTCCTGTTTGTAGGTAGTCTCGGCATTTCCACCGCTAGGAAATTCAAGGACAACGGCTTTTTACTTAAAAAATGTAACTGTCTTCTCATCCACCATCACTGCGAGAAAATGAATTATTCCATTTATAAACGTCAGTGTGACATGAGCCTTCAGTAAACTAACAACTAACAGCTTCTTTTAAAGCTGAAATGCACAATCTAACTAAATTCTATTACTAAATGCATATAAGGTATTAGATATATTTTAATGTGCCTCTATAAAATAATTCACACGAAGAGAAAATAACTTAGCAACATAACCCCTATCATGAAGGACTTTTCATTCTTAACCATGCTACTTCCGGGTTTTATACATTTTCTGAAATTACATACTTCCCCCTGGATCCGTTTAATCAGAACGTCACAGACACCACCCTTCTGATTTTAATGTCAACAGAATGCCGTACGCAAAGAAAAGAGACTCTCCATATTGAACTTCTGGCTTAGCCATTAACTTTTAGGTGACAAGTCGTGTTTTAGTCACCTAAAAGTCGGGCAGGGAGACTGGACAGGTAGCATCTAAAAGACCCCCCTTCCTCCAGCTCTTACAGGTTTTTGTTCCACCCTCTCAGCGCTCCTGATAGATACACCACTGAACACACCACTAAGGGGAGAATGCAAAGCACAAGTAGGCACACACATTGGATCCTTCTGCAAATGGGACCAGGAGACCCCGGAAGGTCATGCCAGCCACCCACAAACCAAAGCAGCCCCCGTTTCTAATCGGCTCACCCTCTGCCTCTGAACCGGCACCGACGCGGATGACACGCCTGGGACTCGCCACGGAGAACACACCGCCTCTGCTGTGCCCGGAGACTCTCCCCACAGATGGCCTCGGAAAACACCGGGGTGGTTCCAGCCAGACCAGTCAGTGCAAACTGGTCTTGCACTTGACAAACAGCAGGCAGTTCCTGCTGTCGGGGTCACCGCAGTGGGCTCAGGGTTCTGTTTGAGAAACGCTCCTGCCCAGGAAAAATATTTACACAGCCGAGAGTGGGCTGCGGGCGTTCCACCTGCACTGCCAGGAGTCTCTGGCTCTGAGTGACCGGGGGCATCAGTGGCCTTTGTACCTCCTTGAAGATCAGCGTGGAGACAAAGCCTGGAGCCGAATCACTGACGGGCTCACGTATGAAATGTATTCCATGAATTTAAAATGACAAAACACATTTTCATGCAATTCAATAAAGACTTTAATAAGTACATAATGCATCTGTCTGGAAGGGAAATGTATATATTTAGGCTGTGAAAGAGAAACAGCAAAAGAGGGCAAAAAAACTGCAAATAAACTAGTAAAGGCAAGTATTCGCAAAAATAAAAGATGGTGACGGCAGGCATAAAAAAAATCACTCCGTAGTGCTCCTCTACTTGTTTCCTTTAACTGCTGGACTCAGGACAGCAGCACAGTTCCTGCCCCGGTGCCTCAGCATCCGCCAGGCCCTGGCACGGCGGCACCCGTCCAGGTGTGTATTAGATCAGGAGCGCACGGCAGAGGCAGCAGGAGGGCAGTGATGCCCTCTGACATCGGACCTGCACCTTACATCTTAAAAAGTGTTTTTATGGCTATGGTTTTATTTTTTTTCTCACAACAATCCTGTGAAGAAGGCAGGACAGGTATTATTATCTTCATCTGACAAATAAGCTACTTATTATTTGGCTTCTGAAGAGATTCTAAACTCTAATTAACGTTTCACAACATTAATTAGTGTTTAGAGAGGTATCAATCGGTGCTTCCAGTTTACAACATGATTCAGAAACTTGGGGAAAAGTGGACTGTCCCATCTGAAAAATCTGCAGAAATACAGCAGTTTGCCTAATCAATGACCCCCCCCAGGTACTTCCTAATTAGCTATAAGAGAACAGTCATAATCAATTATGATGCTCATTCTCATCACATTAAAAAATGACACAGGGCCCTGGCTGGTTTGGCTCAGTGGATAGAGCGTAGGCCTGCCGATTGAAGGGTCCTGGGTTCGATTCCAGTCAAGGGCACATGCCCGGGATGCGGGTTCCATCCCTGGTAGGGGGCGTGCAGGAGGCAGCTGATCAATGATTCTCTCTCATCATTGATGTTTCTATCTCCCTCTCCCTTTCCCTTCCTCTCTGAAATCAATAAAAATATATACTTTTAAAAATGACTTTAGGGTACTCTTAGTGACACCATAATAAAATGTTTTAAATTAATAAAAACAAAACTGCGTCAGTCATCAGAAGTCCGATGAAGGATCTGGTGAAAAGGAGGTAACACCGACAAACGACTGACAATGACAGGGTGGGCAGGAAGAAAAAAGATGAAACCGGTCAGGTTGCCAGGCTTAGCAAATAAACAGAGAACACGCAGTTAAATTTGAATTTCAGGTAAACAAAATACTTTTACAGACTCTGTCCAGAGACAACCTTAACTTCCTCTCCAAGATCAGATTCTTGAGGGTAGGGATTTCTGCCTGTTTTGTTCATTGCTGTGTCCCCAGGGCACAGAACAATGCCTGGCACATGGTAGGTGCTGAGTGATACTATCCATATTTATCAAGCGAGGTGATGTGGGCATGGGTGCTTGCTATGTAACCCCATTTTGTAAGCCTGAAATGGATCCTAATAAATTTTACAAGTTACAGTATTAACTAACTGCTCTTACTTTCAAATCAGCACCTTTTATCCAATCTCACTGAAGGACGCACTGGGGAAGTCAGAGTATAAAAGGACTGGTGACTCGTCCCTCACCCAATTGCAACTCTAAGCGGGGACCTGAACGTGGGATGATCAGTCGTCAGATGGCTTCGCAGCCAAGGGCGCGGTGTGGCCAGGTGGTGTTTTTTTCAGCTGCTCCACTTTTTTGTTTTATTCTTAAAACCATGAACAGTGTTTCCTTTGCCAGGAAACTTCTCATGGGATTTCTTCTCAAGTTCTATGGAGCCCAGAGCAGTGATTTTTTCAGGGGGATAGGTGGGAGGACCCCTTTTGGGCATAACACATCTAGGGGAAGTATAATTTTAAAAGCGCAATTTAATATTATATCGTATCTTTGGAAAATAAAAGTAATATCAATTACTCCACATTTAAAACTCCTACTAAACTACCCAAATAATTTATCTTTTTCTCAGGGGAAAAATTAGTAACCAGCCTTCATTAGCTGCCATAAAACCCTCTTCATCCCATCTTAATCTAAGGCCTGTAAATTTCATTTCAAAAATAGTATATTCATAACAAGCATATACTTTTGCATTGTTTGAATTTGCCTAAAAAACAAACAAACAAAAAAACCAACAACAGTGGGTGTTTGTTTTATAATACAAAATGAGAAAAGAAAAGGTAAAATTATTTTTATGAGCACAATCTTAGCTATGTGAAATATAGGGTGTTCCCAAAAAATGTATACACAAACTTAGAATAATTATAAAGGCAGTGTTTATTAAAATATATTTCATTTTCAAAATTGAGCTATCAGCTGTTAAAGTGTATATACATTTTTTTGGGACACCCTGCATATAAAATATAAAGACTATATGAAAATTGAACAGAACATTTATTTCTGGGAGGTGGTATTACTAGTAATTCCTGCTTTATTTTTTTAGACAATGCTACACATCTATATTTTAAAATGTTCTACACTGAGCATCATATATATGTATATGTGCTGCCATGTATATGCAGATACAATGTATCCATGTTTAGAGAGCTGTATGTGTGATTAAAGTAATTGTGTATGACTGAGCCTCTAATCAGATTTGCTTTCAGGCTTGCTGAGGTCATGGTGACGAGAATAAACAAAAACCTTCCCTTGCCTGGTCCAGATACCTGTGTACATGAACAAGCCATACCCTGAAACCCAGAAGCCGCAATTAGAGAGCTTTCCTTTGCATTCAAACTCAGTGCCCAGGCCCATAAGGCAGGATACAGGGGAAGAGGAACGGTTATAGCTGGATCATCAGATTTGGGGAACAAGAGAAAAGAGAAACTTCAGGACAAGTCAAGTTGGACAAGGAATTAGGGACAAAAGGAGTAAATGTCTAAAACCCTTGAAGATAGATATTGTCAGAGACTCCAGAGGGTGGGGTTGGAGCCCCCTCACCCCCCACCCCAACAACAACTCCAATTCCCACCTTCCTCTGAGCGTGGGAATGGAAGTGAGGGCAGGGAAGGGAAGGAAGGAAGATAACAGCATCGCTAGATTGAAACCTGCCCACGACTCTCAGGAAATTTCACAATGCTTCAGTCTCCTTCCTTATCAAATATTTCACTAGAGAAACCAGTAATAATCCCGACTTTTTTCACTTCACTTAGGTAATTTACTGAGCTTCGCTGTGTACCACGTAGGGATGACAGTTGCTGGCGATGATGAGAACAGCGTCCCTGCGAGGGTTAAGTATGATAATGCAGGCAAAGCATCTTGGTCATTGTAGTGTTCATTACATGTTAGATATTGTCCTTCATATTTTATTGTTGACAGCAGTCCTAAGCAAAATTTAGAGAAGTCCCAACAAGTTGGGTAGTAGAAAGGACAAGCAAAAGAATGGGCAAAAGAAACAACTGAGTTTATTTGGGTTTGGTTTTCAGCAAACTACATCATTCTTGCCAGAGCGGATACTTCCAGCTGGGATTGCTGGAATAAAAAGTCACATATGCATACCTCATACAAAAATAAAACTCAAAATGGACTAAGGACTTAATTGTGAGACCTAAAACCACAAAACTCTCAGAAGAAAACATAGGCAGTAAACTATTTGATATCAGTCTTAGAAACATATTTTTGGGTATGTCCCATGAGCAAGGTAAACAAAAGCAAAAATAAACAAACGGGACTTCATCTAACTAAGAAGCTTCTGCACAGCAAAGGAAATCAACAAAACAAGAAGACAACCTACCGAATGGGAGGATATATTCGCAGATGATACAGCCGATAAGAGGTTGATATCCAAAAACATGTAAGGAACTCACACAACTCAATAATGAAAAAATAACCAATCCTATCAAAAAGTGGGTCGAGAACCTGAAGAGACATTTCTCCAAAGAGGATGTACAGATGGCCAACAGACATATGAAAGATCTCAATATCACTAATCGTCAGGGAAATGAAAATGAAAATCACAATGAGATTCCACCTCAGAACAAAAAGTCATTAAGTAACAAGTGTTGGCGAGAGGTGCACTGTTGGAGGGACCGGAAATTGGAGCAGCCACTGTGGAAAACATTATCGAGATTCTCAAAAACTAAAATAGAACTAAACATAGGACCCAGCAATTCCACTTTTGGGTATTTACAAAAAAAAAAAAAAAAAAGGAAAACACTAATTTGAAAAGATATATGCTCCCCTATGTTCACTGCAACATTATTCACAATAGCCAAGATATGAAGCAACTGAGGTGTCTGTCAATAGATGAATGGGTAATGAAGATATGGTACATATATATACAATGAAATGTTATGCATCAATAAAAAGGAATGAAACCCCCCTACTTGCAACCACATAAATGGACCTAGAGGGTATTATGCTAAGTGAAAGAAGTCAGGCAAAGAAAGAAAAATACAGCATGATTTCAGTTATAAGTGGAATTAAAAAATAAATCAAGATAAGAAACAGACTTATACAAACAAGGAACAAACTGATGGTTGCCAGAGGGGCGGGAGCAGTGTGGGGTGGAGAGATGGGTGAAAAAGGTGACATGGAAATAGTCAATAACACTGTGATAAATTTGCACAGTGACAGATGGTTACTAGACCGTATGGCGAGCACATCATAAGATGTATAAATGTTGAATCACTAAGTTGACACCTGAAACTAATATAATATTGTCTGCCAACTATAATAAAATAATGATTGCTTTGGGGGGGGGAAAATGTCACATACATGGGCTGGATGTGCCCACTTCAGGTCTCTCCTTTCTGCTGTTACCTTTAAAAGGACCCCTCTTTGTTTTACAGTTTACATACTGCATTTGCTCTATGAATTTCTCCCAAATTTTAGATAAGCAATGTTGGAATAGATATGCAAACTATATAGGTCTCCACTGTAATCACGGTGAGAAGTAGAATGCGAGTCTTTATGATTCAGAATGTGGCTTGCTGCACAGTCCCCTGGGAAAGTCACTTCAGAGAACATACCCTTCTCTTGCCCCCTCCCTTTCCCTTTGTGCAGCAACATCAAACACAACTGCTCGGGAGTAGATACTAGGGATTGGTTTTAAGCATCCAAACTCATGTCCTCTCCCATCCTTCAATCCCTCATAAAGAAGTACCAGGGGAGTATACATTACACTTGCATCAGCATTCAGGATTTTACATTTATCTTTCAACACTTCAATAGAATTGACTGAGGTAATAATTTACCTCACTGATTTCTGTACATAAAGACTCTAAAGATAAAAGCAAGTTCTCTAAGAGATTAAAAATCGAAACAATTCTCCCCCCTCCCCAATTTTATTGGATAGAACATCGCTTTGAAATTCTAGTTATCTAGGCAACTTGCTGTTATCTATCCATTTAGTGAAAGAGAAATTAGGAATTGGTTTGAGCATAGACACACACACACACACACACACACACACACACTCTCTCACACACACTCCAGAACACAGTTACCTGAGGCACAGCCGTTAACCTTTGTGGTGTGAGCCATGCTGGCTTGAATCCAACGACAGATCTAGAAAGGAGTGAGGAGTCATGCAAATTTATGCATCAAGTTCCCAAATGCATTCAACCTGAAACAATAAAGAGAGCCCCATCAAAACGGATCATTTAAAAGTATGTACAACACTAAATCTTAGTCTTCTGTTTACAAGGATGATTGCTAGTGGAGAAAGCAAATCTGAAAGGGGGCAGAGAGCCCGTGGCTCAAGGGGGTGGCCACCCTGGACCCGCCATTCGGTGCTAAGGGAGTAGTAACACGTCCACAGGTGCCCCCCGCTCCCCAAGTACAGGCTCTGAAAGCAGGTCTCCAGTGAATACTCTGATGGGAAACAAAACTGGTTATCCAGGAACGCGACTTTTTAGGAAGGTGGTCTTCAAATACAAATGACCTCCTAATGTGTATCATTCTGTAGCACTTCACAGACTTTTGGTTTTTAAGCTTATCCTCCTTTTGAAATGTTGGTTCAGTAGTTTCAGTTACTCAAGTTCAACTTGAAAGCAGTTGTTATACCGCATGGTCACATTTTTTTAAAAAAAGATGAACTTCATGCCAATTTTTTGAGATATCTCAAGTCTTTCACCTAAACACAAATGTAATCTAGTTAATACCCCTCTTAAAAACAAACAAAAAAAATCTTCAATATTTCCCATTTTCCTGTTGGATAAATGTCAAATGGCAGTTTTTTATTTTCCAAATGGCAGTTTTGAAATATTAGGGTTCGTGTTGAGCAACATACTGGTATTTATTTTACATTGATTCTCTATTAAAAGTTAACTGAGATTACCGTAACGTTACTTATGTTACAATCATTGAATTTAGAACAAATGGGGGGGGGGGGGAGCAAGAAAAAGAATAGAAAAAAACATTACTCCAACCTTTGCAAAGCAAACCATGACACAGACAGAAATAGTCCATTGTCCTAACTCTAGGCCCATGAAATCAGAAGAAATTGAGCTTAACAAATTCCAAGCTCAGAACTGAAGGGTCAATTTAAAAATCTACCATGTGACTCCCAACAACAGAATGTTAAAATAACAACCTGTCCATATATACTGGAATCTAATGCAGCCACTGAAATCATTTACAAGTTTTTAATAATATCGAAAAACACTCAAAGGACATTGATTTTAAAACTATCCTATCACAAACATAATTTCATTAAAAACGTGTACCAGTACGATATGTACACATTCAGACATGTATTTAAAACAATCAGAAGTAAATACACCAAAATGTTCATTGCCCCAGGATGCATTGCAATTACAATTTTACCTCCTTTACTACTTTTGTAATAATAATAATTATGATTAAAAAGCATTAGATACTTCCTGTCAACTTTGTTTTTATTTGCTTTAAAAATGCTATGCAGAAAGCAGCTATCAGACCCCAGTCCTGGAGGTTCTAAGAGGTCAGAAATGTAAGTAAATAAAAAGTAAGGAAGAGGGAATGGCTGATCACTTGGCTTGTGAAATTTCCCTCATTGTCTGATGGATCTGTACAGTTCAGAGCTAACTACTGCGAAAGCGACTCTGCAAGCGCTAACGAATGGCTGCTGCTGACAGGAGTGCCCCCTGCGCGGCTTTTCCAGCCACAATGACTGCGGCTCAGCTCCGGCCAAGACCCAAAGCTGGACCTTCCACGGGAGGCCTCCACGTCCCCTCGCCGGCTCCTGGCAGCACACTAGGAGGGGAGGGGAGCTGCAATCTCTCTGACTGTGTGGCAATCGCCCGACTTTCTGCTGGAAAGGGGCACTGGGTCAGGTCCCGGGCATCGAACGTGGAGAGCAATAACCTCTGTGCGCAAGCAGAGCCAGCTGAATCAAAGCAGGCTTTAGGGGTAGAGTGAGCATCATCTTTGAGAACAAATGGGGGGGGGGGGGGGAATGTGCCTTTGTAAAAAAAAAAAAAAATAGGAAAGAAAGAAAAGAAACAAATGGGACTGGGCGGACTGAAGGAAGGGGAGTGGGGAGATGGGGGCCAAGAAAAGAAACCCAGCTTCTGGAATTATTCAACGAATTCTACTTTTAAAAGCCAACAACAAAAACCCAAGTGAAATCCCTCTTTCCTGGCCCCTTTTGAGCCTGGTGTGTTTGTCCTCTTGCTTCATGGTGGCTTGTAAATACCACCATTTAAACTCTTGAGGGCAAGCAGAAGGCAAGAAGGAACAAGCTGCATGGGTTATGGATGCATGAAGTATGTGTCAAGGTATGTGGATGGAGATGTGCCCAGGATCTTCCTAATCAAGCTTCATAAACTGTGGTCCAAGGTTCGCTCACGTTGTTGGACCCCTTTCATCCGGCAGAAGATCTTTATCTCAGATTTAAATGGCCCCCACCCCCTCTCGCAAACTGAACAATAAAGTCAAAATGAGGGGGAGCTTAAAATTAGGAACTACAAGCCTATCAGTGGTAAAATAACAAGACATGCCTGTCACTGGGCGTGGATCCTGGCAGTGTTTGTGCAAAAACAAGTTTTATATTGTGTATCGATTTTACTCGGGTATTGCTCATGCCTGACAGGTGGCCTCAGATTGGGAGGACTCCGTCTTCTTAATGACATGCAGATTCTTAGGTCGGTGTATTGGATAAGCCAGAAAAGGTTTGGCCAGGATCCATTCTCTGTTACAGATCAATAAACTGCTTCTTTTCTCCCTCAGAGAAGATTCAAACCAGTAAATCTTAAGTGGTACAATGATGGCTTAGTTCTGCTTACTAAGAAAAGAGCACTTCTTTGAAAGGATTTAGGAAAATACATCAATAGAGAAAATAAAGAATTTGTCTTCTCTATTTATTTCAAGAGACTGATCTGCATTGAAGAACATGTTAGTAGCTCCCCAAGTACAGTGCAGAGAATAATGCAGAGATTATACGAATTAACCCCTAAATACTTTCCATTAGTTTAATACAATAAATATAAAAATCAGCTAAAAAAAATCAGCTCCCTAGGTCTTTTCTAAGAACACATCAATAAAAACAAATAGATGAAATTGAGGTTTGCTATGTACTCTAGGCTAGCACTGCCAACCAATCAAATGCCATGTCTCGGTTAGAACCATGATAATGACGATGACACCGATGCCACTGTTGATGACAGCCAGTATATATTGAACTCTTGCTGCTATAAGTTATTGGACTCTAAAACATAACCCACTTTAAGGTGCACCATTACTTAAGGCAAAAATAGTTATTGGTGATTAAATGGTGACAAAATGCTTTTTTAAAAATTACATTAATTATAAGACACATCCTCATTTCACAAGTGTTACCATGTGAAACTTGTGCATCTGAGAATTGGCAAAATTATGTTACATTCAAGGCACTTTTTAAGACACTGACTTAAACCTCAAAACAACCCTATGAAGTATTCAAATCCTCTTTTCCCGTTTTATAGATAGGAAACTGAGGCATAGGGAGGTTTAGAACTTGCCGAGGTCACACAGCTCATAAGTGAGAGAGCTACATTCGGGGCTAAGCGAGCCCTAGAACTCATGCTCCAGGCGCTGTGAGTGTGAGATTTAGAGTGAGGACACTATTGCTTTAACAAGAACTTAGACGCATAGGTGAGTGAGGTCCTTTTCAAGGTAGTCAGTCACCTGACGGATGTATATGCTTTATTGCAAGGATGGCTTTGCTCAAATCTTTTTTAGAAAGAAAGTTATGTTTCAAAATTTATGTAATTGTTTTTAAAGCGATTGAATTTCCAATTTTATTCCGTGGGGTTACATGTTTCAGAACTTAAATAGGTACTTATACGGCACACGGGAAATGTCTCAGCACTTAACCATCACGCTTTCTTCTAGAATCCACATTTAGTCAGCTTGAGTATCGGCCTTGTTCCTTAGATTCGGCTACGAATGTCACTTGACTCTTTCAAAAAATTAAGTACTTTTTCAACTGAAAACATTGTCCACCACTGAGGACAGGTCGGAGGCTCTCAGTGGAATCATAGTGGTTTCAAAAATGGATAGAATTAGACCTGGCTGGGTAGCTCAGTTGGTTAAAGCATCATCTCCATATGCCAAGATTACGGGTTCGATCCCCTGTAAGGGCACATACAAGAGGCAACCAATGATGCATAAATAAGTGGAACAACAAATCGATGTTTCGCTCTCCTCTCCCTTCCCCCCTCTCTCTCTAAAATAAAAAGAAAATGGGTAGAATTATGACAATATAATCAGAATAAGAACGCTGCTGCTCGAAAGGACAATTATGACAGGAGAAACAATTTTGATGCGAAAGCTCAAGAATCTCTTTTATAACATGTCACAGTATTTTTTTCTTCACTTAATGAAATTAAGGAAGCAATATAGTTTTACCTAAAATCTGGAAAGAACAGAACATACAAAAAATAATAACTTATTACCTCACAATCCTAATGTAGCCATTGTTACCACCTGAGGCTATTTCTTTTCAATATGTTGTTTGACTGGATGTATATTTTAATTGCCTTAACATGTTTTAAAGACCTATAACATTCCAGAATGTGCACCAGCTGTTTTTTCTGAGATACGAGAAAAACTAAAGTGCTGAGCCATTCCCAGAAGTTCAGATACTCGCACTGTGAAGCCCACAGAGACACAATGAAAGGAGAAAGCCTAGAACAGCTGTGTATACCATTCGATTCCAATCCATAGTACAGTCTTACTTTGCCCCAAAAGAATGAGAGTGGCCAAAGAATGTATTCACAAGAGACCACTGGGCCTAAGTCATAAAGCATAACTGAGTGTGTTTTAGGGTGAGAAAGATGGAAGGTCATTCTAGGCAGAAGGAACAGCACATGCGAAGGCAGAAGAAGAGGAAGTGCATGGCGAGTACAAGTACAGTGGCTAGCGCACTGTCTACGTCCATGAGGGCTCAGCTGTAAATAAAGTGAACTGCCAGAGAGAGAGATGATGTCAGGAGACCGGGTGCTAAAGAGAAATCTGAAGGAAGTAGGTGCTACAAAAAACCAAACTGAAAATCACACACACACACACACACACACACACACACACACACACACGTACACTAATTAAAAAAAAAAAAAGCCAAGTTCATTTATTTCTTTAAAGAAGCCAGTCTTTCAAACAGGCACTCAAAAGCCTATCTAATGTATAATATACCATCTATGAATGTCCACATATTTCTGTCAAGAATTTAATTAAAGGTAATTTATTTAAAAGTACGTTTTGTGAGCAAATTCTGGCCACAGTTCATCATCAGGTTACCTTCCATGGATTTTGAATATTGGCTCCTACTAGAAGAATTGTGGTGAGTAATATTAACCCCAGCTCTTGGTTATTTTGCAACCAAATTGCCTAATTATGACCCAATCCCATTTGGTTTCCTCAAGTATAGCAGATAAGTTTTCTTTGTATGGGTGGGGTATAGGTAAAGAGAAATCTCAACTATCAATCCAGATCTAAATTAAAATTTTGCATGGACACTTGTTTTCATTTATAATGTAGGAAAATGGCTGAGTTTTACCCATGAGAGAAATTTTATGCTATGCTTGTTCGGTTATATTTTCAAACTTATTCCTTGGAGTAACATATTTAAGAGGCTGAAGGAAGTACCGTATTTTCTGGCGTATAAGACAACTGGGCATATAAAAGATTTTCCTGGGTTAAAAAGTCGTCTTAAACGCCGGAAAATACAGTACTTAAACCACAGGAACGATTTAAAATGTAGACAATAAAGACAAAATATGAAGAAGCAAGAGTAAATAAATTCATTCAACAAATGTGCCGGGTACTGTTTTTGGCACTGAGGATACAGCAATGAATAAAGCAGACGACCCACCTCATTCCTTTCCCAAAATAATCTAACCGAAGATCTGTGCTTTGGGCCCAAAGATAATTTAGATCACAGTGTACGTCACAGATTAGCTGTACGAAAAGCCAATTCCTGACTTATCCTTTTTGCCTTATTTGAAAAGACTTCCTATGTTAAGCTCTGCCTCCCAGTGCACAAGAGTGGGCAGGAGTGTGCCCACAGGCACTCGGCACCATGGAAGCACATCAGTATCTCTCCAAGAGTGTGCATAAGGGCAACACTGTTAACAAACGGGTTAAAACCTTCTCAGAGCCTGCAAATACTTTCCAAGCCCTGCACTGGCTCTGCTCCAGGGGGGTTGCTGGGATCCACACAGCTTCCTGAACACTTAAAAAGAACTGATGCTGGCAGATTTTCTTTCCAGGAAATTTTCTGTGATGAAAGTTTATCAGATTATAACAACCTAGGCTGAAAACTAACTGCTTTTCTCAAAAGAAATAGGGAACAGACTGGGTGAAGAACAGACAAATGAAAATTAGAATTGTTCCCCTGACTAGTGTTAGTGTCAGCCCACGCACCAAAAGATCGAAGGTTCCATTCCCAGTCAAGGGCACATATCTGGGTGGCAGGGGCCAGGGTGCCACCTTTCCATTTTTTGTTGACTTTAGAGTAGGGGTGGGGAACGTCTGGCCCACAGGCCGTATAAGGCCCACAAAATCATTTGGTCTGGCCCTGCCAAGGAATTAGGGGTGAGTTAATTAAATGTTTGACCAAATACAGCAGGCTAATTTTTTAAGTTGATAATTTTGTATGGCCTATGAACGGTGTTATAAATATCCAAATGGCCCTTGGCAGAAAAAAGTCCCCCACCCCTGCTTTAGAGGAAAGTAATTTTATGACTCAGTTCAGTTTAAGCACATAAAATAGTCTTTATTAACTTGCTTTGATTCATCTATAAATAGTTTAAAAACAGATCATAGCAGAAACCTCATCCTTGATTTTATAAATTTGTCCATATTAGTGAAGTCTTGCTCTTTCTTAGTAAGCATCCCTGGTAGAACTTTATGAGTTAAAATATCAGTGCTTTTGCCTATTCAAATATTAAAGAACCAAAACGTAACAGACACAAATGTAAGAGAATTAGTTCACGGTAGTTTGAAGGCTTTTGTTCATTTCCTATTTAAATTATTTAAAATATGCAGTTATTAATATTATTTACTGCTATCATGGACATTTTCCCTTTCATTCCTCTAGGACTGGATTCTTGTATATTCTGTGTGATTACTCTTAAATTAATTAATACACTATTAATGACAAGTTCAAGGGTGCCTGGGACTACCATTAGGTAAAAGAGATCATAACCTTGAAACAGGGGTTCTCAAAGTGCGGTCCTCAGACCAGCAGCATTGGGAAGGTCTTCTGGAAACTTGTTAAAAATGCAAATTCTCACACCATCCCAGACCTACCGAATCATGAACTCTGGGGGTGGGCCCAGCAGTCTGCAGTTTAGTAAGTTTTCCAGGTGACTGTGATGCAGGCCAAAGGTTCTCAAAACCTCCGCCTGTAAATATTAATTGGTTAACTGGGGGTGGGGCGTGGGGGAGGGATGAAGTCATAAGGCTCCTAGAGCCAGGAATGTCCTTTGATTTTATGGAAATGGTACCCAGTAGTTTAGAAAATATCCCTCAAGAAGCCTCAGTTTTTTCCCCATTAATTTATTGAAAAGATATTGACTGGACACTTAGCATGTAGCAGGGACCCTGCTGGGCACCATCGTGCTAAACAAAATAGACTCAGTTCCAGCTCCTTGGGGCTTATAGATAGGAATTACACACATACACACCAGCAAATTATTAGCAAATCATGCTAAATACCATGAGGGGGGGAAACAGGGTTGAATGAGAATAATGGAGGCCAATCTCCTTGGGACTGAAGTTGAGGATATGCAGATGAATGGGATGGGTGGTCTTTAAAGGCTTCTCTAGGGAAATAACACCGAAGATGAGACTGAGAGATACCTAGAAGTGAGCTGCAGGAGGTGGGAGATAAGAATAGTCCAGGAACAGAATGGAGCTCAGAAACAACACTTGCACGTGATTTTCTCCAATGGCATATAAAGCAACTCAATAGAAGGAAAGTCTTTTTACAAAAAAATGGTGCTACAGCAATTGGCCATCTAAAGACAAAATAATGAAACTTGATCTTAACCTTTCCCCTTACACAAAAATTAAGTCCAAATAAATCATAGTCTTGAATGAAAAACAAATATATATATATATATATATATATATATATATATATATATATATATATATATAGCTTTTAGAAGAAAACAGAGATCTCCAATTCTTGGAAAAGAGTTCTAGACAGAACACCGAAAGGAAGATGGATAAAAGTAAAAATGGATCAGGTGGTCTTCATTAAAATTAAATATTTTTTTCTTTCTGTGAAAGAATGGCCTGGAAGCTCGGGGTCAGGATAAAGCTCTATGCATTTGAGCAACTGAGTTTATTAAGAGACGGAAAGAGCACCTTGGGCTGAGCGGAGAGGGGAGCAGAGGCGCCATTATGAGATTTGGCCACAAGAAGGAGAATGGGTTTTGTTCCAGGTGCAAAGTAAAGTCAGTGAGGGTTTTAAAGCCAACGAGCAACATAAGATAAATGGCCTTATTTCTCAATATTTTGCTTAGGCTTCTTACCATCTTTACGGAGAGGTAGGTCGGGGCTGAAGAGCTTTAAAAATTTTATTTTCCACTATTTACTGCAGAAAGGCCCAGCCATCCCTAAACAGAGACTTCCTAGATGTTCCTGTGTTTCCCCATAACTTCTAAGTTCCTAGTTATTTAATAGAAAATTAAAAGAGGGCAAGTGCCCAGCCCAGGAGGTACTCTGTAAGGTGCTGCCTAGCAAAAGTTCCCAAACGTTAAACTGTGTTATCAATACAGCAAATGCACTGCAACTGAGAACGGTTAGCTTATGGGAAAAGCTGAGATCAGACACTCAATGCAGAGACTTAAAAAGGCAGAACCTGCTTCCACTGTGTCCCAGCCACACTCAAGTGCAAGTGGCCCCTCAAACGCGTCATACAAGCTATTCAAGCAAATCCCGAACCCGGCTTTCCTTTAGTTGTAATAAATCGCACTTGAGCTTTTCCCCTTTTCACAGAGGAGACTCAGAACATTCTGTGCTTTTTTTTTTTTTTTTTTTTTTACTGTCAAGGGCTTCCCTCCTGGGACAAGCTCACTGCTTTCATGACTCGGCAAAAGTCGTGCAGTTTCATGTCCCGTCTACCCTTGCTGGGCGGGCCAATTTCAGGGCGTGGGCTGGGGTGCGGGCACTGGCATCTGCCACAAAGATTTCATTTAGAAAGAGGAAATGACTAAAAACCCTATTTCCTGCCGGAGTCCCATCCCCCGGGGAGATGAATAGCAGTATGGTGACAACCAGGCCGACGAGGCCACACCCAGGAGGGAGAGCCTTGTCCCCTGGGTCAGCATCGGAAGGGAGGACCCCCAGGGTGGGTCACACCAATTTCAATTGCCTTCCACCACCTGACCCTTCTGCTGGGAAATGCAACAACAGGCTGGGGGAGCCGACTCAGCAGCTGGGACTTCAGTCCCTCCCCCCTCCCCCGGAGGTCCTGCCTCTCCCTTGCCCCAGTTCCCTGCCCCCTTGGAAAGGCCCAGCACCCTAGGAGAGTGCCAGAGGGCGGAACTGCCAGAGGAAAAGCTTCACCCCTAGCCCAGGACAGAAAGGTTGGGCTCAAGCCAGAAACATGGGCTGAAGCCAGGTCCCAAGAAGGCTGGCTCCCCGAGGGTGCCATCGGGCAGCACAGAGCCAGGCGCCACCAGCTCCTGAACGGAGGCCCTTGGGCACTACTGAACACCTGGCCCCTGGGTGACAACACCGAACGGGCTGGGTCTCAGGCATTGAGGAGGCTGGAAGGCAAGATCCCAAACTCAGAGTGAACACTGAGATATAGATAAAGGGGGAGAGGGGAGAGGGGGGCACTTTTAGTATATGTGTATCACACGAAAGTAAAATTAATCCACAAACATTTGTTTGAAACTACAGGTAAAGGGGGTAGGGAGAAGCAAAAACAAAAATTTATAGCCACCAAAGGAAGGTAAATGTTCACGAATGGAAAACTGTTATTTCCAGTTTAAGGTGTCTGACATCTCATTGACACTGTTCTTATTTGTTCTTCACTTTAAAAAACAAACATAAAAACTGTGTTGATAGGCACCTTCTAAGCCCCTTGCTATGCAAAGCGTGGTACCTAGGCCGACAGCAGCATCTACTTGATGCTGACTTGTTTAAAAAGCAGAATCCGGGGTCCCGCTCCAGACCTACTGGGTCAGAATCTTCATCCTAATGAGATGCCCCGGCGATTTGCATACACAGGGACGTTTCAGAGGCACCGGTTTGGCCCTATTTGCCTCATCAGGCCTTATGCTTCCTAACCAGTTATCGTCCTGAGGGCCCACAGCAGTGGCTCACTACCTTGGCCTATCACCGAATTATAGCCCAGACCCCACCGCGGACCAATTAAATCCCTCTCTGGGGTGGGACTCAGACGGAAGTGTTTTTTTGTTGTTGTTGTTGTTTTAGATCACATATTAGAACTTTATTTAGTTGAAGAGAAGCAGAAGTATTTTTTAAAGCTCCCCCAGGAGATTCTATTGAGAGTCACTGGTCTATTCCAGTGGTTTTCAAAGTGTGCTCCCTAAACAACATCATCAGCATCACCTGGAACTTGCTAGAATGCACATTCATTCTCCCCTCCTCCCTGTCATATTCTCATCCTCCCTTCCTTCCTCCCTCCCTCCCTCTGCCTCTCTCCCTCTCCTTCCCCACCCCCTCTCTAAAATCAATAAATAAAAATTTTTTTAAAAGTTAGTTCTCAGAAGGCAAGCATTCTTGATATCTATTTTGCACAATAACTAGGCACCTGGAAATTTTTAAAAAATTATGTTTCATAACAATAGCTTAAAATCCATTTTAAAATGAGGATGAAGCCAGGAAGATACACTTCAGGGGCTGAGGGGTTCAGAGGGGCAAAGCATGCAACAGATGGAGACTGTGGTTTAGAGCAGCAAATGAATTCTACCGTCCCAATAGCAATAATGCTTCCCCAAATCTGACCCCACAGCATCCCAAGCCTCTCACAGAGATTCTGATTCAGGGAATCTGGCATGGAGTTGACATTTATGTGTTTCACACACAACCCCAAGTGATTCTTGTTATCAGAGTCTGCAAAACACTTTGCCTTACAGGAATCCTATTCCCTCGGCCGCTGCTTCTCAGAGTGTGGCCCTGGACCAGTAGTGTAGGCACCACCTGGGAACGTGTTGGAAATGCACATTCTTGGGCCCCGCCCTGGTGCGCTGGGTCAGAAACTGCAGGTGGGCCAGAGGTGGGTGTGTTTCCTAGTCCTCCAGCTGGTCTGAAAACCATGGCAGCAGGCCATCTTATGTCGGTAAAGTGGGGAAAGTGGAAGCTCCTTGCTCTTACTCAAACACCTAGTTTTTGGTGCGAAGCAAAAAGAAACGCTGGCCTCATCCAGGGCCTTGGCCAGTGTCATTCTTATGGAAGGGGTTGCCCTGTCCTTTGGGAGATGCTGAGGACAGTCTTTGGATGCAATCATCAAGTATTCGTGTGGCTAGGAACAGAGTTGAGCACACTGCCAAATGCTAGTATGGTGGGCATTTTAAAAAAAATCATAAAAAATCTACCCTTATTGGATAGACCAGTGGTTGGCAAACTGCGGCTCACGAGCCACATGTGGTTCTTTGGCCCCTTGAGTTTTTAGCAAAGGCCAGCTTTGGAGTACCTTAATTAAGTTAATAACAATGTTCTACCTATATAGTTTAAGCTTAAAAAATTTGGCTCTCAAAAGAAATTTCAATCTTTGTACTGTTGATATTTGGCTCTGTTGACTAATGAGTTTGCCGACCACTGGGATAGACAATCTAACAGCAACAGGAAACAAAGGTCGCACTAATGTGGCAAGGCATGTGCTTCTTCCTAAGTTTCCGTCCTTTCCTCCTCTCTTCCCATACTATTGTTTTGGCACGAAACATTTACCACAAAGATATGAAAACGAGTTCACAGTTCCATGATGTCCAAATACAAGAGAACTATGTGAAAACTCGAGGACCACAAGACAAGAAACATTTACAAAATAGGGACAGGTTCCAGAAGGTTTCCCCAAACCTGCAAAATCAAATGCATAGTTTTGTGGTTTTTAGGAAACACACATTGTTCAAGGAAGAGGTTCTGCAGCCTTTGTTAGATACCCCAAAGAGGCCAGGACCCACGGGAAGTCCAGAACCTCTGAACTGCTACAGATTTCACTGGGAACAGATCAGGACAAAAGGCCTAACAATGTCACAGTCAACGATCTGAGAGAAAAGGCACTGCCTTGCCCGGAACCTCTTTTTCTCTGGACTTAGAAGCTGCTCCTTGTAACTGGGGCTCATCCACGACGGCAGAAATCTGGGAAACACAAAGCAGCAGCCTGACAACCATGTGTTCATTTCAACACGGCCTTGAGCTCCCTCCAGGTTTCTGGGAAAGTGTCTTCAATGCTCTGGGCCTCCAATTCCTTGTTGCTGAACTAGGACAGCCGTGATGACACTTCCGGGCGATCTCTGGCTCTGCTTGTCTACATCCCAGGCCCCAGGGGAACTACAAGGCTCCCTAGGGCCCACATTGGCAAATAAAGAAAGACCGTATGGAACACTGTGGATGAGTCAGCAGGACAGGTCTTGCCTCACAGGTCCCACTGCCTCTGGAAGGTCCTCCTGGCACAGCGAGACCAGAGCATTCCCACCGGAGAGACGCTGAAACAGTAGAGCTCTGACTTCTCCTCCAACCCAGCTCGCAGGATGGCTGCTTTTTTCTGACCCCTTTCTAACTAAGTTATCTCCTCCCCCTCAATGGAATAGTACTAAATTTTCAACAATAAAGTGTTAAGAAAGAAAGTGAAAATCAGCTATCATCCCGCTACTATCAACATTTTGGTGTGTATCTTCCAATTCTTCCCTGTTCTTTTTTTTTAATTATTATTATTATTGATTTCAAGAGAGGAAGAGGGAGATAGAAATATCAATAATGAGAGAGAATCATTGATTGGCTGCCTCCTGCATGCCCCCTACTAGGGATTGAGCTCGCAACCCAGGCATGTGCCCTTGACTGGAATCAAGCCCAGGACTCTTCAGTCCACAGGCCGTCACTCTATCCACTGAGCTGAACCAGCCAGGCTCTTCCCTGTTCTTATGTACACATTTGTATACATATACTTTTTTCTAAATATGTTATTTTATAACTTCTAACATTATTATAGTCATCTTTCTAAGATAATGTCAATATCTCTTTTTAATGCCTGCAGAGTGTTCCCTTTCACATTTGTGCCATATTTGGACCTTACTTTATTATTGATATAGTTAGGTTATTTCCAATTTTTTCATGTCACAAACACTTTGAGGGCCATACTTTTACACAGAGCTTTGTGTACTTGTCCAATAATTTGCCATGGACCAACTCCAAGAAGTAGAGCTGTGAAACAGAGGTAGAGCCTATGCAGTCTGAGGGGTAATGTCAGGACGCCCTGCAGACGGCACGGACTTAAACTCACCTAAACCACTGGGAGGGCCAATGAACCTGGAATCCATGCCGAGGTTCACTGCCTTTAATACAGTAAACACACCTCAAAACAATGCATGGAAATCTCTCTGCAGACGATTAATATGCTTTCATTAATGGTGAATTCAATATAGCCATTTTAGGTGTTCAACATGAGATTCTACGTCTACTCTTCATCCTTGGCACAGAGTAATTTATATTTTATAAAACTCGACTCCTGTGTATAATCTGAACATTTCCTCTGAGGGTAAATTTATAGAAACATTTTAATTTTCTCATCCAGAGGTCTGAGAGTGAGGAATCCTTGACTGACGTGGATTGCTCCATTACTCACTACATGTAGTGTAGTGAGTAATGGAGCAATGGGTTTGATGGGTAAACAGCTAGCCAGAACGGAGATGGGAATAAATTCCAGGCTTCTGTCCTAAGACGGAAGCGGTCACTGTGTTGAGAGGACACACTTGGAGTGCACACAGTTGGACCCACTAGCAAGCACTTCTTTATCCACTCAAAAAAGCTATCTATTACACATATTACCCTTCCCCCACCCCCCCCCCCCCCCCCCGCAACTAGCAGATGCTTAGAATAAGTGCTAATAACCATTTCCAGCTATTGCTGCCACTGTGAGGCTGGATTCCACAAATTAGTTTCCTATTTATTTATTAGTATTACAGAAGCAGAAGTTAATACAGCTAACTACAGATTACATTAAAAAATGTTTGAAGCTACGGAACGGGAGGAAGCTGAAAATTTCCTCACACTTTCTAAGTTCTTGTAGCTGGGCAAATAACTAAATTAACATGACACAGATTCACAGGAGAAAATGTCTAAAATGTACTGGGGCTGTACATGCTGGTTCCATAGAATGTGAGACCCCAGGAGACATTGGGAAGTTGAGGATTACAGGTCATTTTGAACCAAGGGAAGGGGGACCGGGGCCTGGGATTTTAACGGGAAGGCAGGTAATTCGCAGGTAGATGAAAAAGCAAACATGTGGTAAATGAATTCTTGCTGGGCCACCCAGAAACAACGGGGACGCAGAGGGAAGTCTAACAAACAGGCTTTGCTAGATTTTCCCCATCTGCCACATTTAGTTTATAACATGATGCTAAGATTATTGCTCCCTTCCGCTAAACAGGTTTTTCCATCTGAATTCCTCTAGGCAGGTAAAGGGTGAGAGTAGAAGATTCTAAGTTTTTTGTTTCTTCATAACCAGCAAAAATCAATACCCCAAAAGGCATATTATGGGGTGGGAAAACTTTGGTCCTCCTCAAAAAAAAAAGTAGATTATTTTTAAAGAAAGAGAACCAGGTACATAGGGGAAAATGCCAAATTTATATATACAGGGGGGAGCAAAAGTAGGTTTACCAGTTGTGAGTACGCGAAACACAGAGTTAATAAAGCTACTGCAATAATCATACCCGGCATGCCTTTTTCCATACAAACAACTATAAGCCCACTTTTGCCCACCCCTGTCTACTGCACATACTTATTTTGGAGGTGCCCTTACATAAATAAAACCACGTTCTTAAAAGACAAAAATATATGATACGTAGTGTCGTACGGTCATGAAAAACTCTCGGTTGCTATGCTTTAACCATCTAAACGGTTCTGAAAACCGCCTACATTCCAATCCCTCTTTGGTGGGTGAGGGCATTTCCTGAAATAACAGAAGTGAAGGAGCCAGGAGAGAGGGAGGCACAGCGCAGCTTTTCCTCCTATGCTGGAAGCAGGCGGGAATAAAACTTGCTTTGCTGAACTTCTTCTCGTTTCCTATTTATGTCCTCACTCTCCCCCTTCCTCAAAGCCCTTAACCGAGAGAAAAGGAGCAGTTACTGGAAGTCCACGTCCACGAAGTATAGATTTCTGTATTCTTCTCGTGAGCAGGAACACTGAGACAGTTCCTCTTGCTCTGCCCTCTCGCTGGAACAGAGCTCCTGGCGGCAGCGAGGGTCTCGTGGGTGTCACTCTGACTTGCCTGTGGCCCAACAGTGCCATCCAGAGTCAGAGCCGGCTGAGGCGCACGCTTTCCCGACAGCTCTCCCCTCCAGGTGTGGCCCAGGGTCCCGCAGCACCGGCAGCCCTGCAGCTGGTCAGAAATGCAGCACCTCAGGCCCTCGCCCCAGACCTGCCATCTCGGAATCTGCATTCCCACAGGAGCCCCGTGTTCAAGTGTGAGAAGCACTCACTGTTTCCACAGAGATCTTTACCCCACTTCGGCGCCTCTGGGAACGTAAGATGGGGATAGCCCTAAGATGACCCATGGCAGGGGCTTTTCTTTCTGACCGTCCACTTTCACTTGACAGATGTGAGTCATTTCTTTAAAGCTCAGGAGCTCAGAGGCCAACCCCTAACGCCAACAGAGCTGTCCACAGAGAAAGGCCGTTCGTTACACATTTGCTCTTGACCAGGCATAACGTGCATGGAAACTTTATTCAAACTGCCCTGCTGTGAAAATGCTAAGACTGCATATACTAAACCAGTAAAATAATATCCCCTTGGTCTCACTACCAGAGCTGCACGGGCGGGGAGGGGGCCAGAGTCATGTTTTGCATCCCCCTTGGTTGGCTGCCGTGGGTGAAAGATGGCCAAAAGCAGGATCGATACCCTATGAATGCATCTGCTCACACTGAATGAAAACCCTGAGGAGCCTTTAAGAAGGAATGTCAGCCTTCAAGCTCCAACAAGCCCTGCCGGAGTGCACACTGTTGAAGTGTCAACGCTACTGTTCTGAGCGAGAGTGAGCAAACACATGTTTTAGTCTTATCAGCTGCCCAGGAAACCTGCTGGGATGTGTACTGATCACCAGACACCATGCACTTAAATCTGAAAGCTGCATTCCAGCACATTATTGGACCAAATCCACACCCTGTAACCGTCAGTCCAGTGGCTGGGGTCAGTTATCACAGATCTTTATAACTCCACTAATTTGCTAGCTCCTTATTTCATTTTGTAATGCCGTGAGCCAGGGTGGCTATATATAACTTATGGTCCAAACTGGGCCACTTTTGAGAGTGCTAAAATGCTAAATAGATGGGATGTTGGGACAGCAGGCATAAACCAGGACTGTCCCAGGCAAACTGGGACATATATAATCTCCCTACCTTTAAAGAGCTAACAGAAAAAAAAGGTGAGGGAGAGGAAGAACAGTAAGTAGAAACACTGGGATACTGCTATAAAGACAGTCTAGAACAGACTAGCAAACAGGCACCATGAGACCCAATACATTCTTATTAATGAGATGCAGTAAAAATGCGCTGTGGGTGGGAAGAAAGGCTGACAGTAATGTGTGATGTCAAATGTGTCTGTGTTATTCCCAAGGCCATCAACACTTAGCATAAGTGCCAATGAAATGAGTTCTAGAACGAGAGGCTCCTAATAATATAATCTCAAACATTCGCCCGGGAGCTGCATCACCCCCTTTACCCAGAGTCTCATAACTGGATTATCTAAGAATAAAATTCTCCTAGCTTCTATTTTAAACCGAACAGACACGTCCACAGCTTTACAATTTCACGTGCATTATCTTAGCTAAGTGTCAAAACAGCTTCGTGAGATACCTTCCCCCAGTAACAGATAAGGGGACTGAGGTTCAGAGAAGTGCGCCCCACATGGCATGAGGCTCTGAGTCAGCACTTACTTGACTGGGCTTTCCTTCCCAGCATGCTGCTCTTCCCCAGTGGGCTTTACAAGTGCAACGATGTTCAGTGTTCTGAGTATTCGGCTCACAGAGTCTAGGATAGCCAATGCTCAAAATGCTTTTTAATTAACTAATTGAAAATTATTTTTTGCATGACTATATTAATTCCGTAAGAAAAGGAATTGGTACCTTTCTATTCCTGTGTATAAATTCTCACTGGATGACCCAGTCCAGGCAAATCACATACACAGATTATTTTTTAATGTAGTGAGAGCGTACTGTTAGAGGAAGGTACGAGAAACCAGGAATCTACCACTACCATGTAGTTAATACAGCTAGAAGGAGAAGGAACATCCAGAAGTGGAGGTCTCTGATTGGCAGATTAGCTGTGTGAGGAGCGTATGAAAGCAGAAGGCTGAAATGCACTAGATCTACTGAGACCCTGGAGTTTTAGGCCCGATTTCCTTGGACTTCAACAACGGCTCTGTGTAAAACACGTTTCCTCAAACTACCCACTGAAGGTCCTGGATCGGGGCTGGTATTTCACGCCCCGGCCACAGACATGCGGGCCAGCAGGAAAACGGAGGTTGCTCAGCGCCTTCTTCAGTATTTGTTCTTCTGAGTCAACAAGGAAAAAATAGCTCGGAACAGTTCACGAGATCACGGCAAAACCTCTGCACCTGACGTTCCCCTTTGGGTGCTTCTCCTCATTTGACACCACAGTAGTTGTTTAAGCTTCAAGACCACTGCCTTAAAGCAAACTGATTTGTTAAAAAAAAGTTTAGGGATTAAATACACATTTAACGGGAAGAGAGTATCGACACTAAAACACTACACTTGTTTTCTATAGTTTTCATTAATTTGAGATCTGACCAGTGCCAAGGATAAACAGAATGAGTTGATTAAGTTGCATGGGAAGGCAGAGAAAAATCCAAAGAGGTACAAAGTGACAGTCTTATTACACTGAAGCTTCTGTTATTGCTTGTCTCCTATTTCATCAATAAAAGTAAAATACAGCACACTTGTTTACAATGCCAAGAAATATTGTAAAACATCATTATCCAACCAGTACTAGTCTAGCCACTCTGCTTGGATCACTAATGAGAACAGAAAATAATCAAGTAAATAGATAAAATTATCAAGAAGATAATATCCATGAACTTAGCTTATACAGAAACCCTAAGCCCATGGCCAATTCACTCACTCTTCTTTAGAAAGCCTAGGAACTCAAAGAAAAAGTCCTATTGCAAGGGAACACATTAAAAAATGATGCTTACAAAGCAGAAAAGTTGGGGCAAACATCCCTATAAAATGTACAGTTCCTAGGGACACTTATTATTACAGCATGATGCAATAATTATCATTGACAATGACAGACCTGACTTACTAAAGGAAGCTTAAATTATGTTCAATATATTTTAAAAAGTCTATAAGTATATAATCAATTTCACAAAGTTTTCAAACAAGTGGTTAAAGTGAGAGAGGAACAGAGAAGACAAAATTAGAGGGACAAATCCTGGGCCACTTGGAAAGCTCAACTGTCCAGAATAGCTTATTCTCTCAAGGAGAGACAGCATCTATATTTTCACTATAATTTATTTTTAAATATTTAAAAAAATACTTCCTTGTGGTGCCTGGTAATATTCATATTTTCCAAAGATCTGTATGATTGTCAAAATAGGTATCCTATACAAACTTAGGAAAACATAAACAAAGGGGCAAGGAATGATGTTATTGGGTGTCTGCCCTGCCCTGTGCTGGTAGCACCTGGGTAGACCTCCGGCTTTAAGTCCTCTTGTTATTCCTGCACAAGTTTGGTCTAGTGCTCAGCACAGAAGAAGAATTCAAATACTTATTGAAACAAATATTTAATTGTGTGGCCGAGTCATATCATTAAGGCCAAAAATGTAAGCTGTGGTCAAATCATGAAACACTTTCTTTACCCTTTACCTTGTTCTTGTTGCACAGATCAATGTACACATGTGCATTTTTAAATGTGAGGGATTTCACTTCTTAAAAATGGGATCTCTCTTATTTCACTGATTATTAACTTACAGCCTAATTCTTAAACTCCTAAAAATATCACAGTAGAACTCAGCCCCTTTTTTACCCAGGTTGATAGTAATTGATGCTTCTTTTCAAAACAGTAGCAAGTCCAATAAAATCATGGTTACTTATCATCTTGGTTGAAACCATGCTGACCACACTGATTTTTAAATCTGTGCTTTGTTTAACTGTTTCCCAGAGGACAATATAGTTCAGTCTCCAGACACAGCGAGTCGGGATCTATTCTACTTGTGTTCCCTCTATTTCAGAGGTTAAAAAAGACTGGCTCTCCCACGGACACCTCATGAGGAAGAGTCAATGCAACCGGGGTGAAGAGCGATACAGACTGCAGTGGAATATATATTTTCCCACATGCAAAACAGAGTCAAGCTAAGCCTACTTCATCTATGGTAAAGTCCTTTGCTTTTAAACCAAATTCTCTTGGGAGAAACCCCCTAGAATTTGGATCAATTGTGAGTGAACAATAAATTAAACAAATAAAAAAATATATATTGCAAGAAGGATTTTATTCTGCAAAAGAAACATTTAAAGAATGAACGAATATTGAAAATTGTTTATAAATAGTAAAAAGCAGATCTTAAGATAACTACAGGAAAAAAGAAGGTATTTTAAGGCAGTGGCTTTGAAAAGCTTATGAAAGCGATGGACCCTTTCATTAGAAAATTCAACTATGTACAGACACACAAACACACATACAAATCTATACGCAATTTCAAAGAAAAAAGAAGATGGAAGACCCCCCCCCCCCCCAACAAATCTGTGGTTCAAAACTTTTGTTTTAAAGTGTAAGATCTTTCCCAAATTGTGATCTAATCAGATGCTTAAAAATGACCCTGCCTTCACGGTCCTTATGTGTCTCCAGATAGGCTTTTCTCTTCTTTTGTTTATAAGAAAGTTCATAATATATTAAATATGGAGTTAAAGTAGGCGAAAAAAATATAAACTTACTCATGTAAACATGCAACAAAAAGACGTTCTAGAACACCATGGATACTTACACCCTCGCCATCACGTCGACGCTGGCTTACGGAGAGAATAGGCTGCCAAGGAGAGGCACAAAAATAAAACTCTCAAAATACCAAAAGGAAGCACTAGCTTTCTTCCATCTATAGTAGAAGCTCGTCAGATGGAAGAGAGAAAAGATGATCAGTACCTATTTACTGTAAAGGACATAGAGAAATTAATTTCTCTTTAGAAATTCAAATAAATTTAAAGTCAGAATACACACACACGGACACACACACACACACACACACACACACACACACACACACACACAGAGTTCTGTCTAGCTTGAATTTTTCTCCCTCTTGAAGATGGTGAATTCATGGGAATGAAAACCATCTCCCAGTTCTGGAGAGTAGGTAGGTCCATGAAGTTTAAATTTGGGGTAGAAAATTTACAAAAGCAAGCTTAAAACACTACTAATTAAATACCTAAACTTCACCCTCTTCTTTCCAGTTTTTTAGTTTTATCCAAATGTAAATTGATTCATAGAAGCTGATGTAAAAATGATATCAATTTTTTAAGGTGAGAGAGAAAGAGGGCATGGGTCTGTGCCTGTTACCCTCAAAGAGAAAAGTTATTCTCTCCCTCCCTTTGTAAAGCAAACCTGAGGTGGCTTGAGGATGCCTCTGTTCCAAGTTCTTTAAGTGCTGCCGTAAGCCTTAAAATTCTTTGGAATCTCAATGCTTAGAACACCCTGATCGCTGCTCCGTTTGTGCGTTAAGGATGGTGGTGGTGATGCTCTCGTTAGCCATTTCACAAAAAAAAGCCCATGTCCTGGACAGGATGTGAGGAGAACTAATAAAAAGGGAGGATTACCGAAATGGATACTCTGGTTACCTCAATGACCACAGCCAACATGTGAAGAGATGGATTCTAACACAGGAAACAATTAGGTAAAAGACTTTCATTTGTTTATCTGATAAAGACAGAATATACACATACATGCCCAGACTACCCCTAGCCACACTGCAGCACACACCTAATTGCATTAATTATACTTCCAGGGGAACCTGGTTTCTTACAGCTGAATTGCTCACCCTTGCAGGACTTTCCCCCACACGGGTCTACATGTTTCACGCTGGGAAGTATCATTGGTGGTAAACAGAAAATCGGTTTGGGCTAGCAACACAGCTCTGGGCAACATCTATTAACAACCTGACATCAAAACTGAGCTCTCCCTTTTCAAAGTTCATTGCAGCACAGACAGACATTTTAAAACGCTGATGTGTGTCCCAGAGAGGAACTTCATTCAAAGGAATTTCATTCAAATGAATTTCACTTTATATTTCACAAAGCACAGGATTGGGGATGAGAGCTTTTGGGACCCTAACTCAGGTGTGGAGTTATTGTAAAACTAGAGGCCCGGTGCATGAAATTTGTGCACGGGTAGGGTCCTTAGGCCTGGCCAGCGATCAGGGCCAATCGGGGCCTTCCAGCTGCTGACTGGGGCCTTCCTTCTGGCTGCTGGCCTGGGCCTTCCTTCATTCCGTGCCACCCCCTGGTGGTCAGCGCACGTCATAGCAAGCGATTGAACTCCCGGTCTCCTGGTCGATCTCCCGAGGGGATAATTTGCATATTAGGCTTTTATATATAGAGAAGAAGCAGTGTACAATGAGATATGGAGACCTCACACCTGGAGCCTCAAAGAGACATACAGACAGACAGATACACACAGACTCAAAAGGCAGAAGGCAGGGGCACTGTTTGATAAACTCATCTAA
The DNA here is from genome assembly GCF_951640355.1 of Cnephaeus nilssonii. NCBI lineage: Eukaryota > Metazoa > Chordata > Mammalia > Chiroptera > Vespertilionidae > Cnephaeus > Cnephaeus nilssonii. The sequence continues at coordinate 45,163,913 of NC_137085.1, read as the reverse complement.
GATCAAACCTGCATATGGAAAGAAGATGGGCTCTAGAGAAACTGATTCCTGCCAAGATAAGAAGGAGAGAAAATTATAAGGGAGGTGTACATTTAAGTTAAATAGTGGCACATAATCCCAGCTCAAGTAAAATGACAACTTGAAGACTACCCTTGAAGCTGGTGGAAACAAAGTATTTACCATCAGATCTGTGTGTGTGTGTGTGGGGGGGGGGGAAGCGCATCTTAAGAGAGTTTTTATGGGGCTCCTTAAGGAATGCAGGACTTACACTGAGGTATGGCTTTTTACATATTATGCATTTTATAAATCTTCTAAGTCATTACCCTTGTTTAGGTGAATGTATTAGAATACACAAAATTAAATACAGTCACATCCATTTGCTCAGCCTTAGGTTAGAGGAAGTAGATAGTCCCTACTTTGTGGTCATCGTTATGTTCCCTGTTCTATCTGTTCCTGGCAGTGGCAGTCAAACTGAATGGCAGAGTCACTCCATGGAAGAGTCAGAAGAGGACATTTCAGGGCTCATGTTGACTCGAGGATTATAGGAATCTATAGGGAATCGATGAGAGAATTCTAAGGAACCAAGCACTTCAATGGCAGAAGTCAAGTTCAACAAGCTCACAAAAGACAACAGGGTCAATCCTCTTGAAAGAATGAACAACTTAAAGTTTGCCCAGAACCTGGGAGTAAAGAATCAACACATTCTTTGCTACATATTCTGCCTCCACTTTACAAGACACATTGGGGCACTTTATAGAGCTGGTGCCAACAATGTCATTTGAATACCAATAGTCAGGAAATATGTATGGGAGACTCCCTTTATACCCAGATATTCCTGACACAGCAGGAGAGGCCAAGGTACAGTCACCTTCTTGAAATGCAAGACAGTAAGTAGTAGCCAACAGAGCAAATTCCCAGGAAAGATGCAGGAGAGGAGAAAACAGAAGTGGGTCGTGCGGTGCAACTGTGACTTCAGACGAGGAGGCTTTATTGACCCCACAGGTGAGAAATGCAGTAGGAGCAGGGGGCCTAGTGAGCGAACCCACAGCCCATTCCCATTCGGTCGAGTCCTGTGTGCAGCTACTCGACACAAACGGTGGGTTCGTCTGCAGTTTCATGCTGTCAGGTTGGATAGGCCAGGGGGTTCCAGACAGTGATACAATGTGGATCTTTCTTCATGATATTGCTCTCCCAGAGGAACCACTGGAACGGGAAGATTCTGTGATATATGCCGAAAGTATCAAGAGGTTTAAGAAGTTGATCGAAAGCCTCAAATAATTGCCGTGTAAGTGGAGAAGAACCACAACAGCACACTTCTTGGATGAGCAATGTCTTCATCTACCATGAGAGATGAAGGCCACACAGATAAATTTACTTGCCTGTCCATGACTGCTCTGCTCCTCCCTTAATCACAGCCTCTGATAAGAACCTCTAGATCATAAACTTCAGTTTCCCCAACAGTTACTCTGCTACATCAACTAGGATATAGGCTAGAGCAGCGGTCGCCAACTGGTGGTCCATGGACCACTGGTGGTCCACGAGGTCCGAAAGGTTGAAAACCGCTGGGCTAGAGTGTACTGGTATTTGTGTATGATCTGGATGTGATGCCTGGCACTTCTGCAGCCTTTTGGCCACCATGCAGAGCAAATCTGAGGACACACCAGCACATGGTGAAGAGACAGTAAGAACCCAGGTCTGGGGATATCATTGAGCTATATAACCATTAACCCCAAATGCTGCTCTAGATTGATGTTATGAAAAGTATTAACCTTCTTCATGCTTAAGGCGATTTTCCATCTGTTCTCATTTAAAAGTTCCTTTTTAAATCTATAATATATTATGGGTCTCATGTGAAATACTCTGAGTACCCACCATTAGGAAAAGTATCTAAAAAGCATTATCAAAAAAAAAAATTCTAAATATTCTGACATGAAACATTTAACCAGAAAACATTCCTGGGTTGCTTCCTGGTCCCACAGGACAGTGGTTCTCAAAGTGTGGTCCCCAGATAAGCAAGAACTCCATCACTAGGGTCCTTAATAGAAATGCAGATTCTCAAGCCTCCCCCCAGACTTAATGAATCAGAAATTCTTTGGGGGTAGGGCCCAGCAGTCCATGTTTAAATAAATGTGCCTACTGACTCTGGTGAGTTATAAGGCCCACTGCTGTAGGAAACTCTGCTATGACAGCAAGTATCAGTCAGTCATCATCTATATATATATATATAAGCCTAAGCGACCATTCGACCAATAGCTATGATGCGCACTGACCACCAGGAGGTAGACACTCCGACCAGTCGGTTAGCTTGCTGCTGTGGTCTGGCCTATTGGGACTGGGCGAGTCAGGCCGGACATGCCCTGGAGCTCTCCCGTGGTCCCTCTCCGGCCCCGATTGTACACCAGAGGGGTCCCTCGGCCTGGTCTGCTCCCTCTTGCAATCCGGGACCACTCGGGAGATATCGGAGAGCTGGTTTCGGCCCAATCCCCACAGGCCAGGCTGAGGGACCCCACCGGTGCACGAATCCATGCACTGGGCCTCTAGTTAGTCATAATCAAATAAACATTTAATCATATAAAATGGGTTCAATAGGTACCATTCTACCCTGCAGTTTCTAAATAAACAAAGCAAGTTTTATCATATAGTATAAAGAAAGGCAAGAGAGACAAAAGAACATTCAACAGAGTCTCAAACAAAAGCTTTCACATCATCATTGTGTAGAAATGATAATAATATTTGTTAATATCTGAAGAAAACAAAAGACCTGGGAATAGCAGCCTTGAGAAAGATTGGGGTTGAGAGGACAACTATTCCAACTAACCAGGATAAGGTGTGTTTTTTCTTTTTCTTTTCTGATAAATATGGAATTAAAGAGTTTTTGGAGAAGTGGAATAAAGTAGAAATTGTCAAAAGGCGGCATATAACTGGATTAAATAAAACTCTAGATAAAGTATTCCTGAAAGCTGCAAAGGTTTGAACAGGGGATGAGAGAAGGGCTGGGCAAGTCTCAGAGGACTCTGAGAAGATTGCTTTCTGGGCCTAAGGGAAGGTGGACCTTTGATTAAGGGCTTACAGAATAGAATGCACAGCAGGCATGAAGCTGACCGGAATGTTCAGGATCCAGGCAAAACTACCCTGCTCGTGGATAATGACTGAGCCTCCAGGACATCCTTAATGTTGCCTTGAACACTACGGAGCAGAAGGAAGAGGAAGAGATGCTTACAATCCAGGGGGGGAGTGAAAAAAGGGAAGATGGGTCTTAAACATGCAGGAAATAAGCACTTCTCTTGCATGGCTTGGCATGCGAATGAAGACAAATAGTAAGATATGACGACAATCTGGACAAGAATTCCAAAAAAGTTTGAAATGATTCACCAAGAAGGGTTTTGCATATGGATATCTAAAACCAGAGTTCTCAACCTTAGCTGCCCATTAGAATCTCCTAGTTTCCATTTTATGAAGACAGACTGGGCCCCCACCCCAGACTACCTGCCACTGAACCTTTGAATATGATGCTTGAATATGCATACTATTTTCAAAAAGCTCCTCCAATAACTCTGATGTACAGTGAGGACTGAGGACCACTGTCTGAAAATATTAGGAAAACAGTGAAACGAAGAACATCCACTGCCTATATGTACCAATTGAGCTTGTGACTCTTTATAAAAGGGATAAGAAGGGATGTGGGTGGATGAAAAGAGAATTAATAAATTGTGAATGCTACTTTTACATTTTCCTGTTCCACTAATATGGAATTCTTTCTCTTCTAGTAACAGAAGGAATGCATAATCTATTTTAAGAACTGCCTCTAGTCTTAAAAGGGATTATTATGAATAGGATGTAAGAACATTTTCTTCCGTGGGTTATATTCGTCTTAATTACATTTAGGGGAAACCTTTGCATAAATAAAGTCAGGGTCTATGGCTCTCTAAAAAGGATACTAGGGAATAGAGACACACAGGCACGCCCCAAGGACCTACGAAGCTAGCTGCAGAGATGTGGCCTTCACACAGGTACCAAATGAGCAGAACAAGGGCAGTTCCATGAAGCAGAGGGAACCTGGGTAAGGACTGGGGGTGGTGAGAGTGGAGGGCTAGGATCTGGAGGGATAGAGAGGAGGTGTGGTGGTAGGCAGGTATAAGGCTTTGTAGGGCCACCACAGAAAGGCCAAAATGGCTGAGGTAGGTATGGGAAGGTAGGATACACAGGGGGGAAGTAAGGAAGCCCTGTAATCCAGTCCTAATGGTTGACTCTCCACTTCTGTTCCAACCAGGTTGGTTACCATGGTAGCCTCATTCCCCTTGCCAGTGATCAGTTCAGGAAAAGCCATGTGACTCAATTCTGGTCAGTGACACAAGGAGACATTCTCTAGGGCACTTCTGGGAAAGGTTTCCTCACTCCTGAGCGAGACACACCACGTTGTCTGGATGTGATCCTGGCAGTTCTGCAGCCATTCTGCCACCAGGCGGAGGACACGCTAGCAGAGGGTGTGGTGCACAGTGGAGTGGAGCGACAGTCACAAGCTGGGCTTCTGATGACATCATTACGTCCCTGGGCCAGCCTCAAGAGCTGTCTCTGGACTTCTGCTATGGAAAAGATGGCCGTTCCTTTTTGTATACGGCAATTTGACTTGGGATGCTCTGGGGTTTTTACTTGCACCTAAAACTATTCAAACATCAAGACTGGAAAGATGAGTTGGACTGAATTCTTGAGGGCTCACAGGCCCAGTTTAGCAATCTGGATTTTGCAATATGAGCAGAGGCATTATTAATTAGGAGTCTTATGAGTAAGGGTGGCACTGTTGGCAGTAACCTGAATAGCAGGGGAAAGCGTAGTAAGTGTTATTACTTAATAGTCCATAAAATCTTTTATTCCCTAATTGTCTTACGGGACACTAAAAAATTAGTGTGTAAAAAAGCCAAGATTGGGCACAAAATGGTACAGGAACGCATAGCCTATGGATGGAAAGAGCCATGTGGCCTTGGCCTGTTTGCTTTGCTAAAACACTCACTTTCATCATCTTCTTTGATGAGGCCCCCAGGCCTCCGCCCTGTGCTAATCAAAGTTGAACACTCAACATAGTTCATCAGAATGGAGATGTCCCTCTCCCTAAACACACACACACACACACACACACACACACACACACACACACACAGTCAAGCTACTGAATTAATTTTAAAGCCCCATCCAAAAGGAAGGCCATGCTCTGTGAAACCTACACAGGAAAGTAGTTGTGAAAAACAAAAACAAAACAAAAATAACACCACACACATAAGCTGCTTTATTTTGCATGAAACCTTCATTCATACCAGTTACAGTACATGTAATAAGCAATTATCTTCTCCATCCCAACAATTATCTTCTCTAACCAGTTTTTAAAATATTTCCCATTCAACTCTCCTTTCAGGATTAACAATGCAATTACTAAACCAGCGATTCCTTTAACCTCCTCTCTTAGAATCCCAAGGTAAAGCACAATTATCCAGACAAATAATTACATGCTGTGAATGTATCATCCCAGAGGCAAAAACCTGGGGAAGTATGGAATTTCAGTAATATTTTTGGCCAAGAAAATCTGGAATAGGTGGCTGGTGGTATCGGACGTTAAAGGAAAACGTGAAATCTGACCTTAACAGAATTTCATTGCTCCTTTCTAAGGCTGGATCAGTGACTCCGTCATCCTTAACTTGAAGGCCAAATATCCCTTCCTTTTCATTCAAATTTTTATGAAGCGACTGACTATTCAGGGCCAGATACGGTGCTCGTTCCAGGGAGGAGAAGATCAGTGCTACAGCCCCTGCCCTCGTGGAACGCGGAGGGATGGAAGGGAAGTTATTATGATTCTGTAGATGTGAGCTGAGCGCTACAGAAACACAGAGGAGAGGTAGACACCCCAAACTGGGGTGTGGAAAGGGGTTACTGGAGGACATCACTCTTGAAGGGAGTTTCAAAGATGGGTAAGTTGGCCCTGAGCAGGAGGAAGTGCTGTGCTCAGAGAAGACATGCAGCAGAGGCACAGGCAAGAAGAGACCACAGGACGGGGTGTGCATCAGGGAATCGTGGGAAAGTAACTCTGCCAAGGCTGCATGACTAAGGGCTTTGTATGCCAAGCCAAGGATTTTCTTCTGAAAGCCATGGGAGTCCCTGAAAGTCACCTGAGCTTTGAAGCCACAGCACTGGGTTAAGGTTTTAGGCATTCCTAAATTTTCTGGCTGAAGCGAGGAAAAGGTCTTGCCCAGTGGAGGTGTGCAGTCGTGGTGGGGGTCTGAGGGAGGTCTGGGCTGGAAGTGCAGATAAGGGGCAGAGCAGTGTGGAACGGCTGAGCCCAAGAGTAGAGATGACAATCATCTTCTGAGAGAGAGGAAAGGAGAAACCTTGAATCTTGGGGTGGAATACTGTGGAGACCATGGGACTCTTCTGATTAAGGCTGCCCAGGAGAGAAGCCCCATGAAACCTGGGGTGCTAATAGGGCCATTTTTTGTGTGGGCCATATGACTTTCATCAATAATTCTGTTTGCTGGGCATAAACTGTATTGTATATTTAATGTTTCCAACTCAACCTGTCAATTCACACCCTTTGTCTCAAGGTGAAGGAGTAAGAAAATATTTGTAGATGATATGCAAACATATTAACACTGAGCAGAAACAACAACAGACCCCTATCACTCCTAGAACTGCTTACTCCAAGATATTTGTTCCCACCAGCCGGTCACACCTGGAGTTTGCCTTTTTGTTACACGACCTTCAACAGCCAGACCTTGACTAAGCTTTCGGCAGCCTCGCAGTTCCCTTTTATCACCTTTCCCCTGAAACTTGTTTACCCTTTCAATTAGTTACTACCTTTTATTCCTATCATTATTCCCTTTTTGTTAAAATGAGCACTCATAGTCCACCAACAGAAGAGCTAACGTATGTGAAATACCTAGTACAGTGCCTGACATATAGCAGGCACTCAGTAAAGAAGTTATTGTTATTATTATTGTCTGCTGTTTACAACACTTTCCTCTCCCTCATCATAGGCCTTGGGAGTCCATCAGGCCAATTCTCCTCTCCACTTTGTTATACCCATTCTATCCATAGACACACAGGAGGTGCATCTCCAACATGTTTTGACGGTAGATTGCAACTGTGAAAGACAATGAGCTGAGCGAGTGAGAACTAAGTAGCTATTCTGGACTTCCCCTGAGAAGGGAGAATCAGACATCCCTTGCTATTCGTGTCTGCTTCAAAGACCAGTGCGTTTTCTGTAGGGCAAGTGTTTGGATACGTATAATTTGTTTGTCTGTGATGTGATTACAGGAGGCACAAGAATAATTAAGTTACTGAATCAGAAAATGTCATTGTTTTTCCTAGCATCCCATCTGAGCAGATGGCACATGATTATTCTTACGGCTTGTTTATTACATGTAGACGTGTGTATTAACATTGTATTTCTGTCACATGTGTGCACCCAGCAAGAAGCCAAGTTAGGCAGCTGCCCGGAAGGCTGGGGGGGAGGGGAGTGTCTGTCTTAGCAGGGGAGCAAGGAACACCCACTTACTCCCCCCTAAAGCCAAAAAACAACAACAACTAAGCGTGGCCACACAAACAGCCACCCAGGGTTACTCCTACCACTTAAAGTCACATTTCACCAACTCGGATTTGTCATCACCACAAGATGAACAGTTTGTATGTACCTCTGAGGAAGCAAAAGCACCTGAGATGGGGAGTTGAGTAGGGAGCCCCACATGAAGCTGGGGCCCCAAAAGGCCACAAAGATATAGGCCTGCCACGCAGAAAAGAGTGGCAAGGCGCCCTGAATGCCTGTCTGTGTAGCTCTATTTCAGGATGTGTCCATAAGGGCTATTTTAGATACACACCAGGTAAAGGCAGATTCCTGTCCAAGACACTAATTTTCAAAGAGTGATTACACAATCTCAACTTCTGGTCTTTTCTAGATATGCCTTACAGAAACACGCACTGTAGAAATAGAAAACCTTTAACAGCGGATAACTATCAAAAGACCCAACCCACAAGTTTCCTGTGGATTAAAAGAGAGAAGAAAAACAAAACCATGGAGGCCTGGGCTTTGCCCAGTAATAAACCTTTTTTTTTTTTTTTTCTGGGAAACTTGAAAACAAGGTTTATGTCACCTCAGGCTAGCATTTTTGTTGGACTCGAGTTCTTTAAGATTTAAATGTTTCCTATTCTCATCTGTTGGCATACAGCTAAATCCTTAAGGGTTTTTATCTGGGGGCCCTACTTGATAAAGACTTAGGAAAATGTACTAAAAATGGTTTAAACAAATCTTTCTCGTGACAGAGGAAATCTGGCTTTTAACTGCTAATCTGTAGGAGTTTGCTGTCAAAGAAGAGATACCTCTGTGGGCTTATGGGGTCTGCCCTGGACATTAATAACCCTAATTGTGTATAACCATAGTAGCACCATTCAGACCCAGAACACCTTACAGATGCCAATTTCTTGGACATTCATGTTAGGCTCATTGCCAGTTTATAATTTAGAAATTAAGGTACATAAAAGTTGAGTAGCTTGCTCAAGGGCATAAAGTCAGTCCATGTCAAGACTGAAGCTTTAAACTAAGGATTGTCTTAACTCAGCTACTACTTACGAGATGGGCTCTCGCTGGTGGTTTAATAAAAAGTTTATTTTGTTTGTTTTCAGTTGCATTTTTAAAGAAGATACTGGTTTGTTGTTTTTTAATGCAACTTTTAGGATGCCTTTTGGCAGCTCTCCAGGTACATACTAGATTCATTTGAGATTTCAATGGTTATTTACACATTGCTCACTGCTCCCAATGGATTTTAAGCTTTTTCCAGGAAAGGACCTCATGCCTATTTCTCCTTGTAGCTGTCTCTCTCACATGTAGAGCAGTGCCCCATCACACAGAACCTGAGAGGGGCATGAAGCGATGAGATACACCGATGACTAGCCTCTTTTTGCTCCAAGGGAAGTCTGTTACAGAGACTGAAAACACAAGTCATCAATTCCAAAGAAATATAACCAGGTTTCAGGGATTCCTCAACTGGAGCAAATTAGACTGCTCCCTTCTCCCTTTCTTCTTCCCATACTTGGTAAAGTCCCATGACACAGCAAGACAACAAGAGCTTTAAAAGCAAACTGTACCTAGACGTTTAAAGAAAGTTTGAAAACAATTTTAATGAAAAATAAATTTCACATAAAAACAATGAGTCAATTTCAGTTTTTGAAAATTACAATTCAGCTTTTGGCTCTCTGAGCTGCACCATGGGGGTCGGCAAGAACAAGCGCCTTACAAAAGGCAGTGAAAGGGAGCCAAGAAGAAAGTGGTTGGTCTATGTTCTAAGAAATGCTGGTGTGGGTCCACTACCCTAACCTCCCATGGTAATCCCTGTGCTTCTTGGAACTGAAGGGGCAAGATGCTACTCAACCAATGGGTCCACGTTTCCATTCTGGGGAGAGAAAACAGTAAGTAATTGGGCTAATTTCACTGGAGACAGAATTGTGCAAAAGCCCTGTGACATGCTGAGAGGATTCCACAGAAACCAGTGCACGGCTGGGAGAAGGCAAATCCACCCAGAAAACCTCTTCCAGATATCCTTCTAATCTTCTCTTGTAGGCTCTCCCTCCAAACAGTTCAAGGGCTTTGATATTAACTTCTATAGGAGCTTCTATAGGGTTAAAAAGCAAACGAATCCAACAGGTGAAATTTTAGTTATAATCTGTTTGTCTTATCAGGGAGAGCCTATCGTTTATTCTTGACAGAAGTTTCCTAAGGCCGTGTTTTGGGTTTGTTCTCTCTCTCTTTCTTCCCGAGAGGCTTAAGCAACAGCAGAGGTAAACCCCAGGATAAACCAAAGCCACCTGGCAGAGCATTTGGGTTTCTTCATCCCCCATGTCTGGACTGCATCCCCTCCACTGGTGAGCGCACAGCTCACATGTGAAGGTCAGGATGCCATCATAGGTAGTGTAGGAACAGGGCAGTGAGCAGGCTGGGCTGGAAAGTGGGAAACTGTTTAGGAGAGAAGAGGACAACAGATGCTGGAGGAGGAGGAGGAGAAGGAGGAGGAGGAGGAGGAGGAGGAAGAAGAGGAGGAAGAAGAGGAGGAGGAGGGGGAGGAGGAGGAGGAGAAAACAACTCCGGCTGGAAGAATGTCTAAGAAAGGAAGAGATTATCATGAAGTTTTCACCTCTAATTGCCTAGAATTGCTGTTTCTTGAAAATTTAGGAACAGAGCCGATTCATCAGTATGAAATGACGGAGGACTGAGGCTGTTAAGTCTTCCTTTTTCTCAGGATAATGTGCCACGTGATCAGAATTCTCTGTGTGAACTTTGTCATGACTTGAGAATTTCCAGAGTGCTAACACATAATCTGAGAACTGTGACTATTCAGTTATCCTTCTCAGCTGAGGCCCAAAGGTAACATTCTTTTTTTTAAATATGATTTTATTGATTTCAGAGAAGAAGGGGGGGGGAAGGGGGGGAGAGAGAGAGAGAGAGAGAGAGAGAGAGAGAGAGAGAAACATCAACGATGAGAGAGAAATCTTTGATTAGCTGCCTCCTACAGGCCCCACACTGGGGATCGAGCCTGCAACCTGTGCATATGCCATGACCAGGAATCGAATCAGCAACCTCTCGGTGCATGGGATGATGCTCAACCAACTGAACCACACCAGCCAGGGCCCAAAAGTAAAATTCTTAAGTGGGCTGAAAAGAGGAGAGAGTGAATTAAATACCTTAGATTTCTGGTATTGGGCATTCTGACAGCACTTTGACAGTTTGGCCCTTAAATAAGGATTCAGATAGACCAGATGGGAGGAAACAAATAAGAAAATTTGACCCAAGAGGCTTAACTCGGATAAATCAAGCAAGCAATGACTAATTTCAATTTGGAATTTGATCAATTCAATTAGCAAACTGGTGCCCTGTATTCAGGTCAAGAGTAAAAATGCCCACAGGGCTATAGTCACTGAAAAAAGACATGCTGCTCCTTCTTCCTTCAAACTTTATATCCCTAGTTCTACTCTGTCCCCTTATCTAATTAAAGACATTTTTCTTTCTTGCAAAGAATTACTTGTTGCTCAGGTGGGCCCGTGAAGGAGGTGTTAGGAGAGGGGTGGTTAAAGAGTTCCTGTTCCGTTCCAAGAATTGTGGGGAAGGAATGGGACGTGATTGCTGACACTGAGTAATGGAGAGTTAAGGGCATTTCAGAAGACACTAGTCCTGAGCAAAGTCTCTGGCCTGCCTAGACCTGAACTAGACAGCTGAGAATACAACAAAAGAATTTCAACCAGCTAAACAGATTTGGGAAAACAATACCACCAGAGGAAGATTCTGTTTAAAGTATTTTAGGATTATAGCAAATTACTCACGTTTTAATCAATTTTTAACATTTTAATATGGGAGTGTACTGTATATGAAAATTACAGTAAGGCTGACTGGAGGAAATCTGCATTCTGTAGTCCATGTGCACCCCATAAATTAAAGGCAAAGTGACTTGTGGATCACCAAATATCATTACTGTGTCCCTCGCTGAACGGTGGGAAAGCTATAATGAGTATGTCAGAGCTCATCTGATTCTAAAAGAAGTGTAGATTTAGCTATTCTGAAATGATGTCAGCTCTTCTTTGTGTAAATACTACACGTTTTCGAAATTTAAAGCAACTGGACCAAACCAAATACGATATGTAAAGGGGAAATTATATATAGCTACCTGACCCAAGGAAGAAGTTGCTATGACAACAGCTCATTGATGCCCGTCTTGATTTCACCCTACCTATTCTTTCACCTTCCACCCAACTAGATAAATAAGACTATGCATCGTGATACCTTTAAGTACTGTAGGGCTTGAAAAAATAACATTTATAAAAACTATTCTTGAGGCATGGATAAGATCCCCAACACCCTGAATTCAGAAACACTATAAAACCTCCCCTACTCCTTTGAGAGAAATATAGACTCTGAAGAAAGAACTTAAGATTCTTCCCTGGGGGGGGGGGGGGGGGGCGGGGATGGAGAGGGTTCTAACAAACCAGGGTAAGAGCATTTCTTTAAAGGAGAGAGCCCTGCATTTACTTATGGCCATTTTTTCTCCGAAGGGTGCTGTGGATTTTCAGCAACAGATAGTGAATGTAAGTTCAGAAAGTATTAAGTCCACACTTAAAAATTCTTAAGTCACAATGTAATCAAATAAGTAAAGTTTGGTCATTAATTCTCTACTTCTCAACAACTTTATTCTCTATTTTAAGTGGCAGGTACATTTTTTTTTTTTTTCAAACATGAAGAAGTCACAGATTGTTCGTGGGATAATAGGGTGGAGTGGTTTGGCCTCAGGACAGAGAGGAGATGCTAGGAGCCAGAAGATAAAAGGCTGACTCCCCACCCAGCTGTGCACAAGCTTTCCTACGGAATCAAAGCATCCTTTCCCAGGTGACAAATAGGGGTGTAATGGCTGGAGATTTATTTTTTAAGTTGAGCAAGCTCTATCATTAACTATCATTTAAAGATTATTTCATGATGCCTACTGTGTGTGTGAAACAGTGAATCAGATGCCTAGGAGTCAGCATGTTTTTAAAAAATTGCACTCTGTAAAAAGAATTCTGTCCTGATAAATGTCTTGGCAATGAGACAATACCTGTTTCTTGCTTAAAAATGGGTTCTGGAACCAAAAACACTCTACCCTTTTCAATGAATGCCACAGTTTTACACCAAATGGGGTTCAGATTTGTCTATTTTACTCTCGGAAATGTTGTTCTTTATCCACAGGAAGCTGAACTCCATGGGCAGAACCAGTAGAAATAATCTCCAGGATGAAGTCCTGTGTGTGGGGTGGATAACAGCAGGCAGGTGGGCCAAACTTACTTCTTTGATAACTGCCCACAATAAGCTTGGCATCCGGAGGGGTGGTGCCATAAACACTGTTGACTGACAACAGCCAGGATTCTTTTCTTCCTCCACTCTGCCCACACCCTCTTTCTGTCAGATATGATATTCCATTCTATAAATACGTGTTTTCTTTTTGACAAAAGTGATAAGTCTTGAGTGGAGCCTACTCCTGAGAGAAACCTGAGCAGAAGAGAGGAAAACCGAGCAGGCAATCTGAAGTGCGTATGGGTATGTGTCAGGAACTGGCCTGCTGATCTGAGTTTCTGCCAGGGAAGATAGGTGTGGCGCGTCAGCCTATCTGCCTAGGTTGATGGTGGGAACAATTCAGCCCAGGAAGCAATTTTTCCTACCAGCCCATTTTGCTTGTCCCCCTTCTCCCCGCAGCCAGGGAGAGAAGAGTAGCTGGCTCCTTATCACCACCCAGGCGCTGTAACGGAGACACTGGGCTCTCTTCCTGCCAGGCTGGCTTCTGGCCAAGAGCAAAAGTAACTTTTAAAAGTAAACAGGTGGACCCACCTGAGCAAGTGCTGGCATTTATTTAGGGAGGGGTGCTATTAAGGAATTAAAACCCAGGGTATTAGACATTTGTCATCCCTCGTTCCTTCTTCCCAATCCTTTCCCTCAACTGATTCCATTTAGCTTTGGAAGGCAAAAGATATGTCTGGTTTTGAAAAAACAAATGTTTAACAGCAAAGCCAACAACTGACAGTGGTAGAATACAGATTGTTAAATGAAGCCGCTGATAACTGATAAATTAAGCCACAGTAAAATAACTTTAAAGATAGCTCAAGTATCTCATGACTACTATGCTTTATTAAACATAATAACAGATTACTTGCAAGAATGGGGGGGGGGGCGGGGAGGAAATATCAACCTAATTGACTCACCATTTTCTTAATGATACTGTATTTTGAAAACTACTCTTTGAGGATATTGAGATCTTCCAGGGTGGGAATTGCATTTTTAGACATATCGTAGATTAAGTCACTACTCATCAAAATTTCCTGTCTCTTCCCAAGGGGAAATGACATGTCCTCACACTCCTGAACTCAAGCACCGCCACGTGATTTGCTTTGGGCGATGACCGCGCATCGGTTCCAGGGGGAAGCTCGAAGTGGAACTTCACCTCGTCCTCTCTTCCTCCTCTGCTCTGAAGAGGAGCGATGATGCAGACAGAGCTGCTCCATCAATAGACGGAGGTCAATACAGAGCAGAGCTGCAGCTGACCCACAAGGCACATGCAGGAAGGACAACTGGGCAATCAGTCTTGGTTTAGAGAGCCGCTGAGATTTTGGGTCATGGAGTATCCTTACCATCTTGATGGATATTGAGTGTCTTATACAGGGCACTTAATAAAGCTTGGGTGAATGGTTGGATAAATGGTAGGAACTACGCAATGGGAAAATTTGGTAGGTATCAATTGAATATAAATCAAATATTTCCTTACAGGGTGTGGAGACCACCAGCTTTTAGGTTAAATGACAGCTTGGAGAAGTGGCAAACAAAATAAAGGTCCTGTAAAGCAAAATAAAGATCTGGGTTGTGTAGTAATGATAGCCATTTATAATCAACGTATGAAGTGTCTAGTCTAATCATCAGCACAAGATCTGCCCTCTTTAATCCAGTTGCTCCTAAGATGGGCGGGGAGAATACCAACCAGCCCCTGAGGAGCCACTGAAGTGACTGTCAAAACAGCTTCACTTTAGTGCCATGGATGTACCTTGCAATAAGGCAGCTCTGGGGACTGGATAAATGTTAACAGCCTAGTGACCCAAACAAGTCCCCGAGATGACCTAAACCTTGAAAGTCCCTCTTGTTGACTGAATCCTTTAGCAATAAACATAATTTCTTTATTGAGCTTTACTGGGAGGGCAAGGTTGGGAGGGGTGCCAGTGTGGTGTCGGGTGGTTGGTGAGATAACACTGGAATGAAGGGAGCAGAAGAGTCCTTGCTGCTCCTTAACACGAGAGCCTTTCCTTGGGCTTTTGAGCCTGAAGAGCTTGTCTGGGCAGGCAAGTGGCATCAACTCAGGTGCACAACATCCATTATCAGTTGGCACTGCCTTTGGACCTTGGCACACCCAGGACCCAAGTAGGCCAGCATCCTTCCACCTGGATTCAGCAGCTGTCTTCCCTCATCGCTCTTTCTTACTCAGGGATACTCTGTTAGGTCAGGTGCCACTTGGGATCTCCTCTACCCCTATCTTCTATCTTCATACATCAAAGGCAAGATATAAAATGTGCTCCTGCCCTGGCTGGTGTGGGTCGTGCCATGCACTGGAAGGTTGCCGGTTTGATTCCAGGTCAGGGCACATGTCCGGATTGTGGGCTTGGTTTCCAGTGGGAGGTAGCCAATTGATGTGTTCGCTCTCACATTGATGTTTCTCTTCCTCTTCCTCTCCCTCTCCCTCTCCTTTCCTCTCTCTAAATATAAATACAAATATATTTAAAAAATTTAATTAGAGGCAGGTTTTTAAAAAATTTGCTCCTAATGTCTTGGACATACTTTATGGTGACCTAACCTATATCTAGAAGCTAATGTTAACTGTACCAATGCAAAGACCAACCAGGGAAAGTAAACTGGGAACATCCAATCAACCAAGGCTTTACCTATGGACAGACCCTCTGCTAGGTACCGTGTGAACGATTAGAAAACCTAAACTCCAGGCCTTAAGCTCAAGTGGCAGTTTTAGTCTAGTTGATGAGAAAAGAAAAAAAGAGACAGATTACTCCTCTTTCAACTAGCACAATCTAAAATTGAAAAGGCATGTGGAGATGCAAACCACCCTCAAGGGCAGGTGAAATCAGAGAACAAAAGTAAGACTTCTTCCCACTCAATAAAACATTTATGGGAGGGAAAAGGGGGAGTTGACAAAAAGAGAACATATGATGCCAGATGAACTAAAACAGCAAAGAATACAATGCAACCCTAGGTCGTTTGTTTATTAATAATTTCAATT
Source organism: Cnephaeus nilssonii (assembly GCF_951640355.1). NCBI lineage: Eukaryota > Metazoa > Chordata > Mammalia > Chiroptera > Vespertilionidae > Cnephaeus > Cnephaeus nilssonii. The sequence continues at coordinate 45,148,092 of NC_137085.1, read as the reverse complement.
AAAATGCAAAAAGAGACTTTATAGATCTCAAAATGATACTAAATTTCACAGGAGAAAAAAAATAAATGGTTGTAACTTTCAAAGAAAGTTATTTTAAAAGGGGAAGGAGAAGCAAGGTGGAGGAGAATGGATTATCTGGACATGATGTGTAGACTAATAGAAAAAACAATAAGGAGTATAAGAAAAAGCACCTGATACGGTTATATAAAAAGTAAACCCTAACCCTAGCCAGTGTGGCTTAGTTGGTTGAGCATCATCCCATGCACCATAAGGTCGCAGGTTCAATTCCTGGTCAGGGCACATGCCTGGGTTTCAGGCTCAATCCCGAGTAGGAGTCGTGCAGGAGGCAGCCAATTTATGTACCTCTCACATTGATGTTTTTCTCTCTCTCTCTCTCTCTCTCTCTCTCTCTCTCTCTCTCTCCTTTTCTTCCTCTCCCTTCCTCTCTTTCTAAAATCACTTTTTTAAAAATTGTTTACAGAGCCTGACTGGTGTGGCTCCGTGGTTGAACATAGACCTATGAACCAGTGGGGGCTCGATGCCCTGTGTGGGCCATGTAGGTGGCAGATGATCAATGATTCTCTCTCATCATTGATGTTTTTCTCTCTCTTCCTCTCTAAAGTCAATAAAAATATTTTTAAAAACAATTATTTACAGTGTACCCTCCTAAAATTATGTGTGCAAGTTTATGCTTTGTAAAAACTGTGTTTATGTAGACTTAATCGAAATCACAACCCATAAATAAATGCAAGTGGGAAGTTTAAGGTATCAGAAAGTTATTAATGTACAATCTTTTAACGAGATTATGCCCATTAAATTCCACAAGTTCCTTTACTTACACAAAACCTCTAGTCCCAGCAGCTCTCAACCCTGGGTAGTGCCACCACCTTTCCCTACCGCCCTCCAAGGAGACCTTGGACATTCATGTGCTATTGGGTGGTATAATGACCGAGGGACATTGACATTTAGAAGTGAGCAGGGGCCAGGGATGCAGAATACCCTGCAGCACAGGGGCCAGTGCCACACAATGAAGGACTGTCCCCCTCAGAACACCAGCAGCCCTGCTGTTAGGCGCCTGGAGGAACAGGACAGAGATCACTTTTTCTATGACCTCTCACGGGCCTCCCAAGGTACACTACAGAAATCCTCCAATTCCACAAATATCACTAACTTTATGCCGTCACGATGTAAAAACAAACGTAACTTTTTCATTTAAAGAAGCATGAAAAAAGTAGGTAATCTCTCCTCAAAGATGGGCATGGGCAAAAGGTTTTCATTTAAACAGAACGAAGTCACTTCATTTCCTCACATTGCTCTGATGCTAGAAATGATAAAGGAGCCAACGCTGGAGGTCTAAAAAGCATCCCCACTGATTAAACCTTTTTGCACCTGATCAATACACCATGACCCCACAGCTGGTCCCAAGACTTGGCCAGTAACTCCGGCCCTACACCACCCGAAGGCTCAAACAGAAAGCAGCAAAGGAAAGCGGCTGGAACCTGCTGCCTCGGGCGGCACAGGGCCGCGGACCTGCTGGGAGGTGTGCTCCCGGGCAAAGGGCCACCCAGACAGGACGGCAGCTACGGTGCACCAGCAGCTCCGAAAGCAAAGGGGAGGGAGGAATGGACGCTTCTGTTTGGTGCAGAGTGCTAGAAATGAGATCCCGTGTGTTTAATTAAGCGGCTTTCCGGCTTTCCCACATTTTCAGCACTTAGGAGATTCAAGATCCTGTCTCACTTCCAAAAGCTGTTGACACTGCCATCTAGTGAATCCAGTCCTTTTTACACCAGAAGTTAACAATTTAAGAGCTCGTGGGCCCAATTCTTTCTAAGGTAGAGTTTGGGAAGTATAATAAGCAGTGTATCCCGTTTTTAATCTCCTCTGAAGTATCACTTATTTTACCTTGAGAAGAGGGGGAAAGTTACCAATAGAAAGTCTGCAGTCCACGTATTGTTCTATGTCATGGACAAATAAAAATAAACACAATAGGGTCAAACAAGCACTTGACTGTGCATGTGCGGGAGGCAACCAGTCGATGTCTGTCTGTCTGTCTCTCTCTCTCACTCTCCCCCCACCCCGCCCCCAACTTTTTCCCCTCCTTCCACTCTCTCTCTAAAGATCAATGGAAAAAATATCCTTGGGTGAGGATATTTTTATAGCTTACATCAGGGTGCTGTTGCCGGCATGGCCCACTTGTTCCCTGTGTCCTGGGTACTTGTGCTTTCCCTGAGTAACCAGGTTACTGAACCTTAAAGAGCCTGTGAACCAAGCCTCTGGCCCCATTCCCTCTTTGCCTTGGCTGCTGAAGAACACAGAGCCAAGTCAGTGGTCTATTTCCAATGTGTTTACAAGACCTTACACAGAACATGCTAGCTCTATCTTCAGCCTCGCTTCCCTCTGTCCCCATATCCTTACCCACTGACTTTTAGTTTTATTTTGTATGGCCTTTTAAGCCACCGTAATTTTTTTCCCCCCTGAAACAAGATTGGGTACATATAAAACAAATGCCATGCCTTAGCCCAGTGGTTGGCAAACCGCAGCTCTTTGGCCCCTTGAGTGTTCTAACACCACTTCTTCAAAATAGACTCGCCCAGGCCGAAAACCAACTTCGGTGCATGGGCCACGAAGTTTCAATCGCACCCGCACGTGGTATTTTGTGGAAGAGCCACACTCAAGGGGCCAAAGAGCTGCATGTGGCTCATGAGCCGCAGTTTGCCGACCACTGCCCTAGCCGTTTTAGTAAAGTGGATAGAGTGTCGGCCTGTGGACTGGAGGGTTCCAGGTTCGATTCCAGTCAAGGCACATGCCCAGGTTACAGGCTCAATCCCCTGTAGGGGGGCGTGCAGGAGGCAGCCGATCAATGATTCTTTCTCATCATTGATGTTTCTCTCTCTCCCTCTCCCTTCCTCTCTGCAATCAATAAAAATGTTAAAAAACAACAACAACAACCCGCCATTACTGTTATTTGTATGATGGTCCTGCTGGGACCCTGATCATGAAACCACAAGTACGTGGAAGACAAATATCACAGTCCACGGTGATTCCTGCCTGAGGTGACTCTTAGGGATCCCTCTCCACTAGCTAACTCCTCCTCATTAGCAGCACTGCTGATGGCCTACACTGGGGTTAAAGTGCTGTCATCTCAAAGACACGTAATCACTTGTAACTGCTGTCTTCTTCATCGTCCAGATCAGCGGTTGTCAACCAGTGGTCTGGTGGTCCACGAGGTCCGAAAAGTTGGCGACCGCTGGTTTAAGGAAACCTTTGTGATGGCCTCCTGCGATGTCTGTTCAACGCCTGACACTTCTCCACCTGAAGGGACTACTTCTTCATTTCCCGTATCACAAAAACACGGAGACGCACTGTTTTACACTTTGTCCCATTTCTAGATAAAAGATTTATGACTTTAAATTACAAAGTTTTTATATAATATTTAAAAAAATATTGGCGTGTTCAAAGGCAGAATATAAATTCATGGCCATGGGCATGGAGATGACAATACTGAAATCCCAAAGGCTCTCCTTTCTCTCTCAAGAAGTATGTAGGACACTGCAGGCTACCTTATCAGATAACCACTGGAGCATACATCGTGCTTATCTAAAGTCCTGCCCACATGCTGTGGAACTGCATTCAATCACTGTTGTTTAGATAACACGCCCAGTGAGAGTTCACCCCTGGGGCATCTCAGACTGCATACCAAAATTCCCTTTCACATCTCCAGTCACTGGCTATTTAAAAATACAGATTATAAAAATTATATTCTCTCCCTGATTGGTGTGGCTCAGTGGGTAGGAGTGTTGTCCCGTATACCACAAGGCTGTGGGTTCGATCATGTCAGGGCACATGCCTGGGTAGTTGGGTTCATACACAGTCAGGACATATAGATAGAGCAATAGGCAAACATAGATGTTCCTCTCTCTCTCACTCTCTCATCTCACTCTCTCTCTCTCTCTCTCTTTTTCCTACTCCTCTAAACACAATACGCAATGTTATTGAGTGAGGATTTAAAATTTATATAAATTTTATTTATATATATATATATATCCTCAATCCTACACCCAAGAGTAACAACACTTGGCTCTGAACTGCCAAAAGTGCACACACAAAAAAACCCTAATAATTTCTTATTAGCGAAGTAGAGTGAAGGAAGTTTGGGTGGGTTGGTGTGGGAGGTAATATAGGTAATCTGTGTTCATTCTGCAAACAAGATCAGATTTTATTTTAAAACATCCTATTTCATATAAAAATGATCAAGGTGATGAAGGTCACTGAGAGTAGTCATCACTGCTTATTACTCCGAGGAAGACAAAAGACAGGGGGATAGGGGGAACGTCTCTGAAAAATACTACATCTTTTTTATAACCATCTAATGTATATTATAAAATTCTCCTCTTTGGTCGCATCCTTCTATTCCTACCAATGTATCACACGTTCGGCTTTTTTTAAATACCTGAGAAATTCAACGATGTCATCAGCTGAAGGTCAGAGAACTGGCATCCGAGGTTCTGAATTCCAGACATACTCCTATCTAATGAGGTAGTCACTCTATTTTATTAAAAAGTGCAGTGAAGCGTAACTGTCCCAGTGGCTTCTTTGTTTGGAATCCAGCTTCTGTGCAGGCAGCAAGTGCTGAGACATGTCTGAAAAGCTTGACAGACGGGGGACTCGGGTGTCGTGATCTTTATTCCAAGTTCAGCCGTCCCCTGAGGCCTCCACCTCTTCCCATCTATGTCCTAGCCAGAATCCTGGAGGTAAGTCTAGACACCCAATTTCAAAAACGGGAAACTAATGCAGAGTCAATGAGGAACTTGGTCCAGTTAGCAGGACTCTCGGTTCAGTGGTAATTATGCCTGTGACTGACCAAAGGATTCCCTAGTTTGCCTATTGTTTTTATGGTAGAAAGCTGTGAGCTGGACCTAACGCTAGCAAACAGGACTCTGTGGCCTAACAGCTAACATCTCTAAAGGTAAAAAAACCACCATGTGTGTCAGGCCAACCTTCCCTTCAGATTTGGGGATGGAGACAGGGCTGGTGGGAGGAGTGATAAGGTCACCTAATTACACTCAGGCCAGAGTAGCAAGTGAGCACATATAGGACACAGAAGATGCCTCCTTTTCGAGACAAATAATTCAAAACAATTTAATGAAACAACCCAATGGGAGAATATCATTGCATTATTCTACTAAAGGCTCGTGAAGGAAATGAACACGTTTGTAAAGAGTATACACTGAGTAGCCATATTATTATGACCTCTGAACGCATAATAATCTGGCCACTCAGTGTGTGTGTGTGTGTGTGTGTGTGTGTGTGTGTGTGTGTGTGTGTTAGAGGCCCGGTGCATGAATCCGTGCATGGGTGGGGTCTGGCCAGCCTGGCCAGGGGGAGGGGACATGGGCGGTTGGCCTGCCTGCCTGCTGGTCGAACTCCTAGTCGAGGGGACAATTTGCATATTAGCCTTTTATTATATAGGATATACACTGAGTGGCCAGATTATTATGCATTCAGAGATCATAATAATCTGGCCACTCAGTGTATATTGGTTTCTTTCCCTTTGCTCAGCCACAATTCCCTACAAATGGGAAAGACCAAACACTTGATTTCTGCCTAGAAAGGTGAAATCTAGAAGAGGAAATCAAATTTCAAAGACACACGGGTCACAGGCACACAGCCTGAAGCCTACTCCCTCCTTAGAACACTTGAACTGCCTCCACGGACCCTCCCAGCTCCCCAAGTCCAGTCATCACTCAGGGCCTGGAATATACACTTCCTCTCTTATCTACAAGGATTCCTCAATGACCCTTAAACCCAGGAAAGCTGGGGCCTGCTGCTTCCAGCCATCTCTTCTTAATCAGAGTCAAGGGGGCACAGACATCACTTAACATTACCTGACACAGGAAACTGCACTTTCTCAAACCAGCTGCTTGTAACCAACTCTGGACACCTCTACGTCTTGTCCAAAGAGGGCACTGCTCAGATTCTGTGGTTACAATCGTACAAGTAAAGCAGTCCTTCGTTTTATTGTTTAACTAGATAGCACACGTCACCACTTGCACATCATTCCACTGCTCAGAACCTTCTTTCCCCATTCTACACAACCTTTGCTCACATGGGGGAGTGGGACTGAAGTCCCACAGAGAAATTTAATTTTCTCGACTTCCATACCGTTCTAGTGTGTTAGGATGATTATGTATTATTTTTATAATCTAGCCCACCAAATCAAAACATGTTCATACCTGTGACCTAGGTATGAACATGTTTTGTTAATTTATCCCAAGGAGATAATTTATTACAGCATAAAGATTTCACTATAATGATGTCTTGTCTAACGTAGCAAAGAATTAGATACAATCTACATTGTAAACATGAGAAAGATGTTTCATAGATTATGGTACACAAATGCGACTGAATATTATTTATCACTATAATTGTAAAGGCTTTTTGAAAATGACTGGAAAACTGTGATAACTACAGTGAAAGTAGTATTCCAAATAGAAAGTACACCACATAAACAAAATGTGACTAAGATATATAAGATCAAAAAGTGTAGGAGTGCTAGGATTTATATGCAACTTAAATGTTACCGATTTCCTTTTTTTTTTTTTTTAATATATTTTATTGATTTTTTACAGAGAGGAAGAGAGAGGGATAGAGAGTTAGAAACATCGATGAGAGAGAAACATTGATCAGCTGCCTCCTGCACACCCCCTAATGGGGACGTGCCCGCAACCAAGGTACATGCCCTTGACCGGAATCAAACCCGGGACCTTTCAGTCCGCAGGCCGATGCTCTATCCACTGAGCCAAACCGGTTTCGGCTACCGATTTCCTTTAACAAATAAATATAAAACACTCGCTACCGGTGATATGATGAAAATTAATTTCCAAACTAAGGTATTAACCAACTTCTGCTTTATTTAGAGTTAACTTTTGTGGGAATTTATAAGCTTTTCTAAATTTTACTTAAGTCCACTAAAGGAAATGGAAAAGGTACCAATGGGTTAAAAGGCAAAATAGGGTCTCAGGATCCATGTCTATTATATCTATTTTTAATGGCCTTGAGGCACCAATCAGAAGTTTAAGAAATTCCCTAAGAATTTACAAACCCATTTAACTTACAAGCTAACTTATCAAAGTACTTTCTAAATTAAAATGCTGCCATAATAACTACCACAATGATCAGTTTCATAACATGGTAAATCTAGTCAACAACAACTATTTGTAATATATGGAGGGCCTCTTTAAAAACAATAATATTGTTTCAACCAACTTTCTGAAGGGTTAGAAGTCAAGTTTTCTTTCCTTTGGGTTCTTAGAACTTAAGTATCTTACAAAGGCTCCAGTCCCAGTGGGCAGCTGGGGGACGGACGAAGGGCAGTAGGGGGCCAGCAGTGACCCCGAGAGCTAACAAGAAGCGTGAGTGCGTGCTCATGTGCTGTTTCCCATGCTTCCATCCAAGAAAAGGCTGTATTGAAGTGATGGGTATGAATGCACCCATTATGTATCACCACCACGGCCTTATCCCACTCAGTCTTAACACTGGCTTAGTTCACCTCCCTGGGAGACAATCTGGACCATCAACTGGGGTGGAGGCGCTTAGATAACTTTATGAGTTGGCTTCATCGAGCTAGCTTCTCAGGTGTGGTTCCACAGCCACGCCCTAAAAACTGAAAACCTTTTATAACAATTTGTCAAGTCTGTTTATCCCATGGGCTTGATGAAAGACGGATTGACCGAGTCAGCCTGGATGATAAGTGCACGAGTCACACAAAGCCCACCCTTTTCAACCTGAATTCTCTTGATAGTGCCCACATGCAAAGGCCCCCAGGTTAACCCTCTTCATCTCATGTGCTCGGAAACAATGACATTTTTCTATTTATAACAATGGTCAATAGAGATTTTTATAAAGCCAAAATACTTCTTATAGGTTTTAAGAGAATACGCAAATATTAATAAAAGAGATTTGGTCTACTGCCATGTAGAATGTGATACACATCAAATAGAGTCATTATTATTACAATTTTCATATTCTTCCCTCAAAGATTCCAAGATACCTCTCTCTCTCTCTCTCTCTCTCTCTCTCTCTCTCTCTCTCTCTCTCACACACACACACACACACACACACACACACACACACACACACACATTTTTTTTTTTTAAAGAAAACAAATGTTACATTACAGACAACTAGGTAATGGGCCAGGAACATGAAAGAGGATTGTTATGGTGCTTCTAGAGAGCAGAGCCTAAATTCAGCACCACATCCATTTCAATATTCCTTCTTTGTCTAAAAATCCTTGCCACCCTCCCATGATATTCCCCCCGGCACAGTAAGTTAGGGGAGAAGTGACAGAAGTTCTTACAGTCCCGGAAGCAGAACCCTACCTCTGGGCTGGGTGAGGAAAACAGGCTGGCCCTCCTGGGCTGGGGTGAGGCAGGCATGTGCAGCTGGTCCTGGAATTGGGTGGAAGCAGGAATCTGTACAAGAACCAACAAGCCCACAGGAGAGGTACCCAACTGAACCTGTGTTTAGCAGACTTAACCTTCTGTTTTCAAGTGGCTCGTGATACGCCAGATTTAACCTTAGTGCCATTCCGAATGACCCAACAGCATGCAAAGAAATTACGGAAGATGAAAGAGGGTATCATTTATTAGTTACTGGTCTAAAACCCAGTTTTAAAGAATGCCCCATGAAAACTCAAAAAATTTACATTTAAATCCTAGCCCCAATATTTTTTCTAAAATCTGAGTGGACAACTATATCTCACCAGTTTCTTCTTAGTTTTTAAAACAACTCACCAGTCTGTCTTATCTCGTCCAACCACTAGAACGTAAATTCCATGAAAGTAGGGACTTTGGCCTTTAAAAGCTCATTGATTCTGGCCCGCCTTTCTAGCTGCAGTGGCCATATGAAAGCCATGACTTATAGGGCATCTCTTACTTTTTATATATAATATATACGGTATATTAAAAATATAGTAAAATTCAATGTTAGATACTGGGGAAAAGCTCCGTAGTTTTTCTCCCCTATGGTCTTTTATTTTGTTTTTGTTTTGTGTGATTTTTTTGTTTGATTTTTGTTTTTGTTTCTCCCACTATGGTCTTTTAAAGAGAAAAACATACTTATGACTAATTTGATAAAATTAGCTGAATGATTAAAACCCACAACCAGAATTCACTGTGTAGCAAAGCTCGTTTAACCACCAACCACTCTACTAGGAAGAGCCAGCACATGGGGCCCATGCTGTGGGCCTGGTGCTTCCCCCAAATGCCATGTGGGGTACAGAGACAAGTTAGTTCCTGTTACCATTTCTCTTTCCCATCCTGGTCACAGCCTAACCTATAATAAAATAATTTTCACCGCGCATTCACTCACTTACACAACCACGCCTGCCTACCATTCTGGGCACAGAGACTGTCTTGAGTAAGCTGTTCATTTCCCCACAGACAAAGCACTAAGGGAGAGTGATCCATGGGGGAGGTCTCCTTCACTATCCCCTTTTCCCTGCCACTATGCTCAACATTGCTAGCCTGGGCGATCCCATTCACTTCGTGGGTAAATGTGATCATGCTTCTTTTCAAACTCAGAATTGTATGGCATTCACAGATATCCATTGTTGGGTCTCTCTCCACCTCTTCAGCTGCAGAGAAGAGTTTAAACACTAGCTTCCAGGTGTTTGCTGCTCTCTTATCCCTTTATGCCTTTGCCCTCTCATGTGCTTCTCCTCCCACTCTTTAAGACCCAGTGTAGGCATTTCCTACCCCAGGAAGCCTTCCCTGATGCCCCCTACCAGTTTTAGAGACCCCTTTCCTGTGGCTCCATAGTTCCATACGCATAACTTCAAAGAGCTTCACAAACTGGTGATTGAGGTTTTGTTTTTATCCTTGTGGTTGTTTATTTGGGTTCTTTCTTCAATTTACCCATTAGTTCCTTTGGGGGATGGGGTCTTCTTTATTCCAGATCTGGCCCATCAAGCACAGATCCTCTAAACACTTGTTCATGCATGAAACATGGAATGAGCTCGAGTTTGCTTGTACATATAATGTTGATGACTTCCCATATTTTACAGAAAATGGCATACTTCAATTTCTCCCTTTCATCACTTGGAAATCAGATATTAAGTCTCCCTCTAAGGAAACACTATCACGGAAGGTCAAAGAGTAGCTGGCAAACAGGAGTTACACCTCTAGGAATGCATTTTTCTGTAGACAGCATATCTTTGGCAACGTTTTTATTATACACTCATGGTGCACTCTGTCTAAAACATATTTAGGACACATTCTTACAGCAAGATCTTCTGTGGTAAAACGTATTTTAGACTCTTAGCAGATGGTACCCTGTGTACTCCAGCCACAACACTCCGAAGTTGCTTACTCCACTGCTGGGAGTTTAACTTTCCTGTACTTGCCATTCTTACTACTGCTCATTCTTCATGACCCAGAATCAAATGCCGCTCTTCCATGGAGCCTTCCTTGTTCACAGTGGACAGAAAGCATCCCTCATTCCTCCACCTCCTCCAGCACTTGTCTCGTTCATCTGTGTATCATCTGCCCCAGTATCTGACGCCACGTGTGGAACATACACAGCAGATGCTCAACAGTTGCCATAGCAAGAATGGCCCTTTCTACATATCCCTTAGTATTCACCATAGGGAAAAACTAGAAATAGACTGAACAAATATCAAACATTAGGGGGGGGAGTTTAGCAAGAACCATGGTATATCAACATAATAGGATATTATGTTCCTAATAAAAAAGGACCATTATATGACTTCTGGCCATTCATATAAAATAATGCTGTGTGGAAAAATACACACACAGCATATGAACCACGGCCCCATTTTTTTACATTTCTGGATGCACATTAACAAGGCAATTTAGAGTCAAATCAATACTTTACATTAATTAGCATTTTTAAGCTTACATGCACAGCATCATATGACACTCATATTAAATTCTCCTGCATTTAGCCCTGACTGGTTTGGCTCAGGGGATAGAGCGTCGACCTGCAGACTGAAAGGTCCCAGGTTCGATTCCGGTCAAGGGCATGTACCTCAGTTGCGGGCACATACCCAGTAGGGAGTGTGCAGGAGGCAGCTGATCGGTGTTACTCTCTCATCGATGTTTCTGACACTCTATCCCTCTCCCTTCCTCTCTGTAAAAAATCAATAAAATATATTTTAAAAAATTCTCCTGCATTTAATATGTAGTCCAAATAGCTTCACTACCTCAGAAATCATCAAAAAGTGTCTCCAATGACCAATGGCTGGGAATCCTCTTAAGAGCTTTAATGTAACATTATTGTTTTAAATCCAAATCTCAAACATGGACTCAGAGAAGCTTGACTCACTAGTCCATACCTACTCGAAACAAACCTTATCTGAAACCATCAAACCAAGTCATACAAAACGCCGACCCTCGAAGCTGACTTCCGTACCCCTGGGTTTTGTTAAGAGCAATGGGTTCGGTGAAGAGGACTGTTAGGCCAAGCACGGTGCCAACCAATCCAAGAGGAAAGGATGAGAACCAAAAGGGGGCAGAGGGAAAGGGCCTCAGTCATGGTGTGACTGACGGTTATCTGCACCCAGCAAGGAGGGCCGAATTCACGCTTCTTCCATGAACACTTGAATTTGTCACTGCACCGGGATCACGGAATCCAAATGTTCAGAAACAAGGAAATTCTAATGACATAAGGTGAATCCCATGTCATAATGTATCTGACTTCAGCAAGGCAGGCTCCAGTAAATTCTACTTATGTCAATTCCCCCCAATTTTTAAGAGTTTACAAATAGCACATATTTGATTTATAACAACCTTTGTCCTGCTATTTCATTTTCTAGTCAATTCTTTAGGTGCGATTTAAGATATAAAGTGGTAATGAGAAACTTCCCAGCACCACCACCACCAACAACAAAAAAAATTCAGACCAGAAAATAACTATTTCTTACCAACATAGTTGGATAATTCAGTGACAAGAACTTTCTCTGAAGGATTAGTTGTAAGCTAGTGGTTCTGTTATCCATACAGTAAATACAAGATACTCTGATAATTAGTTTTTCATCTTATATTCTAAGCATCACTCACATGAATGTCATGTGATTTTTAATACTTCAACCCAATAGCCAGATAGTGTCTTTCAGCGTTTAAAGTTATTTGTGACTGCTGTGTTTATGATCTCTGCCACTTATCTTCTTAGCCCAAGAAGGGAGCTTTCAGACCATGTAAGCTTTCAGACCATGTAGCTCCTTTAAGTCCCAAACTATCCCAAATCACTTAAATTGTTTTGCATCTTAAGACCAACACCTATACCCCACCTATCCAGTCCCGTAAGTCAGGTTTTTAATTATATGAAAATCCACTCTCCTTCTTTTCCCAAGAATCCCTTCTTCCAAAGGAAGATGTCACCATGAGCCCAGTGTAAGCAGAAACTCACACATTAGAGATCTAGGAAGAATAAGTGGAAGGGGGGTTGAAGTTAGAGCTTTTTATTTACCCCAGACATGTTCCCAACTGCATCATTTTGTTGGGCTTCCTAAATCCAATCTCCGTACACAATGTCACTGGCTACAGGGTAAGGCCAGCAGCATTCACACTAAAGGTCAAAGCAGTTATAACTAACTAATGTTTACAGTCTACCTACTGATGTGTTTAGTGCTTTATTTTCTCTGCCATTAAATATTATGTGCCACCAGCCCAAAGCCTGAAGTTTCCACTCACAGAAATTAAGAACGTCCAAGAGAAAAGTCATATTCAGCTTTAAGAAAAGTCATAGATTTGTCATATGGGAGCAAAATTACCTTGTCTCCTATCTAGTATTTGATGCCTAGAACCCAAAAGCCTGACAATAGCTGAACCCCCAAAAAGCTAGCATTTAAAAATCATTGAAAAGTACTCTGAAGTATTTTACAAATTTAAAAATATTCTGAAGGAAAGGCAATCATAAAAATATTCTCATCTTTATGACACGAGGACAGCCATGGTACATTACATGGAATGAGCCCTGAACTCAAACAAAATCCAAACAGTTCTCTGACCGACTAGCTGTGCAATCTCATGTCCATACTTAGACATGCGTAAAACACTCTAGTAGGTATCCTTCAGATAGCATTTACCTGCTATAGCTAATAGAGGACCAAAAGTTATTCTCATTACCTTAAAATAGGTAATGGACTAAAAACGAGAGTCAAAAATACAAGAATGTTAGGGATATCTGAATGCTAACACAGGCCTTTCACTATTAAAGCACTTTTCCACAAAAAGTTAACCCATTCCATTTACAGTCGGAATACCTACTAATATCTGTCTAGGGGCCTCCCAATGTGCACTGATTTTTAAAAATATATATTTTTACTGATTTAATCAATGATGAAAGAGAATCATTGATCAGCTGCCTCCTGCATGTCCCCTACTGGGGATCGAGCCCACAACCCAGGTATGTACCCTGACTGGGAATCAAACTGTGACCTCCTGGTTCACAGGTCAATGCTCAAGCACTGAGCCACACCGGCCGGGCTGTGCACTGACTTTTAAAAACCCACCAATAAGTGGCCTAATCAAAATGATTTTACATCAAAATGATTTATTACCCTGCAGTGTCAAGAGCAACTTTCAGTCCTGCTACATTCATGCTCACAGGGAAGAGTGTGCTTTAAAATTGGCGGAAGTTAAAAGCACTGGCACCCCAGTTGCAATGTGCACACCTAACACACAGACACTGGGTTCTAAACACCATTCTGCAATAAAAAAGATCCAGGATTCTTGAGGAAATGATTGACTCCAGGGCTAGGGCAAGGAAAATATAAGATAAGGCTGAATACCTGGGGGTGCCACAAAATAAGAAAGGATGGGAACATGTCAAAAGACATTGTGGCCAATCTAAAGGAACTCCCAATGGCCAACTCTGGAACAATTTAAGCAATTAAATAAAATGATAGAATTGGATTAGAACCCATACAATAAAGTAACTATCCATGAGTCCATACTGCTGTGTGTGTGTGTGTGTGTGTGTGTGTGTGTGTGTGTGTGTGTGTAAGAAAGGGCAGCTCTTCCTTACAGAAGAATTACAATAAATATATAAATGTATAGGAATAAAGGAGACATAGAATCACTATTAGGTAAATAGTACAGTGATAATAATTGCAGGCAAGATCTACCCCTAGATGCTAAAATCAGTGGGTAAAAGTTTGAGAAGAAATAGGGTATTTGTCCAGAACTATAAGGTAGGTTTTTAATTATAAATTAAAATTTTAATTTGCATAGTCTCAAAGTATCTTCCCCCAAGACATTTATTAATTACAAAGGGAATAACAGTCACTTTATAGTGGAGAAATCCCAGAGAAACTACCTGAATCAAGTGATCAAGGTAAGCATGGCCTTTAATAAGAGAACACGACATCAAGTCACCACTTGAGGGGAAAAGACATCATCGCTTTTGTGGTATTCTTCCCCAAAACGCATAACCTCAAAGTAAATATTAGAAAACATCCGAAAACCCCAAATTCAGTGTCATTCAACAAAATAACTGACCAGTACTGTTCAAAAGTTTCCATATCATGAAAGACAAGGAGAGACTGAGGAACTAGCTGTCGTCGTCTGAGGAGATCCTGGAACTGGAGGAGGACATTAGTGGAAAACCAGATGAAATGCTAATAAGGTCTGTAGTTTAGCTAAAGGTACAGTACTAATTTAAACCTGATTCTGGTAACTATACTGATTACAAGATGCTAACACTGGCAGGAGCTAGAAAAGGGTATATGTAAATTCTGTACTATCTGTGCAGCTTTTCTCCAGGTTCAAAATAAAAAGATTTTAAAAACTGATGGCAGAGGGAAGCAACGATGTGGTTACCCTTATTCCTCACTTCCATCTGGCTTTCTTCGGCATTTGACTAAAAAGGCCTTCCTCTGCTTTACTTAGTCAACCATGGAAAAGCAGAGGAAGGCATGAGACACGGGACTCGGACACACAGAACATCACAGTGACTGTCTCAAAAATTAGGTACAGCCTGCCTTCCAGAGTTTAGCCTGTTGGTCCTGAACAAAACAAAGTCATTAACTTTAGAATATGGTAGTGAATCCCCAAACCGGTCTTGGATGGTGGCAAAGAAAAGAACACTGGGTATTCACAGAATCTGTCAACAGCAAAATATCTTTTGGCATAAAATCCAAAGCTATTTAAGAAATGACTGCCAGCATTATTGGGGGCGGGGCGGGGGGGGGGGAGACAATGAAAGATAGGTTAGTAGTGGGGTGGGTTTGAACAAAGAGAAGAAGAGAGAAAAGCCCAGGAGGCACATTATGTGCTACTAGGCGCTTCATCACCTAAAAAAATATTAAGTTAGACGAACAATGCATTTAAAAACACCTTGTTTACACAGCTCATAAACATACCCGAAAGGAATTTACTTTTTACATTCTATTTAAATTATATGTGTTACCACATTGTATGTCAATAAAAAGAGTTAGACACACCCTTCCTTTCTCCCCTTTTTCTAAGACTTTAATTACTCACTGTGAGTTCTTAGGTAATAATGGCTAGCATCTACATCTGTAACACACAGGCAGTTAAAACAAAACAAAACAAGACCTCCTGCTATCCATCTAAAGGTAATATGCACATACTTTTGGCCCTATCAATTCTACTTATAGGAAACTACCTTAAAGAAATGCGTAAGTATACACTGATATAGGGACAAGATTGTTCACTGTTGCATTATTTATAATAGAAAAGAAACTGAAAACACACTAAATGCTCATTTTAAAAAACCCTTAAAGTATAGTACATATGTACAATCTGCAGTGTTTAAAAGGAGTAAGTTAATTCTAGACGTACTGAAACAGATATTCACAATCTATAATGAAGTAAAAAATAAACAAGTTAAAATGTAGACCAAGTATATTATGATTCTACTCAAAGGAAGAAATTGTCTTTGTACATATATGCGTAGGGATGATGTGTTGTGGAATTATGCACCTGAAACAGGTATAATTTTGTTAACCAGGGTCACCCCAGTAAGTTCGACAAAAAGGAAATATATGGAAGGATACATATCAAACTTAAGAGGGACCAGGCTAGCGAACATTTGAAGGGATAGTGGAGTTCCTACCTGCTTTTTAAAATAACCAGTAGAGACTACGGGTTGTTGTTTTTTGTTTTTAAATTAAAAAAACAAACAAACACCTAATTTAGTCTCCCCTTCAGAGGGCTTCCCAGGCAGCAGAAAGTCACACCAGAAAAAGCAGTGGCCTCCTAGCCACTTATTTTCTGGGTCACATAAATGGACTTTTAGTTAATCCTTTTCTCAACTGATACCAACAATCACATTCTTATTTACGCTATTTGGTTTCAGCATTTCAATGTGATTATTAGGGAACAAACGAAAGAACTTCAAATCAAGAGGCAGCTTTTCAACACTTTTTAAAGTCAGATTATTTGGATGACATGTAGAACTTATATATCTTTATTTGTTAATTCTCTCGATAGGAATAAGTAGGTCATCATCAATACAAAGCAGCTAAATCAAGAGAATTTATTTTACATGTTAAAGCAGGTTGGAAGAAGAGGGACAGGGAATCTTAACTCTCCAGATTTTTATGTTCAATTTTTTTTTCAAATTTTTGTCTAATTTTAAGTGTCATTATTAAAAATTACTAATGCTTTTTAAAAAATTCTCGAACAGTTGAAATCCCATTCAATGTTTTGACTACTGAAAAATATCTACACTTGTAAATCTGATTTTAAAGGGGGGAAAAAGTCACTCATGAATACTCTAGTTTATTGCATTAAATCATAAGACATTTTACAAAATATAAATAATCTCAAGCTTATTAACAATTTAAGATTTTAAAGTATTTCTGCTTCACTTTAAATCCATGGCAAGGCTGGTTCCCATCATTCCATCGAATTCTTGAAATGAGAACTCTATGCTAAGGTGGAGGATTTAGAGACTTACAAAGTCAAAAAGAAATCATAACTCCTGCGTTTTTAATCATCCATCCTCCTGGTGTATGATTTACCTCATAATTCCCTCCAAGCAAATGAAGAAAGTTTTGAAGAACGAGTTATTCTCAATGTAAATCTCCAGCCAGCCTCTGTCAATCATGCTAGCCTTTCCCCTGGTTAGCCTTTCTCCACCTTCTGCCTGAAAACTACACTACTATTTAATTGCTTTGTGACTTCCCATTTTATGAAGAGGCAGAAAGACATAAAGAGCTGAAACTAGGGGATAAGCCCACTGCCGTAAATTGTCCCCTTAAGCAATGAAACTTGCCTCCCCAGCGTAATAAGGCGGGCACGGTGGAAAACCTGACAAGTGCAATTCTGCCTAAGTCCAGAGCCCCCATCATCACAGAAAGCCTCACAGTTAGTGCTCTGGAATGCAGTGCCATAGATCAGAAGCCGGGCCAGCCATCGGCAGGTTTTCTCATGCCAGTGTGAAGGGCACAGCCCGGTGAGTCACTGCCCTCCACCTGACTCCATCCCAAACTTTACCTTCTCTTCTCATGGACCAGTGACAACGACAAAAAGGCGAAAGAGAATGAGAGAGACGGTGCCATGAAAAAACGTGTAACCTGACAGCACCCCATCTGCCATCCCGTTTCCCTGGAAATCAAACTATGCACTTGTTATACGTATAACGCAGTGAAAAAACATTTCCCTCAGTGTACGCCCTCATGAACTTAGGAGAATTTTCTCCTTTCCCACTCCACTGGCTCCCCTTGTAAATCCCTCCTTTCTTCCTCTCGAGTGAGAGGGAAATCATGATCAGATTACACCACATTCCTGAAGGTGCCCGGGCCCCTGCCCCCCGGAAGATTACAGCCAGTGCTTCCAACACACTAAGCAGGACTTGGTGTCTGAGGCCCTGGGAAAATATCCATTAGTGACTTCTCTAAGACGCTGCCAGCCGGAAAACAAAGGCTGCAAGTGTTGTTAAGGCCCATTGACATGTATAAGAAAGTGGGTTTATGACATTGTTCCAAAAAAGTGTGTGTGTGTGTGTGTGTGTGTGTGTGTGTATGAAGACCTAATACAGAGTGGGCAAAAGTAGGTTTACAATTGTTCGTATGGAAAATAATACAATTAATAAATAATAATACAATAAACTGTTTCACGTGCTCACAATTGTAAACCTACCTTTGCCCTAGCTTGTATATTTACTAAGCATAAAAACAAAAGTCTAAAAAAAAATACACAATAAACTCAGCAGTGGTTATATTAAGGGGGTGGGCCAGAAAGTAGGAAGCAAGAGTCAATTATTTTCTGTGTACAACTTTTATGGCTTGAATATGTGACAATGGGGATGTATTATTTCTGTCATTAATTTTAATTTTAAAAGTTAAAATATGGAAAAGCCCTAGCCAGTTTGGCTCAGTGGCTAGATCGTCAGCCTATGGACTGAAGGGTCCCGTGTTTGATTCCTGGTCAAGGGCACATGCCCAGGTTGCAGGCTCAATCCCCAGTAGGGGACGTGCAGGAGGCAGCCAATCAATGATTCTCTCTCATCACTGAGGTTTCTCTCTCTCTCTCTCTCTCTCCCTCTCCCTTCCTTTCTGAAATCAATAAAAATGTATTTTAAAAAAATATATATTGAAAAGAGTGGTGACCAACTTTTCCAAACTTTTCCAAACCACAGACTACAATACATGGTCTGCCAAAGCATTTTTGTCCCTCATCTAAGTGCAGGAAGCAGTTAAGGAAAAGTAATGTAGTCATCGGGATGGTGAAGTCTCCAGGTTTCAATTGGGTTTTTTAAAGGACAGTCAGAATACCTAAAACAAGTCTGTGTGAAACACCTAGCAGTTTTCAGCATTACTAGTAGATACTGAGCAAATGGAACAAGTCCCTACACTGGTAACGTTATGTCCTCCTCTCGGAAGCCAGGCCGTGGCAGTGACCCCAGGAGCATCTTTCCTGGTACGGGGCCAGCACGCTCACAAGAAACTTGACTCAACTGGATGAACAGTTTCTGTATTTACTTTTTGCAAAAGAATTACTCAAGAAGAGAAAACAAACAAACAAAAGAAACATCAGAGTTCCTAAGAACTGTAATTTAGATTGAAGCTTTCTTTAAAAGAAATTACAAAAGCCCAGCCGGCATGGCTCAGTAGCTGAGTGTCAACCTATGAACCAGGAGGTCACTGTTCGATTCCCCGTCAGGGCACATGCCTGGGCTGCAGGCTCGATCCCCAGTGGGGAACATACAGGAGGCAGCTGATCAATGATTTTCTCTCATCAATGATGTTTCTATCTCTCTCTCCCTCTCCCTTCTTCTCTGAAATCAATAAAAATATATATACATGTTTTTTAAAAAAGGAAAACACAAAAATTGCAATTGGCTACTCATTTGGGGGGAAAATTAGTTTTCATTCATATCTCAAATTACACTTCAAACTAACTTCTATACAGATGGAATATTTTATAATGTGAAATAAAACCATCATACTACAGTAAGAAAACGTCGGTAGCATTTCTATGCAATCTTGTGGTTGGAGATGTTGATTTTCATGCACTCATTCTACAAACACTGGATGCCAAGCAGCAGAGAGCTAACTATGGAAAACACAGACACAGCCCCTGTCCCTATGGAGTCACAGGCTAGAGGGGGAAATTGAAAAAAAAAAATAAAATTACATCATGATCCGTGCACAAAGGGGAAAAAAGCAGGACTATGAGGAAGAGAATACTGAGGAAATAACCAACGTTGGACAGCACTCTGACTGAAGTGAGATTTAAGCCGACGATCTTGTTAACAGTTACCTTGGGTGTGCACTTCTACGCACAGGGCAGTTTTCTAAGAGCTTTGCATGGATTAACCCACATGGTCCTCCGAAACTCTGAGACAGGTACTATTACGATGACGATTCCTGGGTTACAGGTGAGGCAGAGGTGCGGTAATTGCCCAAGGAAACAGAGCTAGGGAACGGGGAAGCCAAGGAGACCCGAGCAGCCTGCTCCAGAGCTCTCTCTGGGAACTGCCTCCTGGGAAAAGGAGGAGTCGGCCATAAGAAATGTGTGTGTGAGCACATGTGTGCAAGCACGCACCTGCACATGCACAAGCACATGTTCCAAGCAAAGGAACAGCATCCTGGGGGCAAGAAAGAGCTTGGCCTGTTCCCTGACTTGAAAGGAGGCCAATGGAGCTGGAACATAGTGTTCTAGAGTGAGTAACAGAGCTGAGGCTGGAGAGCCGGCGAAGCCAGATCATGCCTGGCCTTGCAGGCCTCGGTAGGGAGAATGTCATGCTGGGCTCAGGCAGGGGTGTGCCAAGCCGTGATTACACTTCAAAGAGATCACTCTGCTATGTGAAGAACAGATTCCAAAGAGATCACTCTGCTATGTGAAGAACAGATTCGGGGGACTACCATCAAGGCATTCCTGAGTCCCAGCGAGTCTATGTGGAAACCATAGGGGAAAGACTCGACTTCTAGGCCTGGGTATCTACACCTGCGCCTCCTCAGTTCATCTCTGCCACGAAGCAGCGAGATTTACAGACACCCCGCTCTGCCACTGACCACATCCATGACCTTAAGTGAGCAAGTCACTTAAGTCCTCCAAGTCAACTTCCTCCTCTGAAACCGAGGTTAATAATAGCTGCTCCACCTCCCTCACAGCTCTGTTGTGAGGATCAGGTAAGATAATGCATGTGGAAAGTGCTCTGTGAGTTTATAAGGCACTTTTACATTCTAGTTATTCCTGTTAGTTCTGTTTCCTCACTATCCTTGACCTCCCAGCACCAACTGAGGCAGGAGTGGTTATCTGTGACCTTCAGGTTGGTCATGGTGCTAACACAATACTACAGTGTCAGCACTGTGTCTACTGTGAATGACAAATTTGGTAATGATCATATTTCATTCAAAACAAGCATAACCTTTGGTTTTTAAATGATACAAGCATGGACTTCTGGAAGACAACAGTAGTAGCTAACAATGATGAGCATGTACCAAGAATCAGGCACTTTATATCAAGTACTTTACATCAACTAGCACCACTACCAGAGTGGTTTCATCACTATCATTTTATTGATGGGGAAACTGAGGCAAAGCAGTACACCCAGGATTTGAACCCAGGTACCTAGCTCTAGAGCCCAGGCTTTTACCCTCTGCCCTGCAATTCTGTTGTGACAAGGTGTGGTCTAGTGTGGAGAGAAAGAAACCGGTCAGGGGGCCATGGCTCGAGTATTAGAGGCAAGAATACGGACCTGAACAAGGACACCTGGAATCTTTTTAAAAGGCCAACAAAAGTGTCCAAGTTGCTAACTACCAATACTGCTGAGGACTTAGGGTCACCAGGCACTTCCATATACTGCTAGTGAGACTGTAAACTGGCACAACTTTTTGAGGAGACAATTAGCAGAGTGTATCAAACCCTGGACAGAACATTCCCACGTTCCCATTCACTCAGCAATGCCACTTACAGTAATCTGTCCTAGGGGAATTATGGCTGTGCACAAAAGACGTGCACTGCAATGTTATTTCTAAACGTAAGTATAGGAAAACAAATAAATGTCCAACAAAAGGAGAGGGGGGTAGAGAAGCCACTGCATTCCCATCGTGAACACAGTGTGCCCATTTAAAATGATGCGATAGGGAAAAAGGAACATGCATTTTATTAAGGAATAGAAGTGTGTAAAAAATCCCATTAGTGTAGACTTTGGTACCTAACTACTTCAAGTTCTGAGTGGGTTTACCAGCTGTGTGAGCATGGGCAAGTCATTTAATTTCTCTGAACCTCAAGTTTGTTATGTTTAAATGGGGAATGAAAATGTACCAACCTCACAGGGTAGCGAGAATTAATGAATTAATGTACGTAAAATGATTGGTACAGAGCCTAGCTTGGTACTGAGTAAGCATGTGATGACGCTCATTTGAAAAAAAAATCTAGCAAATGAACACATACAACACACATATCATTACAAGTATTTGTGATACAAACATTACATTTAATGCAGTACCGTTTTAACCTTGATTATATCTGGGTGTGGAATACCAGATTTTTTTCTTTTAAATTCTCTGTATTTTCTAGGTTTCCTATACTTGAATAAAGCCAACAATATATTAATATTTAAGTATCTCCATTTTTTTCAAGTAGCCTTAATAATACTCCTTTCCATCTATTGATTTTCTCGAGCATAATCCACTCCATGCATATTGCATTTATGGAAATGGGATATTTTATTGATTTAATCTGAAGAGTAATACATTTTCCTCTTTATTCTTCAGAGTCAAACAGCTTGCTCATATTTCACCCTATAAACATCGTCTTTTCTGCACCCATATCTACATTTGCAGGTTAGGAGCACTCTGAAGGATTACTGGGGCACAAAAGGTTGGGGAAAAGTGGATTAATGTCCCTTAAAAAGCACAGTTAAAAGAGACAAGCACAGCAACTTCATGACAACTATATGGGAAAGAGAATAGCTTACCTCAGTTATGGAAGGCCAGAAATTACTGCAATAAATATTTCAACTCCATGGACAATTTCCTCGTGTGGTCAAAAGACGGAAGGACTTCAATAGTTCAGCAGTCTGTCCAGTACAGTGACAATCATTCTGAAAGACAAAAGAATCTGGTTGAGGGAAAGGTGATGGAGAAATAGTCCTTTCTAGGCTGCAGACCTGCAGGACAGGGGAATCAACTGTGTGTGAGAGCCGGCTATGCAGTTCAGGAAGCCAAGTACAGTGAAGTGCTTTTCCTGCTGGGGTGGAAGGGGCAGGCCAGAGCAAAAGAGCACCCGGCATGTCATGCAAACACAAGTCTCCCTGGCTTTAGGTCACGGCTAGTGCTTGCTCTTGGGTGTATCTTCACCATCACGTCCAAGACAGAGGCTGCTCCTCATGGCCTTTCACCTTCACGTCCACTGCTGTTCTCCGTGCACTCACCAATACGCGTCAGTCGGCTCATGGGTATCATCCATTTTATCGTCTAACATTTGTCATTTCACTCAGACCACCCCATAAAAAACACATGGCCTTTCTCTTAAAAGTAGCTTCCCTTGAAGACTCACTCTATAAATGGCAGTCCCTTGGGATTAACCGCAGGATTATTTCCAAGTCATCCCTCTCCGTCATCCTTTACTCCAAGATCAGTCCACCACAGCGTCCCCTTGTCTGTCCTACCTCTCTCTACCTCTTTTTCATTCCAATCCACCGCTATTACCAAATTCTTTGGCACCCCTACCTGTTTGTAACAGCAGGCTCTAACCTGTTCTTGTTCTCTCTCTGCGGATCACCATCTATCCTCTCTCTCTTGCAGAACAGTTGCTTCCATCCTATGTCCTGTATAACCTTGAACAGTCAGTCCCCTGTTTCCTGGGTCTCAGTTCTCTTCACTGTAAAACTGGATTTGGTGTTCTCCATCCTCACTGTGCTTTGAAGGCATATGTCCCTGGGCTTGGATCCTGGCCTAGGCACAGGCAGAACTTAGACAAATTCTATTTCCTCAAAACTCAGTGTGTTATGCATAAAATGGGAATAATATCACCTACCCTTGCGGTTGCTGTAAGAATAAGGGCTGTGAGATCTTGCACCTGACATACAGCAGGTACTCAACCAATAGTCATTCCCACCCTACCTTACAGAATTATCTCCAACTTTGAAGCTCTCTGTTCTAATTTCCAAGTCTTGCATTCTATTACATCCTTATCCATGGTGGTAATAAATTTCTCTTCCATAAAACAAACAAACAAAACACCAAACATACAAAACACCAAGTTCAGTCTAGATCTGCTTTATCTTATCTTCCTCCAATTTCCAACAAACACCCTCTGTTCTAATCAGATAAGTCTTTGCTCCAAAGAATGCATACACCCTGCCTTTGCAGCTATCATTCCCCAGGCAAGATACAGCTTTTCTTATCCCTTCTGGCAAGGCCCAGCTCCAGTTCTGGCAATGCCCACCCACCTTTCAGACAATTTAACCATCACACTGAGAGGGTTAACAGAACTATCCATTGTCTTGTGTTTATTGAGCTAGTTGTCCGATTTGAAAAGGACTATTCTGATTTTTTTAAGTTAGTCTTGCACTTCAGCATGGACAACATTAGGATTTTTACAAATCCGGGATTTTTTTGCATCAGCTCTGCAAATGCTTTTGAAATTTACAAGCATTCGTGCCTTAAGGTAAGATTCTTATTCATTACACCATTTTCTTTTTCTTAATAAAAAATGTATTGTGGTAAAATATAGATAATGTAAAATTCAACATCTTAACCATTTTTTGAAGTATGCAGTTCAGTGATATTACACGCATTCACACTGTTGTGCACCAAGTTCACACAAGAAACTTATTCCACCATCACGAGTAGACCTTCACACACAATCCAGGGGCCTCTACATGGAGCCAGGAGATGAGCTCCAAGTACGTCCAATGTGCATAGATTTTGTGTCAAAGCGGATGTGTTCTAATTCCAAACCAACATTTTATGTCCAAACTTCCAGCAACAGCAGGGGTGACTCACAGCGGGGAAAGACTGTTTCTTAGACTCTTAACTCAAAAAAGATGGTTGAAGCCCCAAGACTAAATGAAAATTCTAAGGGGACGGAGTAGAGGATAGTGAAGGATGAAGGGAGGCAGAGGAAGAACGAATAAAGGAGGCACAGAGGGGTGGTTACAGAGATAGGAGAAAGACCCAGAGAGTGGAGAGGCACATTAGCCAAAAGATAGATGAGTGACATCAAAGGCTGCAATTTTTTATTATATAGGTAACAGTGAGATGGATATCCTCAAACACACCATTAAGTATTTGTTAGGGATAAGGACATGGGTCAGAGGTATGGAAAGTACATGGATTTGATATTGTTGATAACTCACCCCATACAATGTTTCAGCCACTCTATGCTCTAGCGGTACATGAGTAGTACACTTCTCTGCACTCCCTCTAAAACGGTGTAGTATTATTTTTTTAAATACCCTATTTTATAGATTTTTAAAAGTTCATTTTCATTAGCATATCTGAGGTTGAACATTTTTTTGCGCTTCTTGTGTATGTCCTTTACTTTTCTGTTAGAATGCTCGTCTTACTCATTTGTTGTACCGTTTTGTCTATCAGAGATATTAATAACTTAGTACCCTAATAATGGAGAGAAGATGGTATATTCATTGGGAACCTTTGGCTACAAGGAGCAAAGCCCATTCAAGCCTATCAGAGTCAGAAAGCATCCTTACCATAATGTCATGGGGTAGCCTTGTATCAGGATACTATATACAAACTTTGCCTTATGTGTTGCAAATATGTGTTCCTTGTTGTTAAAATTTTATCTCTAAAATGGAAACACCACTACTTCACTGGTCTATTCCGAGGGTTTAAAGAACATGCAGGTAAAGTCATGACTAGAAGTAATCACTGTTATAAAACAAACAAGAAATTGTTACTAAGGTGCCTTTTTTTTTTTTTTTTCAAATCCTCACCTGAAGAATGCTTTTTTAAATTGATTTTTTAGAGAGAGAGAAACACTGACTGACTGCCTCCCACATGTGCCCGACCTGGGGTCAAACCTGCCAGGCGGCTCAGTTGACTGGAGCATCGTCCCCTGCACCAAAAGGCTGTGGGTTGGATTCCCTGTCAGGGCACATACCTGAGGTGCCTTAGTCTTACAATCCTTACAAAGAGCCCATTGGGCAGGTGCTACCATTCCTCTTTTCCAGGTAAAATGTAATAGGCATCCACAGTTAGCAAATTTATCATTAGATTTTTATTTTACAAATAAGCTTTGTACGTATTGATCTATTTTTATTGATTTCAAAGAGGAAGGGAGAGGGAGAGAGAGACAGAAACATCAATGATGAAAGAGAATCATTGATCTCGATCGGCTGCCTCCTGCACGCCCCCTACAGTGGATCAAGCCCGCAAACCAGGCATGTGCCCTGACCGGGAATCGAACCGTGACTTTCTGGTTCAAAGGTCGATGCTCAACCACTGAGCCACACCAATTGGATGCCATCCATTCGTTTAAGTTCCATGGGAAAACTCTCTTCTTCTCCCTCCTCTGTGATGTTGTGTCTTTATGCTTAAGTGCCATTTTGGTAACAAGATAAATATTTATGTTTAGGAACCAGGGCCACTTTATCAGTCACTACAAACCCAACCCCATGACAGGTACCTGACTTTCTAACATTCCAAATACCGTTCAAGGTTCTTCGGCAGCTCATCCGTTAGTGATGCCTGCAGTGCCGGTACACACCTGAACCTGTGCTCTTGTCAGGGGTGAAGCATCACTGTGCTGTGTAAATATTTTATGTACTGCTTGAAATTCTAGATGAAGAAGCACTCACAGATCCTCTGCAACCCCCTGGTTGCCCTTGACAGCATTGTAAAACATATATATTTTTTGTTGATTTCAGAGAGCAAGGGAGAAGGAGAGAGATAGAAACGTCAATGATGAGAGAGAATCATTGATCAGCAGCCTCCTGCATGCATGCTCCACACTGAGGATTAAGCCCGGACCAGGTTCATATGTCAACCTTCAGCCACTGAGCCACGCCAGCCGAGCCCTGATAGCATTTTTTAGGATTAATGCCGTGTGCAAGCTTTACCATCTTTACCTGTTTTCAGGTACAGGCACTTTATTAAATCAAGCTATAACAGTAAAACTCCAGGAGTCAGAGTGCTCTGCTATCGGTCCTTCCCCTTGGACAGGCTTGTCACCTTAGCATAGCTTAGACCTATATCTCAAATAAAAGTTAAATATGCAGAGGGGAGAGAAAACAGTTGTCTAGAGAGCTCTGGTTTCTGACAGATAATGGTAGGGTAAGGATAATTTTTCCCATGAACATCCAAGCACAATTTCTTCAAATGGAAAAGCATGTGGTAATATCCAACATGGTAATGGGTATTTTCAAATTTCATAATTAATTTTTCCTTAAAAATCTTGCACTAATGTTGTTAACAATATAGAAACAGCTAGATTTATACATCTATGTATATGTTTTTTAAAAACCAACTATGAGATACACTCTCAAACTGTTATACGGTTCCAGGAGAAAAAAATAAGATAAATATACTCAATTTTTAAAATTTTGTACAGAGGATCAAGAAAATACCTTTTTTCCTTTAGGATTAATAAATCAGAAATGAAATGTCTGACTGACTGCTATCCATGCAAACGATACTGCTAATACTTTTTTTTTTTTAACCTCGACTGCTTGGCAAAGGCCAAAAAAAGTCACACTTGAGAGAGATTATAGAGGGAATAAAGGGCACTCAGGCATCCAAAGCAACTTCCTTTCCTAATATCTAGATATATAAAGTAGGGAGAATATTTCCACTTGAAGCAAAGGAAACAAAGGCCAATTTTTTTTCTTTTTTACTGTTCAGATCGGAAACTGGATGGAGGGTTTGGTCCCCAGTTGGGGCATGAACAGAAGGCAACCAATGATGGGGTTACCATTTGGCTCAGATCTACCCTTTAAACCACAAGCCCCAGGACAGAAAGCTCCGGATTCTCCAGTGTTTCTCCTCCTTCCGTTCTCTGTAGAAGAAGTGACCACATCTGGGGGTGGCCGGGGATGAGGGGGCAGGAGGCCCCTCGCTGTACTCTGAGTGAGGGAATGACGTTCTAGCAGGTAATGACCAGCAGGTGGCGCTGTCAGGTGGTTTGGAAGATACCATAAGGAGCTTCAGTGTGTTCTTATCCCCAAAGTTTAAATGAGAAATATCTTAACCTTCCCAGAGAATTATTTATAAAGGCACTGTTAGCCTGGCTGCTGTGGCTCAGTGGTAGAGCATCGACCTATGAATCAAGAGGTCTCAGTTGGATTACACATCAAGGCACATGCCCCAGTTTCAGGCTTGATCCCCAGTAGGGGGCGTGCAGGAGGCAGCTGATCAATGATTCTCTCTCATGGATGTTTCTATCTCTCCCTCTCCCTTTAAAAACCAATAGAAACACATATATTTTTAAAAATTTAAATTTTTAACAAGCTTTCAGAGGATGAATGATGCTGGCCCAGGCACCACAGTTTGAGAACCATTCATTAAGCTTATCCTTTGCTATTATCTAGAATATTATCTCTCTGATTAATTTACTACATAAAACAGACGTCTCTTACTAAAGGACTAAGAATGTGGCTTTTGTTATCAACCATCTGACTTACCCCAAGCAAGTACTATACTAGCTTTCTCTGTGCTTTAACTTTCCCTATGTACAGTGAAAATACCTACCTCCATAATACTGTAAATCTGATTGGAGGGTTATTACTATGTAACTTTAAGGATGTCACCAAATGATCAGCTAAGGCCTTGTCTTTTAGAATATTGCTGACTACTTTAATCAAAATACTTTGTAACATTTAAGGTAAGTACCAGAGAGCTCTCATTTACCAGGCAAGATGGGAGAAAACTTTATATATATATTTTTAAAAAGAGCCTGGTCGGAGTGGCTCAGTTGGCAGAGCATTTCCCTGTGCACTAAAAGTTTGTGGTTTGATTCCCGGGTAGGGCACATGCCTGGGTAGAGGGTTCAGTCCCCAGTTGGGGCGTGAACAGAAGGCAACCAATGGATGTTTCTCTCTCACCTCTCTCTCTCTCTCTCTCTCTCTCTCCCTCCCTCCTTCCCTCCCTCCCTCCTTCTCCCCCTCTCCCTCTCCTTTAAGCATGTCCTCCAGTGAGATTTAAAAATAAATAAACAAACAAATAAACTAGATAAAACCTAGCAAATGTTATCTATCTCAAAATTATGAATAATCTGAAAAGATGCTTTTAATTCTTCCTCGTGAAAACAAATGACTTCAAGTTCTGCCGTGTGTATAAAGACAGAATGCAACACATACAGACTCCCATTTAAAATACATATACACTTAAAAAAGAGAGTAGTAGTATTTTCAATAAAGAACTATAAAACAAAGGCTTCTTCCCTGTTGAGAATGGGGCGGTGCAGGTGCTGGTTTCAATATTAACAATCATGTAAATGCCACATTTCACTCTAGGGAAGAAAGAGAGGAAACTGAGGCCGGTTCCCCAGAGTGCCCCCGTCAACTGGGTCAAGCTGTAAAGTGTGCCAAGGGAATGTACTCTCAAGCCCCATTAGTTATCAGAGCCCGGGCTCTGGTATTTCAGCACAGACAGCTGGCGCCCTGCCCAGTCACCATCCTACTGCTCCTCAGCCTTTCTGGAATGTTAGGCCCAGAACTTCTGTCACCTTTCCCAAGAGAGGAGTGAGTCTGAGGTGAGCCATTCAAATAAGTGCAGCCCACGGGCCAAGGCAGAGGATGCTAGTTATGCCTCGGTGAGTCCTACTTCTGTCGGGCAAGATGACTCCTTCCACTCGCAAGACAACCCGGGTTCCCATGGCAAACACCCTGGAAGCACAGAGCAGAGGTGGGTGGGCACAGCCCCCCTGATCCTCCTGCCTGACCCCTCCAAGCACCTCCTAGCGCTCTCCTCTGAGCCTCTAATTGAAGCTCGGTTCAATGACAAAAACAACAAGTGTCCATCTACTGTTACCCCAGGCTGATAGTAAAGTCTCAGAGTGCGCATGCATCTCCATTACCGGGTAAGGGAGGAAGCCTGACCCTTCTCCATCAATCACTCTTACAAGGAAGTCATTCCTGTCTTTGCAGGCAGGACTTTTAAAGCGAACGTCAATCAATCTCAGGGGCGAGGGGTGAGTTGGAAAACACGGTCGACCATTTTCCTGTCGTCTTTAAAATAAGAAGAAGATGCCTCTGACGTCATCATCCCTGCTACCCTCACCACCTTCCTTTTCTCACTGGCAGTGACTTACATTACTTCTGGCCTAAAAAAATTGGCTTATTTATTGGATACATTTAGAGACTGGTAAGGCAGCAAATTTAATTTCTTGATCTAGGCCCTCCACATTCACAAGTTCTCTCTTGTTCTTTGATGTGAAGGCGGCCTTTGGTGATGGCGTTAACTCCCTAGGAGGGAAAGGAAGCGCCTATCCGGATATGACGGCATCAAGGTTTCTGCGAGTCAGACTCTTCCGCCGGCCAGTAATTAAAATCTGTACCAGCTCAAGCATTTTTTCTCAAAACGTGCTGGAAACAAATGACCTGTTAAACCTCACCTTCACTGTTCCAGGATACAGACTGTAGTCAGACAAGATGGCAAAGAATGAAAAAGCAAGTCCTAAAGAGATCTGCCCCTTGATACAACCTCACCACGTCCTAGAGCAGTGATCGGCAAACTCATTAGTCAACAGAGCCAAATATCAACAGTACAACGATTGAAATTTCTTTTGAGAGCCAAATTTTTTAAAGTTAAGCTATATAGGTAGGTACGTTGTTATTAACTTAATTAGGGTACTCCTAAGCTGGCCTTTGCTAAAAACTCAAGGGGCCAAAGAGCCGCATGTGGCTCGTGAGCCGCGGTTTGCCGACCACTGTCCTAGACCAACAAGAAATCATATTTCAGCCCTGGCCTGCATGGCTCAGTTAGTTGGGCGCTGTTCCGTGCACCAAAAGGTCGCTGATTCGATTCCCAGTCAGGGCACATGTGGTGGTTGTGGGTTTGCTCCCCGGTTGGGGCGTGAGCAGGAGGCAGCCGATCGATGTTTCGCTCTCATGTCAATGTTTCTCTCTCTCTCAAAAAACAAAAACAAAACAAACAAACAAAAAACAATTAAAAAATAAAATAAAATAAAGTAAATCATATGTCAGAAATTTTCTAAAAGAACGAACGGAAGATCTTCCTGCTAGAAACAGCCATTGTTAGCTCATCAGTTAAAACATACTGATGCAAAGAATGCACTGGCATACTAAAAATTCCCGCTTGACATGTATAGGTGTCCCAAAGATACACACTTTAACAGCTGATAGCTCAATTCTGAAAATGAAATGTTTTTTTCATCAACACTGCCTTTCTAATTATTCAAAGTGTGTGTATACATTTTTTGGGACACCCTATATGTCCTTTAAAAATTACATATGTATTTGTAATCGCTATTTATTGCAAATACAAGGTGGAGATATATAAGTGGAGGAAAAACACTGACTTTCCAGTTCCAACTTGTTTTAAACCAAAATACCTGACAAAAGAAAAATGGACATGTCCTCCCAGCGACCTCCTGGGTGGAGCGGCAAACACACGCGCTCCCAGGTTGTGCTGCTCCTACACCCACGAGTTAACTGGAAGAATGTCTCGGGGTGAGTTTAGGACTTGATTTTATGAGCCAAAAAGATGAAGACCAATATCTGCGTCCTTACCAAATACTCATCAAGCACTTTCCTAAAAACCCATCTTTATTCTCTAAATAATCTGTGTACTGCCTTTAAACGAAATCAATTGCCTTTAATTTTTCTGATAAGTTAAGAAACATTTCACTTTAGGTGTCTAAATTTCTCAGCTGAGGCTCTGTGCTCCAATTACATTTCAGCGTTCATTAAAAAAAGCAGAACTATGTGGTTTCTTATTGTAAATTTACATGGTATTATAAGTGCCTGGTTTTCCCTTACTTTTAATGCATACCTTGCTGTTTCCTTACTAGAAATGTGTTCTCTCTTTAATTTTTATTTTATTTTAAAGTGAAACATGGCTATTTCCTTGCATATTAAAAAAAAAAAGAAGAAAAAAAGCAACCTGCCTTATTCAACAACCTGGGATCTCCTTTATTTAAATCTTAACAATCAATGCATTTCTAAGGCTTTTTATGTTATTACTAGAAGCCTGGTGCATGGATTCATGCACTGGGGGGAGGAGGGGGTCAGGGGAACCCTCGGGGGATGTCTGACTGCTGGCTTAGGCCCGATCCCTCAGGGATCGGGCCTAAGCCAGCAGTCAGACATCTCTCTCACAGACCGGGGCTCTTGCAGTCTGGGACCCCTCACTCCTTACCGCCCTCCTGCAGTGGAGGCAGGAGAGTCTCCCGCCACAGCTGCTGCACTCGCCAGCCATGAGCCCGGCTTCTGGCTGAGTGGCACTCCCCCTGTGGGAGCGCACTGACCATCAGGGGGTAGCTCCTATGTTGAGCATCTGCCCCCTGGTGGTCAGTGTGCGTCATAGCGACCGGTCGTTCTGTCGTTTGGTTGATTTGCATGTTAGGTTTTTATTATATAGGATTATACATATTTCCCCAGTGTGGGTGTTCAGAATTTTCATTTAAGAAGGGCTCCAACATTAGAACAAATCCACGAACATGTGTTGCCAAAGGAACACTAGGTAACTTCTGCACCGCCACAACCTCTAGCAATTGTCAACAATCCCCCTGGTGAAGGCTTTTTCTGGCTCTGGCGTGTACATAGCGGTATCAAGTAGCACTGTTTGCCTTGGTAACAATGCCTTTTCTTGTGGAGGAGACACATGACACCACCTTGTCACACAAACACCCCACAGAGGAGCGGGTCCAGGATGGAGCCTACAGCTGGGTGTGGGAGCACCAGAACCATCCATCCCCTCCCCCCTCTGTGGGCTGGTCTACAGGGAGTCGGACACTCACAGACCACCATGGGGGTGGACACGGATCCCTCCCATTTTTAAAAGATATCAAACTAGTAAAATGCATCAAGGGCCTTTAGAGTGGTTACAGTTTTAAAAATAAATATAACTTCTGACCCTATAATTTTACTTCTAATAATACACACTAAGAAAATGTTTAATAATAAAACCCACAGACTTAGACACATATTCACTGCCCAACTATTACAGAACCAAAAGTCAGAAACTTAAAAATTGTTAATTAAATTATTATGCAAACATTAAACATTTATGAAGAGTTTATTAAGATAAGGAAATATTTAGTTTTTAAAGTTAAGTGAAAACTGGGTATGCAGTTTGAAGAGTTGACATAAAAATATGTAAATAATTGAAAAGAGCTACATCAATTTCTTAATAGTTTGTTCTTGGTCTAAAAACAATCTCATGAAACTGATTTTTAAAACTAATAAAACTTAAATGTGGTGAGAATGAATAAAGTAATGTGTGTTAAAAGCTTACCACCACTGGCATATAGTTCCCTAAGAGAAATGTACGCTATCATCACACAGGATCTACCTTCTACCTCACACCTGACCTACTAGTCTGGGACTTTAGCCAAATCACAACTTCTGAGCTTTGTCTGCCCTCCTGTAAAGTGGGAATGATCATAGTTACCTCTTAGGGGCAAAGATGAAATAAAACAAAAAATGCCACGTGCTGAGCTTAGGCGCTCAATGAAATGATAGTTCTCTTTCTTTCTCTCTCTTAGAAGATATACATTTTGTTCATGCTGGATAGTCTTGTGCCAATCTTAAAAATTACCTCTAAATTCAATACACACGGGCACTAAAAGTCATAGAACAACAAGAACATACTCAAATGAGAAGGTCTGGCTCTGACAAGCTCATGCCCTGCTCCAGGGGCCCAACAGCCTTTAAAATGGGCCAACACTGCACTCAAGTCCTATGAGAAAAGGACTGAAGAGTGTGCCTTTCCAAAGAAAACATTCCCGTGGACGCATAAACGGTTTTCGCATTCCCAAACATGCGCTTCATTTATATGGCAGTTCCAAACTGGGAAATACTGCAGATACTTTCTTTACTGGCTCCTCTCTATGCAGAAGGGACTTAAGCGAGTGGTGTTCTGCACAAGAAATCTTTAAAGGCTGAATGGGAGCAAACAATAAACCAGTCTTTCCTATTGCAAGAACTATGGGTTAAGTCTCAAAGATGGCGCTGCTACCATTTCCTCCCCAGTAGTAATGAGATAGGAAAGGTGGATGTGTGGGTGGGGAAGATCTTCAGAGGCATAAATGGTCTCTGGTTTATTTAAATCACAAAAACTTTGCTTAACATGCCTAGTGGTCTTTAAGAGGACATCGGCACGAATTTGCAAAGGAACAACAGAGGGAGTCAGACTGTGGTGTCTCTTCTACTCCCACAGGCATATTAGTGCAAGGTGAGGCCAGTCACCATTCTAGCCACACCAAGCCTCTTCTCCATAAAGCTGTCCCACCCACACTCCTTGCTACCTGAACAGCTGTGTTTGTGCCAAGTGATGAAGTCAAAACCAACACTGTTTATCAAGGAAATTTACATGAGTTGACCTGGCATAAGGTGAACCGGACCAATGAGATCCTGATTCTCGAGAATTTGAATTAAGTATAGAGGATGTTTAACAGTGAGGGCATCTGCAAAAAGGGTGTTAGGAGGCAGGAGGGGAGCCACAGAAAACCAGAACTGCCGCAAGCCCAGGAATGAGGAGGACGAAGGTAGGGATGAGCAGAAATAAGTCTAGATTGCGCCTTTTTAAATATTAGTTAATGTAAATATGAAGCCATCATGGTTATCAATGCATTTTTTTTATTTTTTTATTTTTTTTAAATATATTTTATTGATTTTTCACAGAGAGGAAGAGAGAGGGATAGAGAGTTAGAAACATCAATGATAGAGAAACATCGATCAGCTGCCTCTTGCACAACCCCTACTGGGGATGTGCCCGCAACCAAGGTACATGCCCTTGACCGGAATCGAACCTGGGACCTTTCAGTCTGCAGGCCGACGCTCTATCCACTGAGCCAAACCGGTTTCGGCTCAATGCATTTTAAAATGTGGCTTTTCATCTTTCTTATTTTAGCACTAGAGGCCCGGTGCACAAAATTCATGCACTCGGGGGGCGGGGGGGAGGGGGTCCCTCAGCCCGACCTGCGCCCTCTTGCAGTCCGGGAGCCCAGCCCTTGGGGGATGTCTGACTGACAGCTTAAGCCCGCTCTCCGCTCATCCTTAGTGCTGGTACAGAGGTGGGAGAGACTCCCGTCACCGCTGCTGCACTCGCCAGCCGTGAGCCTGGCTTCTGGCTGAGCGGCACCCCCACGGTGGGAGCACACTGACCACCAGGGGGGCAGCTCCTGCATTGAGAGTGTCTGCCCCCTGGTGCTCAGTGAATGTTATAGCGACCAGAAGTTCCAGCGTTCGGTCGATTTGCATATTATCCTTTTATTATATGGGATTGCTATTATGTGTACTTTCTATTATCATTCTAAAACAATCTGAGCATGTATCTTCAACATAGATATATACATCTATATAAATTTATAAACGTGTCTATCTTGAAGACGTGTGCTCAAACTGTTTTGTATGAATGGGGACGTCTAATCAAGAGTTTAAAGATTTCTACTTTGATCTAGACAGTACATGTTGCGTTACTGTGGGAGACAGAGGTGAGAGAAGTCAGGATGCCAAGAAATGAGTAAAACATAGTCCTGGTCATCTTTCTAGAAGCTCAGGGACCATAAGGTGTTATAGATAAGAAGAGAACATGTGATTTCTATCAGGTCTCCAACAAATATTTATTTAGCACCTACAAGTACATGGTACTAGTCTAGGTACTTCCCATCACTTTTTAGTGACATGGCCACTATACATCAAAACAAGCTACCAGGCTGAATTGAATTTCCTGGGTCAGTGGTCCCTAAACATTTCTGGACCATAGAGTAGAGATTCTGATTTTTAAAAAAATATATGGAACCTCTCTCTAGCAAAGCACACATATCTATACTAATAAAAGGGTAATATACTAATTAGACCAGGTAGACTGGACATCTTCCAGTCATCTGGTCCTCCTTCCAGACAAAGCCACAGCGGCAGAGGCCGAGGCAGAGGCGGTTAGGGGCGATCAGGCCAGCAGGGGAGGGCGATTAGGGGCAATCAGGCCAGCAGGCAGAGGCGGTTAGGGGTGATCAGGCTGGCAGGCAGAGGCAGTTAGGGGCGATCGGGCTGGCAGGCAGAGGGGTTAGTGGCGATTAGGCAGGCAGGCAGGCAGAGGGGTTAGGGGTGATCAGGCAAGCAGGCAGGTGAGTGGTTAGGAGCCAGCGGTCCCAGATTGCGAGAGGGATACCCGGCAGTCAGACATCCCCCAAGGAGTCCCAGATTGGAGAGAGTGCAGCCGGGCTGAGGGACCTTCCCCCCATGCACAAATTTCATGCACCAGACCTCTAGTATACACATAATTCTAGATTTAAGACACTGACAGTTCTACCTATGTGAAATAGACACATATATATAATCATGTAATCCTAAAATGAAAGACTGTTGTTTCAGCAATGAAAGCACTTATGAGGTTTATTCATAGGCTTATCTTTTCAATGTCATATTATTAGTGGCAATGAGAGAAATCCCATCAGAAATAAAACAGCACATTTATTCTCAAACACAATGCATGGAACTGACAGACGGAGTATCACTCCAGTGACACAAAGGCTATTCAGAGCTCTCAGTTAATAGAATATTCACAGTTTAAGACCAAACACAATGCACAAAGAACAGAAATACAAAGTTGCCATATTAGGGACGTGGATAACAGAATTAGCTTTCTGGTAACAGAGACTTTGGTGAGGACAGAAATAAAACAAACAAAATTATGTTCTATTAATGGTCAGTAAACAATAAAGTCTGACAAATATTTCATCAGTTTGCTTTAAATGGTTTTACCCAACAGAGCTATGTACCACAGGCTTGTTTCACCTTTTCTCAAACAATCAAAGAAAGTACTTGATTAGAAATGACCTGAAAATGCATGATCTGGCTATCGGAGTGATTTGAGGATCAATGGATCTGTTTCCCCATTTGTAAGATAGAAATAACAGTACTTACTCCACAAAGTTCTCAACTTTGTGGAATAAGTACTGTTATTTCAAGGGGGAAAATGTTGTTCTATACCAGCTCAGCCTACATTACACAAATATTTCCTTAATCCGTTCAACAAATATTTAGTGAGTTGCAACTATGCACCAAACATTAAGAATACAAAAACTGCCCAGCTAGTGTGGCTCAGCGGTTAAACATTGACCTATAAAACCAGGTCATGGTTCGATTCCTGGTCAGGGCACATGCCCGGGTTGTGAGCTTGATCCCCAGTGCAGGAGGCAGCCAATCAATGATTCTCTCTCATCATTGAAGTTTCTATCTCTCTCTCCCTATTCCTCTCTGAAATCAATAAAAATATATTCCTAAAAAAAAAGAACACAAAAAAACAAGAGAAATTGGGCCCCATTTCTTCCTTGATAAAGCTTACTATTGCCTTTATCCATTAGAGAGATTTAAGGCTGAACGTTCCATTAGCCGATAGTGACAGCTGACATTTGTGCAGCGTTCTACAGGTTATAAAGTACTGTCCTACATATCATGTCATGTAATCCTCACAATAACTCCCTGAGAAGTACTGATCATCGATAATGATTCATCTCATTTTACAGGTTAAGAAACTAATGCTTGAGAGATCATGTGGCTTAGCCCAGCTCTGGAATCCACCGCCCGGACGGCATCAGTACACCATTCATCTCACGGGAGCTGGGCTTTGGGTTACAAGGATAAAACACGTGCTAAATCATTCTGAGCTTTCCATTAGGAACATGACCTACAGCACCCTTCTGCCTGTTTCTATCCTCCCCAGAAGCAAAGGTAATGTGGGGAAAATGCAATTTACTTAGATTAGCAAAGCTCAATCTATATAAGTTATAAAATGGGTAATTTCCCAGTTGTTACCTGCCAAGGGATCTCAGGGCTGAATGACCCTTTGCTATTCCTATCATACATAACAACCTAACAGCACTGACTTGCAGCCTGAGATATGCCTTCCTTCACTGGTTGATTTCTATAGTGCTTTAAAAAAAAACAACTTTTAAAACTATTTTTGAATTTTGTTTTTCAATTACAGTTGATAGTCAATATTATTTTGTATTAGTTTCAGGTGTACAGCATAGTGGTTAGACATTTGTATACCTTACACAGTGATCCCGGGGGAGGACGGGAGCGGCTGGAAGAGGGTAATAGGGGGGAAAGGAGGACCTTACTGTTACAAAAAACAAAGTGCTCCCCATGATAAGTCTAGTACCCACCTGGCATCATACATAGTTATTAGATTATTATTGACTATATTCTCTATGCTGTACACTTTACATCCCCGGGACTATTTTGCAACTACCAATTTGTACTTCTTAATACCTTCACCTTTTTCACCCCACCTCCCTTCCCTTCTCCTCTGGCAACCATTAGTCTCTCACCTCTCTACAGTGTGTTTTGATTGCACAAATCTTCTGCATTATTTGCCTTACAGACTCTTAACAACTAGTTTGCTACAACAGTAGGATTGACATGCTAAGACTGAAACATGACATTTCTGGGTAAAATAATCACCTGATCCTATGTAAAATGTCTGTGACATCCTTTTTTTTTTTTTTTTTAAGAGAGGACACCATCACAACCCTATCCCTCCTTAGTTACCACCGCCGCCTCCTCCTTCCACTAGTGACCTGAGGAGAAGGAAGATGAAACTCTCTCTCTCTTTTTTTTTTTTTCAATTTTTTTATTAAGGTATTATATGTGTACATATCTTACCATTGCCCCCCCCACCCTACTCCCATATATGCCCTCACCCCCCAGAGTTTTGCATCCATTGGTTATGCTTATATGCATGCATACAAGTCCTTTGATTGATCTCTTATCTCCCCCACCTCTCCCTAACCTTCCTCCTGTAATTTGACAGTCTGTTTGATGCTTTACTGTCTCTGTATCTATCTTTTTTTTTGTTGTTCAAGTTTATAATGTTCTTTATTGAAGGGATCTTATATCACTGTCCAGCATACAGCCCACTGCCCAAATCCCTTCTATTGCACGTCTGCCTTGGGGTAATGCAACTTCTTCAAACACATCCAGTTCTATTGGCAAGGCAGTTTGGTACGGCAACCCAAAGACTTAAAAAATGTTTTCAGGGACTGACTTTGACCTAGCCATTCCATTTCTGAGAATTTGTCCTAAAGACATATCCTGACGAGTACAACAGTGTTGAAGATATTTCAAAAATGTTCATTGTAGTGTTGCTGATGGTATTAAGAAACTGGAAACAACCAAAACGACTACCAGTAAGAGATGGTTTTAACAAAACAAGTGTGTGCATTCATAAAATGAAAGGCTATGCAGCCAATAGAAATGACAATATAAATCCGTAAGTATTAACACGAAATGATACACATTACTTTTGGTTAAAAAAAAAAAAAGTCAATTACTAAATAGCATACTAGTATATGCTCCCATTTTCTGTGTGCATACACAGAAAACAATATTGAATTAATTGACATAGAAAAGAATGTTCTTCTATCTGAAAGTTCTAATTCGGCCCCTGAGGCTGAGGGATGTTTGCTCTCCTTTCCACCCAAAGGCCTTTCAACTCTTCCTGTAGGGCAAAATTTCTAGTCCAGTTACTCCCTGGCTTGCCTCTAAAAATGCAGAGCTCAGCTGAAAGCAAGCCCTCAGAGGCAGCCTGGCCAAGGAAGAAACAACGGGACGATTCTCTCCTTGTTCTGAACACTGCGGCATTAACGCTGCCGGAGGTGCCGACCACGTCACACGATTGGCTAAAACCTTCCCTCTTTTTTAGCACGAGCTTTTCTAGATCCAGGTCTCCCTATTCCACAATACACAACTTTCCCCCCCACCCTATCCTATAAATAAGGAAGTGGTATTCAGTGGAGCTTAACTGTACATTTGCTCACCTTGATCCTCTTCAAGTTCTGAAGCCTTTTTCTATCCTGATTTCTAGCATCCATTTGGTTCACTTCCCTCCCATCACTGGGACAGACACAAATTTGATCCACCATTCATGATTTCAGAGAGGAAGGGAGAGAGAGATAGAAACATAGATGATGAGAGAATCATTGATCAGCTGCCTCCTGCACGCCCCCTACTGAAGATCTAGCCCGCAACCCAGGCATGTGCACTGGCCAGGAAATGAACCGTGACCTCTTGGTTCATAGGTCGATGCTCAACCACTGAGCCTCGCTGGCCCGGCTGACCCATCATTTTTTTTTTATCAAAGACCAATTTCTCTAACCAGTCATTTTGGAAGGGCTACTGAAATCATTTTACTTTATGATAATTTGAAATATTTTTAAACCAAAACAAATATGGGTATGTTGAAAATAAAATACAAAGTGGATTCATCTTTGTACAAAAACATGAGACTCTCAAGGACATTTAGTTCCTGGTTATGCTTCCCGAGTCCCCCTACATCCCTGTCCACAATCTACCCCTGCACCTTCCACAGCACCACACTCTCCCCCAAAAAGTACAAACTTCCTTCCCTCTTCTTTAATGGAAAAATGAAAATAGCATTGGCAAGGTAGTAAATTACACAACATCAAATAGTTATTAACCTGCAACACGTCTATGTCTCTTATAATCACGTCCATATTTTCTTTTCACTTTATCTATAAAAGGATCCTAAACACCTCGTGTTACTCTGATATCTCCCAAAATGACATTACTCAAACTCTCTCTCTTTAATAAATAACTGATTTAAAAAGAAACAAGACTATCCTTGGAAAACTCATGCTGACTTTTTACAACCACTGATGCTTTCCTTCGTAATTACAACCCATCCCTTCTCCCCTCTATTTAGTCCATCCCAAGATGGTTTCACACTTACTATTTAGAAGACACCGAACTAGTTCCATGAGAGATAAAACAATGAGTAAGACCAAGCTTATCTCCCAGGAAAGAGAGAGATGACACACATTCACATAAGTACAACACAAGATGAAACTGCTCCAGGGACAGAGAAGCACTTATCTGCAGGAGGGAACAGTTCTATCTGGCTGGACCACAATATGTGTGAAAGGCAGTCAGAAAGGTAAAAACAGGGCACAGGGCAGATAGTCACAAACACATCTAACCTAAGACGACTCCAGCCCTAGCTGGTTTGGCTCAGTGGACAGAGTGTCGGCCTGCAGACTGAAGGGTCCTAGGTTCCATTCCCGTCAAGGGCACATGCCCATGTTGTGGCTCAATCCCCAGTAAGGGGCGTGTAGGAGGCAGCCGATCAATGATCTTTCTCATCATTGATGTGTCTATCTCTCTCTCCCTTTCTTTTCCTTTCTGAAATCAATAAAAATGTATTTTAAAAAAACAAACAATTTTGCTAGGGAATCACCTTAGGGTTTTCTCGGCCAGACTTGGAAAATCTTATCATTTTCTATTTCAGAAAATTAAAATGTTTTCAATTTCTGAAGAATATCTGCTTGTAGTTTCAGTCCTTTGGGCCTTTCTCCTGTTCTCCAAGATTGTCAACAGAAGCCTACAAATCATAATATGCCCTAAACTTGTGACAGTATTTTTAAGTTTACAATGCATTTTAAAAGGGATTACCTCTGACAAGACTTTTAAGTATCCTAAGATATGATTAAGCTGGGCCTGGACACTCAAATTGGATTCACTACATACTCGATCACCTCCCTCAGCCTAGGCATCCACCCATTTCCACCTACATTTATTTTGCCCTTTCCAATTAAAAATCATCATCCTTGAGTTTTCTGTGTTGACTGGAGTGCACAAAAATTTTAATGGATAACCACTGCAAAATATTTGCAAGAAATTCTAAGTGGCAACTACCTTTGATTTTTAGAGTTTAGAATAAATCTGAAAGGCCATAAGAACAGACTAGATAATTTACAAGAAGCTGACAAATCTTTTGGGGGGAAAATTCAACAGCGATGGGTAAGTTACCCAAAAAAGGCTTGCTAAAAATACAGTAGATCCTCACTATTATTCAAGTATTCTGTATTTGCAAATTGGACTGCTCACTGCAATTCATTTGTAACTCCCAAATCCATGCTCATGGTCGTTGGTGGACATGTGCAGAGTGGAGAAAGATTCACGTCATTCTACGCACACATTCCCAGCTGAGGTCAGACAAGGCAACACTCTGCCTTCTTGTTTTAGCTCTCATCCCATAAACAAGTATCCTTTCCACAGCTTGCATTTGTGTGCTTTTTGCCGGTAATTTTGTTGCTTAAAATAGCCCCCAAAAGTAGTGCTGAAATGCTGTCCTGTGTTCCTAAGAGCAAAAAGGCAAGGATGTGCCTTACAGAGAAAACACGTTATGTTAGGTAAGCCTCATTCAGGCGCTGAGCTATAGTGCTGTAGGCCCTGAGTTCAGTGTTAATGAATCAACAATACATATTAAATAAGGTGTCTTTAAACAGAAACACACACAAAACAAGGCTATGTATTTGATCAGTTGGCAAAATGTTATGACCGGAAGCTCACAGGAACCTTAACTTGTTTGTTGTTGTTTTTTAAATCTCTAGTAGCTATGGTTCAGTATTCACTAATTCAGTGCTCATGCCACTTTACAGAACATAAACTAAGCTAATAATACCAATGGACTATGTTAACAGTGGGGGGAAATGGGGTTTCCTCTCAATTTTTCTGAACTTCCTACAATGAGCAGTTTTGCTACCTCTGGGTCTCCTGTTACATTTCAGAACAACTCCCAAGTCCTGGATCAATCCTTTCTTGCTATTCTCCACCTTCAGAAACTTTTAAATATTTCCTAAGGTGTTGGCCATCCTAGACTTGGCCTTCTCCACCTCCTTCACGGGTCCTAACTCATCTTCTGCACCTTGGTTCCCGGACATGCCCACCACCTTTTGCGCAGGTTCCTTTACAAAACAGAGCTCCTCAGCAGTTCCTGGGTGGCCTCTGTGACTCCCTGGGCTTCCTTCCCCCGCCCTTCCCTCACCCAAGGATTATGTCATTTTCATGAACAGTCTTATGAGTCTGTGGCCATCCATTTGCACCTACATTTTTGCCTAGTTGCTTGAAACTCATTTTTTAGTAGCAACCTGCCAGATCGCTCAACGTATTCAGAATCCTTACTTTATTTCTCTTGCAAAAAACAGTAATATAATAATAATAATAATAATAATAAGGCCATGCAATTTATCCAGATGACAGCTAACATTCAGATTATTTACTAAGCCAGGCACTCTACAACCACACACCTATTTTTAATGCCTATTTTACAGTTATGGAAACTAAGACTTCATGGTTCAATGATAGTGTGAGGGTCACACCTAGTAACTGGAAGCACTGGGACTCCAAAACTGGCTAAGAGTCAACTCTGGAGCCTAAGACTCAACCCACATTCAGAGGCTAGCACAATTCAGAAACCAGGGTTCCCAGTGCTTCATTGGGATCACTGAACGCACACTAAACTTCTCCCTCTGCAGCAGATACATACATACATACATACATACATACACACATACACACATGGGACGTTTTTACAGAAGCAATTCATGTGCATTAATGAAAACATGAGAAAAAATTAAACAGCATAAACGCAATAGTAAATACTAATATGTCTCAAACTTTTAGAGTAATATGATTAAAAAGTAGTTGTAAGCAGAGTTCTGAAAAGTTTAATGATTACTTTAATATGGTCAGTGATGTTTGTCTACAAACAAGTTAATCCTATATAATAAAAGGCTAATATGCAAATCGACCAAACGGCAGAACAACCTGTCGCTATGACACGCACTGACCACCAGGGGGCAGGCGCTCAACACAGAAGCTGCCCCCTGGTGTTCAGTGCGCTCCCACAGGGGGTGCTCACAGCTGGCGAGCGCAGCTGCAGTGGCAAGATCCACTCTCGTCTCTGCAGCAGCACTAAGGACCCCGCGGGGAGCGTATGTTGTGCACTGGGCCTCTAGTGATGTTATAACATAATGAAGGTTAAAAAGTTAATGATGTTATAACATAATGAAGGTTATTGGTTATTTTTTAAATAAAAAGGTTTGGCAGCATCTTTATCACCACTAAAGAGTAATTTTAGCATTTCAAAGGAATTGTTTCCTAATCGTATTTTGGGAAACATATTTTCAAAAACATTTATGCGCTGAGAACCTACAAATCTTGTTAAGTCAAATATTTCATATTCCAGTGCAAGTCTGGGCACATCAAATCTGGAAGAATTTCTTAAGGCTTACTAAATCACCCTATGTGATTTAATTCCCAGCCAAAGGGGAACCTGAAACTTTTAGATTATTGCAACTAATAGTCAGGAGCAGCAAGGAGAGAAGGAGAAACCCATCAAAGCTTTTGGCACTGAAATGTCCCGGAGGAAGGACAATCGCCATAACATACTCATTAGAATTAATATTCTAACTAATTGGTTCCTGAGTTCTGAATTATGTTTCCTCATTGACTTATTCAATTCAGCCATGTGGGCAACTGTCATTCACCTAGCAATGTGGGAGCGTTTAATCATTGTAGGGTTAACAGTGTGTACATCTGGCATATCTAAGTCATGTGCCATCATGTACACGGTGGTTGGGGTAGGGGAAGGTCACCCCACTGATTTCCCAAAAGTGGGAATGGCTCCATGGAGTCACTGTCTCACTCTTTACCCTGGTGGACATCAGGACAGCATTCTGCTTTGGGTTGTGGATGTGGTCTGAGACTGGGAAATGGCTTTTTCAAGGGCTAGCTACTGGCCCATCTACTTTCATTAGCACTTATTCCTGCCCCCATATTAGTGATTCTCAAAGTATGGTCCCTAGACAGCAGAGTCAACTAGGGACTTGTCATAAATGTAAATTCTCAAACGAGTTCTAGAACTCTTATGGTCATTTATTGCTCTGGCCAGGTGGCTCGGATGGCAGGAGAGTTATCCCATACAACAAAGGGTTTCAGGTTTGAGTCCTGGTCAGGGCACATACCTAGGTTGCTAGTTCAATCCCTGGTCAGGTTGCATACAGGAGGCAACAAATCAATGTTTCTCTGTCATATCAATGTTTCTCTCTCTCCCCCCACTCGTTCCCCTCTCTCTCAAATCAATAAAAACATATGCTTGGGTGAGAATTAAAAAAATAAAACAAAACAAAAATAATAAAGTGATCATTCATTAAGACTGCCATTATAGCCTGGCCAGTGTGGCTCAATGGTTAAGCGTTGACCTATGAACCAGGAGATCATGGTTTGAGTCCACAGGGCACATGCCTGGTTTGCGGGCTCGATCCCCAATAGGGGGTATGTAGGAGGCGGCCGATCAATGATTCTCTCTCATCATTGAGGTTTCTCTTTCTCTCCCTCTCCCTTCCTCTCTGAAATACATACATATATACATATACATATAAGTGTGTGTGTGTGTGTGTGTATATATATATATATGTGTGTGTGCATATATATATATGTATATGTATATGTATATATGTATGTAATTTACATTAAAACTAATTCATTGATCTTCCAATATTCCCATGAGT
The DNA here is from genome assembly GCF_951640355.1 of Cnephaeus nilssonii. Classification (NCBI taxonomy): domain Eukaryota; kingdom Metazoa; phylum Chordata; class Mammalia; order Chiroptera; family Vespertilionidae; genus Cnephaeus; species Cnephaeus nilssonii. The sequence goes on along the minus strand of NC_137085.1, from coordinate 45,103,129 downwards.
AAATTCAAATAGAGGGATATTTTGAACTTACCAAAAGTTCAGGGTAAGAGAGTGACTAATGTGAAAGTTGAGGGCTGGGTGAAAAAGGTGAACAGGATTAAGAAGCATAAATTGGCAGTTATAAAAACAGTAACAAGGATGTAATGTTCAGCATAGGGAATATAGTCAATAATACTGTAATAACTATGTATGGTGTCATATGGTTACTAGACTTAATGGAGTGAGCATTTCGTAAGATATATAAATGCCTAATCACTACGTTGTACACCAGAAACTAATGTAATATTGTATGTAATAAAAAAAAAATTTTAAAATTTAAAGCACACTGCCTGGCACAAAGTAGCCCTCACTCCACAATAGTAATGGTATTATTAGCTGACAAAACTATTCAATTTTAAATACTTCTGAACATACTAAAGTCTCTAGAAAGTAAAGGTTGTAAACACCTAAATCACTTTCTATAGAAAAGCACCTGATAAATGATTTTTTAAATAAAGGTGACAAAATTACAACCGCATTCATTCCTAACAAAGGATCCCATGACTGAAAAAACAGCTCATTCTACAATAAATGCAGTATACACAATACCTTACCGCAAACACTCGGATCAAGAGAAAACATTTCAAAATATTTACTTTAAAAGATCCCCAAGCTGCCCAAGGGGGAAAGCCAGGGCACAGCACCGACGTGCGCAGGTTAGTCAAGAACGTGATTGGATGAATGAAAGAAATTACGTTTTGGCAGGCTGAAGGAGGAGGCAAAATTTCAACTTTCTGCGGGTTCATTCAAATGAGTACTTCCCTTCCTTTTTGCAGCTGATAATTCAACACACATTTCACATTGTAGTTAAAAGATCGATAAGCCACGTCAAAAGAAATCTGTCAGTTAAGAATCTTTTAAATATGTTCTAGGCCAGTGGTCGGCAAACTCATTAGTCAACAGAGCCAAATACCAACAGTACAACGATAGAAATTTCTTTTGAGAGCCAAATTTTTTAAACTTAAACTTCTAACGCCACTTCTTCAAAATAGACTCGCCCAGGCCATGGTATTCTGTGGAAGAGCCACACTCAAGGGGCCAAAGAGCCGCATGTGGCTCGCGAGCCGCAGTTTGCCGACCACGGTTCTAGGTTAACATGAACATTATCACCAAATGTTGTTTGACAAGCACTGAGGAGATGCTGCCTTACCTTCCTATAGACCTGGGGTGGAGTGAAGGCTTGGTCACTCACCAGCTAATAGACCTTGGGCAAGATCCCGAGCTTCCTAATTGATGTCCTGCTTCGACTTCTGTCCTCCTGTCCATTCTCCGGTGACAGCAGTCACAGGACCCTAATCTGTTCCTCAGGGGGGCGAAAGCCTCCTTCCGACCGCAGGGCCGTGGCACAGGCGGTTGCCCACGGTTCTCCCGCTCAGAGCATCTACTCCCAGTCCTCACCCAGCCAGTGCTGAGTCCTTCAGGTAGACACACTTTGGGATCACTTAGGTTTTCAGACAGGCAATACTGCCAGATGAGAAAGTAAATTCTTTCAATATCTCTCCGGTTTCCAAAAACAGAAGCTGGTGAAAGCTGAAAAACAACGCTGGACCTTCCGAGTTTAAGCAGATAGCGAACTTCAGATTCAAAATTCTGGGGCTTGGGCTGATAAAACCGAGAAACCCAGTGGACTGAATTTGGCATTGAAAACCATCACGGGTAATGACTCTTTCTCCCACCCAGTCATTCTGGATAAAAGAGGGAAGGAAGTAAATGTTTGTCCTTCTCCCACCCCCCACCCCAGCTTGCCTTCATTCTCACCATGTCACTCCTCCTTTATTATAACTGGGAAAAGCTCTGGGGAGGAGGCGAAGCTCCCTGGTCCTCTTATCACCATCTTGGTTATACAGATCCACACGTGGCATTAGCCAGGAACTGCCGTTCCCCATGCCCTGTTCCTTAGCCATTTCCCTCAGTCTGCGGTGTTTCTTCCCCCCCTGGCCCTCATCTCTTCTCCAGCTTTCCCACTCAGCGTCTCTCAAGATGTGCAACAGACACGGTGACAAGGCAAAACGAGGGGGGAGGGGGCTGGATTTTAAAAAGACTCCTGGAGCTCCATTCTCTTAGGAATTATCCTGGAGCCTAGGAAAAGGGGAAGGAGGGTTCAAAAAATAAAAAAAGTCAAAAGATAGAAAGTTCAGGGAAAGAATGGAGAAAGGAATGGGATGAAACGGAATGGCTGACTGCTGGGCCTGTGTCTTATAATTAAGCCCCTACCTCTCACAACCCGAGAACCAAGAGCAGAGAACTTGTAGGCCTTCCCAGGTGTACAGCCTCTGCCTCCCACTTCTGAGAACGCTTAATCTGATAAAGGAGTCCAGGTTCCTTTCTGATAATGGTGTTTTGAGAAGATGACCTGTCTGTTCTTGCCGCTCAGCCTGAAAAAAATATAGTTAAAGGTCTGTAGTCGGCCTTATGTATAGATGTGGGAGGAACAGGTGGCCAGCACCATGTTATTAAATAATGAGTGTTTTGGGGGGTAATAAACACCTTAATGGCTATCATAAAACCTGATTCAAGATTGGAACTTCTCTCTGAAATTACCAATATCTAAAAAGATACTAAAAATTAGGGCCTCGAGGGGAATCTACCACCGTTTAAGTTGGCTTATTTATCCCACCTGCACTGTGTGTTTTTTAAACAGGAACTCGTTATTCTGAACATCTGCCTCCAGCCCCGTGTTCCTGAGACTGCGGACATTCCAGACATGCTCACGTCGGAAAGCAAGGCCAGGCTCCAAAAGGCCTCCGCACTATGTGGAGAGAAAAGACCAAAACCCACAAGGAGGTTATCCCCAGGGAACTTGCTGACCCCAGGGCTCTGTGTGTGTGTGTGTGTGTGTGTGTGTGTGTGTGTGTGCACGCACGCAATCCGCCAACCCCAATTAAGGGTCATTTTGCCTCCTAGAAGCTATCAGAAGATGAAAGCAGTCCCTGGTCACTTCCTCCAGACAGACAATCGGCAGCCACCTGCTTGGGGATTTAGTCACCAGCCTCCGAGTTCCCATGTCATGGAGTCACACAGTCACTGCCGTTTGTACTGCAGAGAGCAAGCGGAGGAGGAAGAAACAAAGGAGCCAGGTGGCTGGGGCAGAGGAGTGGGGCGGGGGGCGGGGAGGGGGCTCTTTCTCACACTCCCACAATGCAGCAGTGGGCTTGTGGAAGCCAGGTTGCTCCCCATCTCCAGCTACCTGCTGAGGCGGCTGTCTGAGCTGGGACAGGAAAGGGAAGGAAAACAGTCCTCTCTAAGGACTCCTTCCTGAGGCCTGCCTCGTCTTTTATCTAAAGGGAACAAGCATTGCTCAACATGAAACAGAGCCTGTCGTGGAGCGTTCCTCTACCGGTTTAGTTCGATTCTGCCATGAACAAGTCCTTAGCAGTCCTCTTCACTGATAAACTGGAGAACCTGCAACTAAACTAAGTCACCCACGGAGAGAGGCAGGATCACTGTTTACTCAGTGAAGCGCTCTTTTCCCACAGGGCTGAGTGGGGTGTTAGGGAGGCAAGTGGCCCGCAGTCACACCTGCTATAGGCAGTTAGGGGACTGATCTTGCAGAAGGGTTTTCGCTGTGGAAGGCTTTGGAACAAGGGGCCTGGGAGAAGAACTATCAACTAAGAGAAAGGAAGAAATAAAAGCAGAGAAGAAAAGTTGAAAATTCGCATATGTGAATTTTCCATTCTGTGCAACAGGTGGAAAAATTAAAGAAATGTCTTCGAAATTATTGGTGAAATTAAAAAAAAAATATTAATTTTACATGATATCATCTATAATTTCATGCAATGTATACTCTGTAACCAGATTACAAAATTCCTGCCATTTATATCTTTACTTATCTTCCCCCTCTATTTTATTTGTATTGGGTAAAATATAACATGACCATTACAAAATGTTTTAAATTTAAAAGAAAAATTTAAATTAAATTACTACAATTCCAAAAGAAACTTTACCACTGTTAACATTTTAGAATAACATCTATATATATAAAAGCCTAAGCGACCAGATGACCTGCTGGTAACTATGACATGCACTGACCACCAGGGGGCAGACACTCAATGCAGGAGCTGCCCCCTAGTGGTCAGTGTGCACCCACAGTGGGAGCGCCACTCAGCTGACAGATGGGCACCAGACACCAGGCTCACGACTAGCGAGTGCAGCTACAGGGGCACAAGCCTCTCCCACAGACACTCCCCCTGCGCACCTGGCAGGCACAGCACCCAGCCTGGGCTCAAGCTCCTCTCCAACTGCCTGTGGCTTCACATACTACTGTGTGCTGTGCAGGACTGACGTAGACAGCGGGCTGGAGCCTGAAGAGCTGGCGGGTAAGGCCGGGCTGCGGCGACACGGAAGTCCACTGATCCTCGCAGGCTAGGTTGAGGGACCCCACGTGCACCGGGCCTCTAGTTTTATTTATATATATATATATATATATATATATATATATATATATATATATATTTAAATATATACATATTTTATTGACTTTTTACAGAGTGGAAGAAAGAGGGATAGAGAATTAGGAACATCGATGAGAGAGAAACATCGATCAGCTGCCTCCTGCACACCCCCTACTGGGGATGTGCCCACAACCAAGGTACATGCCCTTGACCAGAATCAAATCTGGAACCCTTCAGTCCACAGGCCGACGCTCTATCCACTGAGCCAAACCGGTTAGGGCTAGTTTTATTTATTTTTTTTCTATGCAAACATAGACACACAAATAAATATGTGGTGAGTTAGTTAGGGAGATGTTGATTTATAAAAATTTCCTCATACTATACACATTGGATTTTTTTTCACCGACGTTGTGAATATCTGTTTGTTCAAATAAATGTAAATTTGCTTGCATTCTTTTTTTTTAACGATTCTTGGCAAATAGCTCTGCTATTTACTATTATAATAGTCCTATGGAGCAAACAGGAACATCTGTATGTGCTGCTGAAGGTTTAACAGCATAGGAAGTACCAAGTTCACCTGCAGCAATCACAAAATCAGGAATCCCTCATATATCACTGACAAACCTTTAGAAAGCCCTCCTCAGTCAATAACTAAAATGACACCAAGAACAGAGTTTCTTTCCTACATATCTTCTTCTGGCTGCCTAGAGTGAGAAAAACCTTTAGTAATCTTTTTCACTGGAGGCTTACAATACGGTTTAGGACAACTACTGATATTATGAAGGTATAAGAAAGATCTTAATTAGTTTCCCTTAATTACTTATCCATTAAAAAAACAACACAAAAGACAAATGAGAAATAGTTTTTTTAACCATAGATAACATATGCTATTGTAGTTATAAAGAAAGATTATGAATTTCATAGTATGGAGCAGTTTAAAAACAGGATAAATGTTTACCAATATTTCCCACAGTCCTGATTAGGGAAAATGTGAAAATGTGAGATGATCTCAAGCTCTTTCTTAACTGTATGACCAAAGACTGCCATAACTGGAAGATTTTACATCAACATTCTTCAGCCCCAAACTTCCTGCTTCCTGCCCACCACCATTTCCCCTTTCACAAAATGGGCTGGTCTACTACAGAAATTTAAAAGCTAAAGTGAGTTCTACTATTTTAGGGGGTTGTAGACTGAGTAGTTAGGCTGTATGTATACAGATACACAACAAGCATGCCTATACCACTGGTATAACGGTACCATACAGGAGAATTATTCTTGTCACTAGCCCTATCTTTTAAACTAGTAGAGAGACAATTTCATAGAAAAGAGTTTAAAATACATCACCATATACAGTAACTTATTCAGAAAGAACATGCCCACAACCAAGGCATATCTCACATTCAATGTGGCCAGTAATTCATTTTAATTCATCTCTGCTACCATGATTTTCTTTTTTTTAAAAAAGAAAATTTTTAATCCTCACCCGAGAACATGCTTAGTGATTTGAGAGAGAGACGAACATTGATGTGAGAAAGAAACATTGATTGTTGCCTTTCTGACCAGAGATCAAACCTGCAACCTAGGAATGTGCCCTGACTGGGTATCGAACCTGCAACCTTTCGGTGCACAGGTCAATGCTCAACCAACTGACCGGATAAGGCCATCATTTTAAAATTAGGACACTTCCTGTTCTTAACCCATACCTCCTCCTTATCTTGAACACACTCTTTGCCAAAACATAATATTAAGCTTGTTTTCATTTGTCCAAATGGGTTTAGATTTACCCACTGTTGCAGCGTAAGATATTTCTGAAAACAGAGAAGGTAACTTTGCCCTTTAAACTTACCCAGGACTGTCCAAAGCTGTTCTGTGAATTCAATTGCTTCCCCATTGACCACACGTTACAGCAAATGTTCTTGTTCATTGGACCCGGGACACTGTCCACCTCACGTTAGAGGGATCACAAAATTTAGCCAGCAACCTTTTGTACCGTGTAAAACACAGATTACCAAGTGAGCAGCCAGCATGTCTGGGGGACTTTGATGCTGCAATCTGAGAAGGCTGAAAAAGGACACCAGGAGAAGGAGCTGCTAATGAATCCTCCTCCTCCTCAGCCAGCCCCAAATGTTCAAACAACAACTAATCTGGGAGCGCAGGTTTGACATTGTTGAGATAATCACTTGATTTGTTCCCAAAATGCTGGGAGAGCTGCTGCAACCCTATCTGGTGAGAACCATTTGTACTCTCTTCTTCCCAACGCCAGGAGCAAGGCTTGCTTCCAGAGACAAGGGCTACTTCCCGTCTTTTTTCCCAAGCCAGACAGTCAAGGAGGTGACTGACCAGGCATTAAAGCCTTATCAACCTGACGCTGAATCACACACTCTACTCTAGAGGAGCCAAAGCTATGTCCCTCTCTTGGTTGCCAAAAGAATTTCCTGACCAATGGTATTAAAATGCAGATGTCGTACAAAGAGCCCAGAAACAGAAATTAGGATACAGGGTTCCTGTGCCTTATAGTATTTATTGGGGGGCAGGAGTCGGGGGGGGGGGGTAGCTAGTGAAAATGGCTACCAAAGAATAAACAGAAGAACTACAACCTGATGAGTACAAATTATGCGGTAGAGAGGTGAGGCGGCAAAATGGAAACTAGCACCAATGAGACTGCAGCCAAGTGGCACTGTCCCCAGGTCCACCTTTAGCTACCACCCTCCCATTCCCTCCTCCTCACAGAACAAGATCTCGAAAGGCTCGCCTACACCACGGCTCCTGAACCTTTGCACCATTGACATTTGGGGCGGGACAGTTCTTTGATGTGGGATGCCCTGTGTGTTGTACGATATTCAGCAGCATCCGTAGCCTCTGCCCACTAGATGATTGTAACACCCACCACCCTGGTTCAGCTGTAACCTCCAAAATGTCTCCACACATAACCGAATGTCCCCTGAAAGGTTGGGGGGAGGCGAGGGGGCAAAACTGTCTCAGCTTGAGAACCGCTGACCGTACCCGAAGGCACCATGCATGGGGGTGCAGTTTGCACACTAAACAAGGGCACCAGCTAAGGTGGCAGGTGGGAGCTGAAGGCTCATCCATGGTCCACCCACCAACTCATGAACCCCAGGACTGTGCCCACCCAGAGGGGGCACAACTTTTTCTAATGCCCTCAAAGGGCCACACAAGCCAGCAGAAGCACCTTCCTCACACCCCACTCACCCCTCCCCCCCTGGGTCCATTAGCCATCAAGCCCCTGGAACTGTTCTTGCTGCCAAACCCACAGATCTGTCTGAATTCCCACGCTCCAAAGCACTGGACACTGGTAAGTGACCCCTCTTTGAAACGCAGGCTTGCAGGTTTCCTCCAACCTCCCTGGCCGACCCTCCTCAGCGGACTGCTCTTCAGGGCTGGGCCCTAAGCCCTCTTTCCCACTCTACATCCTCCCCACCCTTCCCGCACCCCCCAACCCCCCCACCCCCACCCCAACTTAATGCTCTTATTACCTCACAGCTGCAATGATCATCAAGGTGCGGGAGACTCCCAGAACCCAGCTCACCGTGCCCTTGCTCTTTTCTCAACTTTAAATGCACATTTCCCTCTGACATCCCGCAGGCCCTAGAACTCAATCTGTCCCAAACCGAGCTCCGCGTCCTCCCCCACAAACCTCCCAGGCTTCCCCTCACTGAGCAACAGCTGGACCTCCCAAACCTGGGCACTGCACTGGACGCTTCCCTCTCCCCATCCAGTCAGCTCAAGAGACGCTATCCGAAACCCCACCTTTCCCTAGCACCGTGCCCCTGCGCTGGCCCAGGCTCCGATGCCCCTCACCTGGGTATCCCTGCAGGCACCTCAGTGCTCAGGCCATCCTCACACCCCCAAGCCGAGGGAACCTTCCGACCTGCACTTCTGATTACATCACTCACCAGCTTAAAACTCTCCAATGATTTCCCACCACCTCTGAGATAAAGTTTAAAATTTATTAGCATGGGCCTGCCCAGGTAGCTCAGTTGATTAGAGAGAGCATCGTCCCAACACAACAAGGTTGCAGGTTCAACCCCCAGTGAGGGCACATATGAGAAGCAACCAATGAATGCACAAGTTAGTGGAACAACAAATCAATGTTTCTCACACTCCTCTTTTCCCATCCCCCTCTCTCTAAAAAAAAAAATAAATCAACATAAATAAATAAATGCATTAACATGGTTCACCAGGCCCTTTATGATCTCGCCCCCCCCCCCCACACACACACACACACCTCACTCCACCCTCCAATTTGAAGTCACATCCTAAACTCTCTTTGGTTCTAAACACAGGATGCTCGGCCCCTCAGCCTCTTCCCCAAACCTTCCCCTTCACCTGGCTAACTCCACCTCACCCAACAGGTTTCAGCGTAAGCTTCTCTGACTCCCACCTTCCACTAATGTTCCCAGTATTATGTGCCCATAACAGCCTGTCCTCCTTCAGAGCACTTGCTCTGCTCATTTGCCCTCCTCTCCACCCATCAGCGTCAACCGTATCCTCTGTACAGTGTTAGCCAGATCCTCTAATTAATTTCTTATCTCAAATTTGTTATGGCTCATCATCAACAGCAAATATAAGCACCAAGGCTATAGAATGCCCCTCTGTGTCAAGTATTATAGGGATATCAAAACATATGCATGACATGGAACTAGTTTTCAAGAAAAATATCAAGGCGAGGAAACAACGTAACATGAAATGTTATACTTACTAAGCAGCATGTCGGTCTACAAATGCAAATCAGTAGAGGCAGCTTGAGAAAACACGTAGTTAGGAGACGTAAAGTTGAGACATTATCAGCACGAAGTACAGACAATGGGGGTGGGGTAGGGTGGGGAAAAGATCAACCACAGGACTTGTATGCATGCATATAAGCATAACTCATGGACACAGACAGTAGGGGGTGAGGGCATGTGCTGGGGGGTGGGAACGGCCAGGGAGAGGTTAATGGGGAGAAAAGGAGATGTATATAATACTTTAAACAGTAAAGAATTTAAATTAAAAAAACTGGGAAATTTTCAAACAGTAACTTTTACAGGTATGTTTATGAAGTATACTTACTATGCCAGATGCCTCACAAAAACGCCTTCATTGTTATTTTTATAGCCATCCTCTGAGGGGAGTATTACGATGTCCGTTTTACAAATGGGACAACTGACGCTCTGCTCTGAACAGAGACAGAATTCTCTGTCCAACTGACTCGGATCTCTGTTCTAAGCCGGCTCTCAAACAAGTAACTGGCCAGAAATAGCCTTTGCCAGAGTCCCCAACTGCGAAACCCACCTGTTTGGAGGAACTTTTGCAGGTTATCTATAATTAAGTCTGGATTGTTCCAACTTGAACTAGTAGCTGTCAATTCAGTTTTAAAATAGCTCGGGCCTGAGGCAAGCCATGCCTCTTATGTACTTCAGATGTTTTGTTGATCTTTACTTTCAGTAACCTTTACTGAAAAGCTCTTAAGTTCTTTCTTTCTCCTTCCAGGAGAGGTGAGAACAATCCCTGAATGCTGGAGATGTCTGCCTCACCTTTATACACAACTTTTTACCAAAAAAAGGGGGGGGGGGGCGGGGTTAGGGAGCCTTTAGGCCCCTTAGACTTTGCTATGGTCTCCTTATCAGTTGCCTGGGCAAGTAAGGCATTTACTGAGCACTTAATACATGCCAAACACTTTGTAATACCATCCCTCTTGAATACATATGATACCATTGTAATTACCTAGTTATTAATAACAGGAACGGAGCAAAGGGAAGATAGGTGGAAACCCAGTAAAGCTGGGGGGACTAGCGAAGGTGCTTTCCTGTCCGTCACACCTGGGAATAAAGGTCATTGGTCAGAATGAGCATGCCGTGGCCAATGCGAATGTGAGGAAATTTGGGATACTTACCGTATTTTCTGGCGTATAAGACAACCGGGCATATAAGATTTTCCTGGGTTAAAAAGTCATCTTAGCCGAAACCGGTTTGGCTCAGTGGATAGAGCGTCGGTCTGCGGACTGAAGGGTCCCAGGTTCGATTCCGGTAAAGGGCAAATACATTGGTTGCGGGCACATCCCCGGTGGGGAGTGCAGGAGGCAGATGGTCGATGTTTCTCTCTCATCGATGTTTCTATCTCTCTATCCCTCTCCCTTCCTCTCTGTAAAAAATCAATTAAATATATTAAAAAAAAAAAAAAAAGTCGTCTTATACGCCGGAAAATACGGTAATTCCCTGAACAAAGAAGCTCACGTTCTTGCTGCTTGTGTGCTCTTGGTTCCTCTTATGCTCTTAGGGCTCTTATTGCTTGGGGCGTGCTCTCCTGTATTCACGTATTCACCCACACGGCCCATGCCCATGCGGACCCCACACACACTGGACTAATGGACTGCTGCTAACCTAATGCTGAACTGGACCTGGGTCCAACCTGGAAAAAAAACTCTGGGTACTGGCTCTGCTTCTAGCTCTACTGAAACCCCAGCTACACTTCTTCGATGACTGGACTATGGGAAATGTAACTTTAGGAACTCAGAGATGCGATTCCACGCAAATAAAAACCACGCAACCTCCAGTGCGAGTCTCAGAAAATTCTTTTTCTCAGCATATCATAGGGACTCCATCCCCAGCACCCCGTGGGGAAGAGGATAACCCAGTTTTTCCGGGACCACAATCACCCTCAATTAGCTGTTTTACTACACCTCCATTTTACAGATAGGAAAGCGGAGGCTGAGTGCAGGCAAACTCTCCATACCGTGCTGACTCTGCCCAAGTCAGCTTGTCAACACTGCCCCAAGAACTGTGCTCTGAGGGGAGAAAAGAAGGATGGAACCTTAACAAAGGTGGGAGGGGAAAAAAAGTCAACCCAATTGATAAATGTTTGAGCCAAAGAAGGGCAAGAGGCTGTGATGAGTGAGAAAAGAAAAGAAATGGACCCTCAGAGAAATTAAATCTATGTGCAGTGTGAAAGACACATCCAAATAAGAGAAAAACAGAAGGCGGGCCCTCTGGTTTCTCATCCTCGGCACTGTTGACATTTGGGGCTGGATAACTTTGTTGTGGGGATGTTTAGCAGCATCCCTGGCCTCAAACCACTGTCCTCCCCTGAATCGTGACAACCAAAAATGTCTCTGACACTGCCAAATGGCCCCAGGGGGCCAAGTCACCCTCCCCCCCGCCCCCCACCAAAGCCCCTTGAGACGCATTGCTCTAAATGAGTTAGGTGCTGCAATTACTGGTTATTTTAGGGCCTTATCTTAGGCACAAGTTTTCAGAGTTCTTTCCCAACATATTAAGACACGAGTCAGTCAAATGCAGAATTATAATCTTAGGGAAAAAGAGCCCCCAAAATTACTCGTTCACCAAGGACATCCAGCAGCACTTCAGAGACCATGTTTACGTTCTCCCAGACCTGTGGTCTGTTGAAAAATTCATTTACCCCATCCACGCTTTGATCTTCTAGCAAATTATTTCCCGAGACAAGATTTAACTTGTAAGGGCCATCCAAGCTAACCAGCTGCCAGAGGGGAACCAGCATCGAATTCCAGGTGGGGAAGGGAGAGGGCCTTCCCGTCCTCCCAAAGGGACCCTACTCAGTAACACGCCAAATGCCACCAAGGGGCCCAAGGTTCCCATGAAAAAAAACGTTCAAACGACAATGCAGCGTGGCTTTGTGCCCGAAGGAGAAAGAGCCGGTTAGGAAGAGGGTCGGTTTTACATCCCAGCGCTAGTACGCATTTCGTTAGGAAAGGTTTTTGCTGCTGCTTCCATTTTCTTTCTTAACGTCACATTGAAGAGGAAGAGTCACAACCCACGTGGTCCCCTGGCTTCCATGGCCTGTTTTCGCTGAAAGAGGGGAGGGAGCTTTCGGCCTTTCCACAGCTCCCGCCCATCTCTCACCTGCCCCGCAAGGTGGGTGCCGCCAGCCAGCTGGAGCAGATGAGCCCTGAAGAAAATGTTAGTTGTATGAGTAACCACGTGCTTGGCCTATAGGAATGCCGGCTGCAAACGAAGACCAGAGATTAAGTTTGCTGTGTATGTATACCTTACCTTGTGTGGTAGGCAGAATGACACAGGCAGGCAGACAGAGAGACAGAGAGACAGACAGACAGGCAGACACACATACATACACCAAGAGGCTCAAGTCCTAACTTCCAAACCTATGTAATTTACATTGCATGGCAGAAAGGACTCTGAAGATGTGATTAAGGTTAAGGACCTTTAAGATGAGCAGATGTGCCTGGGTTATCCACATGGGTAGCAGGTAACTAGAGGAGTGCTTGAAAGCAGACAGCCTTTTCTGGCTGTGGTCAGAGAAAGAAGGATAGACGACAGGAGAAGGAGCAGGAGAAATCTGGAGCATGAAAGGGACTCCACTTGTTGGTGGCTGTGAGGGTGGAGGAGGGGAATCAGGAGCCATGGACCCCGGGAACCAGCCCTGCCCATCCCTGGATTTGGTTCCAGTGAGCCCTGCCTTGACCTTCTGACCTACGGAACTGTGAGATAATAAACTTGTGTTATTTTGGGCACTAAACCTGTCGGCTTTGTTAATGATGGGGTAAAAAGCATACAGATTTTGGTGCCTGGCAGTGGGGTGCTGCCGTAACAAACACCACGAACTGTGGAAGCGGCTCTGGATTGGGCAGTGGGTGGAGCCTGGGAGGAGGAGAATGACAGAAAAGTCGAAATTGCCTGAACAGAACTGTTAATAGACGCATGGACGTTGAGGACTGCCAGGGAGGGCTCCAGAGGAAGGGAAGAGCATGGTAAGCAAAGCATGTATTATCCTGGAGAGGCCTACACTGCCAAGAGCAGAGGATGTCACAGACACCTCTGTCCTAGCACACTGCTGCGCACCACGAACGTGACGCCCCAAAGTGGGGGACCAGCCCTGCCACCCAATGGGACAAGCCTGCCACCCGGGGTTACTGCACAGCCCACCTCCCTGCTTAGTGAGTCAACTGCTCTCTCTCTGGAATGCCACTTCCTCACCACGCGAGCCGGGCAGACGACCTCTGAGCCACACTTGGGAATGATCCTAGCACCCACACCCCGGGACTGTCATGGGGATTAATGGGGTTGCACAGGGAAAGCCCTGGAGCGCGTAGGAGATCACAGGTTCTCAGGGGTGTGAGCCATCTTCCTGACCTAGAGTAGAGGGAAAAGTGACTGGGGAGGACACGCTCCTTCCTTCCTCCCACGGGAAAGCATCTGGAGTCTTCCCTAGGGAAGCCTTGGGGCATACGCATGAAAGAAGGAAACAGGAGAGCCTGGGGGATGTTCAGAAAGCCACTGCTCTATAATCTACGGCAAGGTCTGGGGCTCAATGGGGATATTCCAAAATGCAAGGGACAGATGGACTGAGGCCTGGGGAGGCTGCCCCAGAGTTCAGAGAAAGAAGAAAAAAAAAAGGGGGGGGGTGTTTCTCTGGGTGACTCCATTGCTGGAAACTTGCCAACTGCATTTTGAGAGCACTGGGCAGAGATACTGTGCCATTGTCAGTGCCAACTTGGACAGGAAGTGATGCGCTGGGTCCCACGGTCCAGAAGCCAGCAGGAGGGGGCGACGGGGCATCCTCAAAGAAAGACATCAATTCTCCAGCCTGGCGTCCCACCTCAGCCTTCCCTCTCCCCGCCTCCACCCATCTCCGTCCACGGAATTAGAATACACATCGAAAATGAAAGGACCACGATTGTTCCTACATGAGCAAGGCAAAGCCAAATTTTACAGAAACGCATAGAATTTTCTACTTAAGAAGAAAGAGAGGGGTTTTTTCCTTATTGTAAAAATTTTTTTAGATTTGGTGCTTTCCTAAGGTTTCTGGGAGAAGACATCATGGGGATGGGGAAAAGACACTAAAAGCATTTGAATATCGTTTCTGTCTCTTTACATCTGTACCCCTGACCATAAATTACAGTGGTTCATTCTCCAGGATTAACAGTCGATGGTTAAATGTCAGCCAGCAGCCTATTGCATAACTAAGAGGGGGGAAATCACCTTAGGAATGATTAAGATAAAACCAAGTGGTGAAGAATTAAATCACTCTCTGCTAGTATGTTCATATAACAGATGTGTCTGCTGCCAACACAGTCAGCATTTTCTACATAAAAGCTGGGATTTTCCCCCTTTGTTCCCTCCACCCCCCCCCAAAAAAAATCTCTTCGTGCTTGTTAAAAAAGACATCAGCTCTTACATTACTTTCTGTTGGTAGTAAAATCCACAGCTTAACCCCGCCAGTAATGTGGTTAAAGCACACATTTTTATGAGCAAAGTACATGTACCCACTGAACACAATAATGCTTTCAAAAAAAAAAAAAAGAACAAGTCTCAAAAGTTCTTCCTACAATCCCATTGTTTTGGATTCACAGGCTGGAAAAACGTACATTTCTGCATGACATTTTCTGAATTTCCACACATTGGGTGGGTCTCAAGGCTCATTCTTCACACTCCCACTATTCATTACTTTCCAAGTAAACCCAGACAGGCCGTTATCAGAGCGGAGGCACTATCTGGGTGCATAAGACCACAGAACCGGGTCGTCTCTTCGCCCACCCCTCCCTCCTGCTCCCCCTGCTGCAAACCCCTGCTGACCCCTGTGAATAAAAGAGCACAGTGGTAGCAGCTACCGGGTGGCTTTTATTCTCCTTATCTCAACCCAAATCTGTAGAATCAGGGAGCGTCAGCTAATGAATCTCCAGATCCTTCTAAAAGGATGATGTGAGCGCCTAGTAATTTTGTTTTGTTTTTCAC
Source organism: Cnephaeus nilssonii (assembly GCF_951640355.1). NCBI lineage: Eukaryota > Metazoa > Chordata > Mammalia > Chiroptera > Vespertilionidae > Cnephaeus > Cnephaeus nilssonii. The sequence goes on along the minus strand of NC_137085.1, from coordinate 45,087,972 downwards.
ACACATGGGAAAGGGGAGGTATGGCTTGGAGACAGTTGGATAATGAACTCAGTCTCTGAAAACAAATGCCAGCCTACTTTCTGCAGAGGAAAAACAACATCATGGGTAGGAACTGTCACATGACCTTGGCATCGGCCTCCCTCACTCTGTCAGGAACTAGAAATGCCCCCGGGTTTGATGGACTGGCTGGAAGAGCCGGCCTCTGTTATCCCCGACTTCTCACTGGGCAGGACGGTCCTCCAGGCAGGATGGTCCAGACATCTGACTGTGAGCCAATAAAAACGGTTTGGTATTCAAGTCAGTCAAGTAATTCAGGACTGGAAGATTGTAATAGTGTTTTGAAGGATAAAAATATATATGGTATGTATAAAACTTTCCATTTTATATGCCTCGTCTAGGGGCATAAGAGGTTTCCTGTATTAAGTACTCAGACTGTTGCCAGACACTTTAAATGCGTTATGCATTATTCGATCTGTTCCTTACAAAGAACCCAGTAACAAATTGCCTCTGTGTTCATTCTTCAGATGAGGAAACAAATTCTGCGTAAGAGCTGAAAATGCTGACTGTGTTGGCAGCAGACATATATGTCCTATAAATATACTAGCGGAGAATGATTTAATTCTTCACCACTTGGTTTATCTCAGCCACCATTGCTAAGGTGCTTCTTTGAGGCTTAGGAAGTGACAAATCAGCACACCTAAACTTAGAACCCGAATTCATGCTCTTAACCTGGGATTCCCTTTTGGGATGTACCATGATTACCAAAGGATTTTTAAAAACAGCTAAAACTCCTCCAAACTGCCCTGGGAATGCAAGAAATTTCATTGACAAAATTAATGATTACCTCCTTTTTCCAACAACCTTTGTTCCGGCATATGAAAGCCTCACACACCCAGCTTTGCCTCAGACCAGCAATAAGCACCAATATCTTCCTGGCACTGGTTTCAAAGCAATGCGAATATTCAAAAGTGCCTTTCTCTTCAAAGAGTCACCATCCCTGCAGGACAAAATCCAATTCCAAAGCTGCTGTGGCCAACGGACTGCATGGGGCCAGATGCCCCATTATCTTCCGCAGGCCCTGGGCCTCCGAACACAGCCACCTCCCGGCTCCCTCCTGCAGCTGTGTACACAGGCTTATTATACCACAACCCCAGCTTTTGTTTTCTGGCCAAGAGATAAGAAAAACACGGTTGACTGAGATGCCACTGCTGGCAAGGAAATCTCTGATCTACTCCAGAAATCTGAAGTGCATTTCTTCATTGTGAACTCAAGCCGTTTTTACCCTCTTCCAAGATACTCCAAAATCAGCGATTAAGACTGCATTTTAGTCCCGGCTTAACCAGCAAGCTGGATGCCCAGGCCAAGGAGCTAGCGAAGAGTCTCAAATGAGCAAGGCCTAGCTTCTGAGTATCAATTAGACAAGTAGAATGGTGGTTGCCAGGAGCCAGGGGGAAGGGGAAATAGGGATCAGTTGGCATGGGCGCTGAGTTTCTGTCTGGGATGATGAAAAGACTGGAGATGGATGGTAGTGGTGGTTGTACAACCATGTAAATGTACTTAATGCCACTGAATTGTACAGTTAAAATGGCAACAACCACAAAATCATGGTAACATTCAAGTGGATGCTTCGCTTCTTTCCTGAAACCACTCACTTGTGAAGGGAAACGAGACCACGGCGCCTTGTCAAATAAATCACTGAAGATCTTGGGCCCATTCTAGGCACTACAGGGAAGACTTTAAACACAAGTTTTAGGCTCAGCGCTCCTAAAAAAAGGTAGCGCTCTCTCTCAAGTTACTTTCTGATCTGTACACACTGTCTGCCTTAAGTGGTGCCTACGTCCCCTGCGTAGAGGCTTCTGAGAGAACTGGCCGCAGGGGCTCCGGGCAGCCCCCTCACTATTTTACAGTCTGATTACGGACTGAATGCCTGTGTCTGTCCCCCTCCCAAAATTCGTGTGAAAGCCTTAACCCCCAATGTAACGGAAACCGCGGGTCTGGCCTTTGGGAGGTAGTGGTTTAAATTCACTACCTTCGGGAGAAAAACAGTTTCCACAATGACTCTCGTCAGCATGCACGGTGGGCACCACAGCTCAGGTGGGCATGTAGACAGGTGCTCTTCTCTCTCCTGGTGTCACCATCTAATACGGTAACAGTCTGGCTCACACAGACACGCGCACACTTCCTGGGCTATGTCAGAGGGATAACCGAGGAGAGATGCCAAAAGGCTGTCAAGGTTCAGAAGGAAACGGTCTGCGGTCCGCTGCCGGCTCCTTTTTCATCGCAGACAAATAAAAGCTTCTCGCTGAAAGGACATCAGCGCTGCGGCTGCACTCCCGCGGACTACTGATGGGCGCTCTACTTTCATCACCTGAGCGAACCAAGAGCTGCATCTCAGATGACCGAGTCCCCACAATCAAGGCTCTTCATCCAACTCTCCAACTCAAAAGAGTTTCATTTTGCAATTATTGACCTATTTAATCCTTTTTTTTTTCATCCCTTAAGGTTACATGTTCTGACCTGGAAGCCAATCTTAATCCCCAAAGTGAATAATTAAGTCCTTCTTATCCATGGTTCTGGCATCCTGTTTGCCCTCTTTGGAAAAATAAGTAAATAATAAACCTTGAGTTAGAAAACTCTGACTTTTACCAACGTAGCTCAGTATACTTCTTTTGAATTACATAAAATTCTGATTGGTTTTCTTTAAATTTTGAATAGTTCATTTTCAAATGTCACTGCAAAATTTTTTTGGTTAGTATCAACCCCAACAATAAAATAAAAAACCTGATCCTCACAAACACAAAAATATGTTAGAAAATCCTTAACAATGAGAATAGTAGTTCAATTAAAACATGAACAGATGGGCAGGTCCAGAGAACAGAAGAGTCAGGAGATGAAAACAAAGTCTGTGGGATTTGGTACATGATAAAGGGATAAACGGATGATCAGATAAGTGGTTGAGAGAACCAGTGGCCATCTTTTAAAAAGTAAATTGAGATTCCCTACTTACTAAAATTAATTTGAGATAGATTAATAATCTACATATATGAAAGGCTAATATGCTAAGTGTCCAACCGTCCAATCGGTCGCTATGACGCACACTGACCACCATGGGGAAGATGCTCAACACAGGAGCTGCTGTGACACGCACTGGCCATTTACAGAGAAACAGCACCGTGGACCTGGCACCCACAAAGCAACACTCGGCTTCCCCCAAGTGGGACACAAGCCCTGCCACCACCCCGGAGCAACAGCCCACCAAATTGCAGCCGACGCTGCCAAGACCTCATGGTGCAAAATGCGGCCCACAGCCCAACCCAGCCCAGATACAGTCACTATGTTCGTCCGGTCGCTGTGTCCGTCCGGGTAATGACATCACGTAGCAACACCCAGCTTCCTCTCCCTAGTGACTAGCCTCCTTGGAGTTTCTTCAGCCCAGGAACACGACTTGCTTTATAGCCAGGTGCAAACATTTTACACTTTAACCAAATGTCTCTGAAGCGTTTTCGTGTGCCTCATCTCATTTGATCCTCTCAGAAGTCCTAGAGTAGGTAGATAGGAGACTTGGTGGAATCCTATTTTCTTTTCATTAGCTGGAAAACAGAGATTTAGAAAGCTTAGAAACTTGACCTGACTGAAAAGAAATAAGAAATGGTGGACCTTGAAAATGACTTCAGGTTTTCTCAATGCACAGAATATAGTCAAACACTGCTACAGTTAAATATTTTACCCTTTATTCTCCCTGCGTGATCTACAATAATAATCTAGATCGTGTTGATATTTACTGATGTGTTGCTGACAATTACCTGAAAGAGAAGTTGGGGTGCTTCACTGGGCTGGAAAAAGTTTAGCTACATCAGAAAGCAGGTCTTAAGTAAGCAAATTTATTCTATCCTATCTAATAAAAGAGTAATATGCAAATTGACCATCACTCCAACACAAAAGATGGCTGCCCCCATGTGGTCAAAGATGGCTGCACCCATGTGGACACAAGATGGCCGCCACAAGATGGCCAGCAGGGGAGGGCAGTTGGGAGGGACCAGGCCTGCAAGGTAGGGCAGTTGAGAGGGACCAGGCCTGCAAGGGAGGGCAGTTGGGGGCGATCAAGCCTGCAGGGGAGGGCAGTTAGGGGTGACCAGGCCGGCAGAGGAGGAAAGTTGGGGGCGACCGGGCCTGCAGGAAAGGGCAGTTGGGGGGGGGGGGGACCCAGGCCTGCAGGGGAGGGCAGTTAGGGGTAACCAGGCCTGCAGGGGAGGGCAGTTAGGGGCAAACAGGCTGGCAGGGGAGCAGTTAGGCATCAATCAGGCTGGCAGGGGAGTGGTTAGGGGGTGATCAGGCTGGCAGGCAGAAGCGGTTAGGGGCAATCAGGAAGGCAGGCAGGCAAGCAGTTGGGAGCCAGCAGTCCTGGATTGTGAGAGGGATGTCCGACTGCCCGTTTAGGCCCGATCCCAAACAGGCAGTCGGACATCCCTTGAAGGGTCCCAGATTGGAGAGGGTGCATGCTGGGCTGAGGGACACACACCCCCGTGCATGAATTTCGTGCACTGGGCCTCTAGTTATATATAAAAGGCTAAGTTGACTCATGCATGCACGATACATATAAAGCTCTCGCTGGTGCCAATCGCACGCGTGTGTTTTGTTTGTCATTGTCGATCGTGAATTTGGTTGACACTTCCATTATAGAGAAAAGGCGAATAGTGATATTAATATATTTCTTCTAATTAATTTCCTTTCAAAGTGCACAAATTCATGCACCAGGCCACTAGTTTAAATATAAAAACTGAAACCAAAGAAGTGTCAGAAGAAACTCTGGACAATTAAAAAATAATTTTAGAATGGGGAAGGCCTTTATGGCATTAAATTTAAAGGCTTTAAAATAAGAAGCTGATAAATTTGTCTACATGGAGAAATGCAACATAATCCAAGACAAAAGATGAACAATACATTCTTACCATAGGTAAGGGTACATTTCCTTATACATAAAGTGACAGAACTTGATCGCTAACAGCCCAATAGCAAAGGACAGAACAGTTCACAGAAAGGCTCTTAATAGATTCATGAAAAGATGCTCACCTTCCTATGAGAAATGCAAATGAACACCACAGGATTTACCATTTTTCACTTATCCGATTTGCAAAGATTAAGAAGTTTCCTAACATCCCATGTTGGCAAGGAAGGAGAGTAACAGGTACTTTTTGTACCTTGCTGGTGAGCCCATACATATTAGCACAGCTTCTAAGGAAGACACTGGGGGTGACACCTATTACAAGTACAAATGCAGAGCCTTTCAACAGATAATTCCATATTTAGTTTGTTATCGCATGTGAACGAAAGAATGTATGTACAAAGTTATCCCTTGCAGCACTGCTCCAAATAGCAGAATCAATAAGAAGCCGATTTAACAAAATATGGAGCCTTTAAAAAGAAATACTATGCTGCTATGTTTAAAACTATAAAAATAGCCTGGCAGGTGTGGTTCAGTGGTTGGGTCAGGAGGTCTCTGTTATATTCCCGGTCAGGGCACATGCCCGGGTTACAGGCTCCATCCCCAGTGGGGGAGGGGTGTGCAGGAGGCATCAAATCGATGTTTCTATCTTTCTATCCATCTCCTTTCCTCTATCTAAAATCAGTAAAAATCTATAAGAAAATAATCTAGACATGCCAAATCTCAAAAAATGTGTATACCTCTAAACCTCTCTCGGAAGCTGCCAGCAATGCCCTCTACCTACCAAGGTAAGAGACCAAGAGAGGCCACCAGGAAAGAGAACCCCATGGGATCCAGGAAAGAAAAATGAAAAGCACCTCAGGGTTGAGGAGGACAGTTCCAAAGGGATGCCTTCGGGAACTGATCAAACAGATAACTGCTGCTCCTTCAGGTGACAAACTCAGTTTGCTAATAAACTGGTTGTGCGGTTTCTAAAGACTCACAGTGAAATTCCCAATCCCAGTCCTAACGGCTGAGCCACAGCCAGGGGAGAAGGGCGCCGGGCATAACCTCGTGTCGCTTCCTCTCCTAGGTCCTGCCACTAACATCACCACAGGCTGCTGACATAAAAGTCCAACACTTATTAGAGTCAGTAACTCAAAGTTGGCCAACTCAGAAATAGGAAATTCTACACATTTTTGCAATCTATGTGACAGCACTTGCTAAGACTGTTCAAATTCTAAGGAGAGTTCTCCAAAAATTTCAAGCAGAACTAAAGTTCCAGGAAGACGGTTAAGCCTATGGCTTTGAATACCCCCTAAAATTGCCCCCATCCGAAAAGCACACACTAGGATATCCATTTGTTCAGACTGAACACCCTGCCATTAATTCAATCCTTTTGGGGTTTAGCCAACAATTCCTTGTATTAAACAGTGGCAAGAAATTCTTTCAATGGGTATTATGTTAGAAATGAGGGTCCTTGGGTTTAAGAAGCAAGAGTTTGGGATTGACAGTAACAATTTACAAGTATATTAATACAGGTCTAAGTGTAATTCAATCAAATAAAAGCCTACAGAGAAATAGAATACCCAAAGTTACTGTTTCAGAACACTGATCAAACTAGTAAGTTGCATACTACCAGAAACAATGGTGCTGACCCTCGCTGAAGTTCAAAAGAAAACCAGCTATAAGCTAAGACAAACAAATCTTTCATAAACCACTTACAAAGGTTACTTATAGGGTCTAACAATAAAAGACTGTTGTTGTCAAAAATGAAAATAACTACAGAACAAGTTTTCACCCAGTGAAGGCTGGAGAAGGGGGAAAGGAGGGGAGGGTTGTATGTTTACCGACATACTGAAGCAGAGAGTCACTATCACAACTGAGCATAAAACAGTTTTTGGCATCCTAACAGCCAAAGCAGAAAAGGAAATACGACTTATACAACTTACATAACTGGGGAAAATAACAAAAAGTCCCTGTTCATCAAGGAAACAAATGTTTTCCTAACAGTGAACTGAAACATACACTTCCTCACAGGAGGGGTTCTGAAGGTCTCCTGAATCATTCCTTCACTCAACCACCAATATCTATCAAGTCAGCGCCACCTATCTTTCCAGAGCCCGTCCTAGGAATTTGGTAACCATCAGCCAATAAACCAGATAAAGATCCCTGCCCTGGGGAAGCCCGCAGGTACTGCTGCAGCAGATGGACAACACACACAACAGGTAAATTACACACCATATTGTTATGCTATGAGACAAAAGAGGAGGAAGGGCTGGAAAAGGGAGATCAGGAGTAGCAGAAGGCAGACTGTACTTCTGAATTTTAAGGTATTGAGACAATTGACAATTGACACGCCAGTAAGGACGAAGAGTAAATCTGGAGATGAGATTGCTTCAGGCAAAGGCCCTAAGGGGAAGCATTCAGGTGTGTTTGTGGAAGAGCAAGGAGGCCAAACCCCAGAGGGGGAGGGAGAGGACAGGGCGAGGACAGGAAGGTAAGAGAGGAAACGAGGGAGCAGCTCATGAAAGCCAGGGAGTTCACTGTGAAAACGTTTCCCCTTGTGGAAATGGGAAACCAGCAGAGGGTCTGAGAAGTGCCACCATCTGACTTCTGATTTCAAAGGGTCATTGTTGAGAACAGACTGCCAGGGCAGAAGCAGGGGAACCAATTATGAGGCTATCGCAGGAATGCAGGTGAGCAAGGGTGGTGGCAGTGGAAAGGGGGGGAAGGAGGCAGATTCTGGATATATTTCTATGGCACAGTCAACAGGATTTGCTAAGACTGGAGGTGGAGTGTGAGAGAAAGAAGAGTGAGGATGAGCGTACCGTTTTTGGATTCCATCATCCATCAAGACAGGGAAGACTGTGGGAAGAATGAGACTGGGGAAACCAGGAACTGTTCTGGCCATGCTGAGTTTGAGGCGCTGTCAGACATCCAGATGACGATATGAGCAGGAATGTGGACATGTAAGAGTGGAGTTGGGGAAAGAAGTCAGGGCTGGAGAAATAAATGTGAGAGTAACCAGAATCGATAGTGACTAACGCCATGAGATGGGATGAGGTCACCAAGGGAGTGTCTACAGAAAAAACAAAAAAATCAAGGACGGAGCCCTAGGGTCCTCCAAAAATCAGGGAAATGAAGAACCAGCATAGGAAACTGAGGCGTGGCCAGTGAGCCAGGAGGCGAACCAGCAGGTGTAGAAAAAGTTAACGTGATCACGCTTTACATTATCCATCAATAACAGCAAAAGGAACAGCATCAAGTCGAACCACGTTCAGAGAAGATGCTTCTACGGGAAGCTACTGCACAGCTGTCCAGGTGTTTAGCTTTGGGTCAGTTCTGGCTAGATCACCACAGCCGTCAGCACCAAGGAGGAGTCGGAAAGGAAAGGCCAGCGCAGGCCGGAGGCTGGAGGTCAGGAGAGCACAGGCAGGCACACACTGCGGCCTAAGCAGAGCAGAGTTTGGAGAGTCCGCTGGGTTAGATGCCAAAGTGGCTCCCTGGGAAACACCAACTCCAAATCCAAAGTTAGCATGCCATCCCTTCCTGACCTGCCCCTGCAGAGGTGCCCATTATAGCACTGGCTTCTGCCAGTTCAACCCCACCTGGGTCCCAGGCCTGGAGCACAGACGCCCTGGCACACCAGGAGCCCCTCCCTCATTAGCAAAAGGGCCCTGAGTCTGAGTACAAGGGACAGAGACCCCAGCATCCCCCTGAGCACACAATAAAGGAGATAAGGGGAGCACACAAAGGAGTGTTATCTGGTATTCATTCTCTCTCTCTCTCTCTCTCTCTCTCTCTCTCTCTCTCCTTCATATGAGCACGGCCCCTCTTAAAATTTTCAAATACACCAAGTAAGCATGATATATATATTTATATACAGCCTTGTTCCAAAAAGGGCTTCAGGCAAATCTTAAAACTAGATTGGCAGAAACCGGTTTGGCTCAGTGGATAGAGCGTCGGCCTGCGGACTGAAAGGTCCCAGGTTCGATTCCGGTCAAGGGCATGTACCTTGGTTTCGGGCACATCCCCAGTAGGGGGTGTGCAGGAGGCAGCTGATCAGTGTTTCTCTCTCATCGATGTTTCTAACTCTCTATCCCTCTCCCTTCCTCTCTGTAAAAAATCAATAAAATATATTTTTTTAAAAAAACAACTAGATTGAACTATATTGACCTTAATTTTAAAATCAGGAAAGAAAATATCCAATTCAGAACAAGGGAAAGTACAATGGAATCGTAAATGAGGCCTCAATTAGTCTGCAAAAAAGATACCGTAACGTCCAACATGGCTGTTTGCCAGTGGGATATAAATTTGGCCAAATATTGAAATCACAGTTTCTTACAGGACACACACTGTTCAATCAATCAAAAGTCTTACAGGACTCACACTGTTCAATCAAGAAATGTCCCAGCGTCACTCCACCCTACAGCAACTTTTCTAATGATTCTTCTAAAAGGGCTGCTGAGAGACACAAAGGGGATTGGGAAGCGGGAGTTTCCTGTGGCTGCTTCTTACACGGTTCCCCATCCTCAAAGATCACACGTACTAACTCCACAGAAGAAATCAGAGGGAAAGGAAGTACGGCATTCCACGTACCCAATATTTCGATGGAACAAGTGTGTAAAATCAAGTTTTCGTTAATAGCTGGGGCAGGTCAAGTGTGCAGAAAGAGCCCAGAATGTAGCATTCAACATCGCCAATGGAGGGTTGGTCCACCTACTGTAATAGGCAGCCAAACAGAAATTCTGACATTCACATCAAAACTGCTGAACCTGCCCGGCTGGTGTGGCTCAGTGGTTGAGCATCGACCTATGAACCAGGAGGTCACAATTCGATTCCCGGTCAGGGCACATGCCCGGGTTGCGGGGTCAATGCCCAATGTGGGGCATGTAGGAGACAGCCAATCAACGATTCTCTCTCATCATTGACGTTTCTATCTCTCTCTCCCTCTCCCTTCTTCTCTGAATCAATAAAAATTTATTTTTTAAAAAGATTCTGATTTTGTACTTTTTGCTATTGTTAGTCCTTATCTGAGGATATTTTTCCATTAACTTTTAGGGAGTGGGAGGGAGAGGAAGAGACAGAGAGAAAGAAACATCATTTTGAGAGACACATCAATTGGTTGCCTCCTGCATATGCCCGGAGCAGGGCCAGGGATTGAGCCTGGAACTTAGGTACGTGTCCTTGACTAGAATCGAAGCCAGAAACCTTCAGTCCACGTCCCAATGCTCTATCCAATGAGCCAACCCAGCTAAGGCTGATTTTGTACTTTTAAATAGTAAGATAGACATTTCCCAGTAAGGATATTAGCAATAGCTCAGCAATTTCACTTTTGGAAGAAAACATACCAAGGCATATTTACTGGGCCCTAATACATTTTAATTTCACCAAAAGACCTCCATTTCTCTACCCTTCTCTTGACAGAACCATCTGCCTTTAGTTGGCAGCCAAGACCCTACTAATTCAAGTGGTAAAACAAACAAAAAAACAATGACCAATGAGATAGCAGTAATACATGAAAAATCAAGAACTAAAAGTCAAGAAAGTAAGAAGAGTAATTTCTTGATTGATTAAAATACAGGCCTAGACCTTTGAGAAACAATGAGTGGAAAGTTACCAAATTGCGGGCACAGCTTTCCAGCTCATAAAAGATTAATCAGTCCTGTGTACAAAGATTAGACCCTATTTTCCATATCTAGGCAGATTTCTGAAGCATAACCTTTTCAAAATAAACCCTGAAATACAGATTTAATCAATTCTAAAAACTGTTTCTGCATCAGCATACAGGCCATTAAACCTCTGAATTAAATATAGGGTGCCACTGTGGCAGATTATGTTGTTTCAATTACTTGCTGCCCTCCCCATAGAGGATTATACCTCCCACTGTCATGTGACAGTGTCCCCAGGTGGAAGAATTATTCTACTTCCCTACTTCACCGCTGGGCAGGCTTAGCCAAATGACTTGGTTCAGCCACTGGTCCTTTCTTTTCTTACCCTTGGCTACTCCCAGGAGAGTATGTCCCAGACGGGGGTGGCCCGTTCAGCCTGGATCTAGAGTAAAGAAGACTCCTGGAGCAGAGCCACAGCTATCATGTAATATGAACAAGAAACTAAAATGTTGTTTTAAGCCACTGAGCATCTAAGCTTGAGAAATGAAATCAACACGTTACTTTTTAAAATGTTCTAATGCTCCACGGAGTCATCAATACCTACAGCAGCCTAATGAAGGTAGATGGACATGTAGGTCTCACTGCCAGTGAATTTTCAGGCTGCCCATCTGCATAACAAATATAATAAACTGAAAATAACACCTCCCTTTTTCTAATTAAAGTTTCTGCCTTACAAATACATGCTTTAGGGGAAAGGGGAAACTTTAAGTTACTGACCTTTGGAAGACCTTCTTGAGAACAATGGTAGGTTCAAAGAAGATAAAGTTCAACAGCTCACCGTCTCACAGTCCCGTAATTAATCTCTAACTGATAGGGGGATAAAACAAGAATCAAGGTTATAAATTTAACCTGTACACCAGTCTCACAGCAAAACAAGGAAATGTAACTGCCTGGGATTTTATGGGATGTAGAGATCATCCCCCCAAAAAAGCCGAGGTTCATTTGAGCTTTTTACTGTTAGTCCCTGCCCGGGAGTCTTACTAATAAGATCTGATACAAAGGTTTTCCAAATGATCGGTTAAAACAGAGCTTGATGAAAATGACTAGAACTCTCCATTTCTTTTCTGGAAGCCAAAGAAAAGCAATACCCTGAGATAAGACTCCTCTCATAGCTACTCTGATGAAACACATAAAGTCATTGAAAAGTTAATTTCTGAAGGAAAAGCATTCAACACCACCTCTCGCAAATGTGCGCTCGGTCTTGGCACGCTGGAAGTCCAGAGGAGCTCAGAAACTTACTAGGCTCAAGCTGAAAGGTTGTCATCCCCAGAGGCTGAGGTGAGAGGCTGTTTTCAGCGGGAGGAAGCAAATGGAAGGCAGGCCCAGTGGAAAGGTGCCTCGCGAGAGGTGAAGGGCAATGCTAAGAAATCCCATACAGGCATCTCCAGACCTTGGAAACGGTAAACCTACAGTTTACCCAAGAGACTGGGAGGGGGAGAATGCTACACTCTGCTTTGAATCCGGGGCCCAAGGTTCTCTCCACCAGCCTTAGCAAGCCCGGAATAGAGATCAGAAAGGCTATGTGCACTGCTAAGGTTCAACTCAAGTTAGGAACAGTATTTCCTATCCTCTGAAACAAAGTTATACCCAGGAGATGTGACTCTCCATGTATTTGGGAAATTAGTCCATAATCCCCAAAATGGTACAAAGTAACAGCAGCTCCCTCCACAAGACTAGTTCGTGGCGGATCTTGGTAAAAGCAGAGTTCAGGGAGACTCCGCAAGAAATCAGGGTCAAGCTGCTGGGGTGTCCTGTTTGGAAGTAGACATCAGACTCTGATGTGGTTGGGAGGGAACAAAGAATTTCTGGGGAATTCCCCGACCCCCTGCTCCAAATACTAGCTGGACAAAATGGGAGGAAGCCTACCTTCAGCAGGCGAACATGTGGTAAAATGGCAATCTTTTTTTTTCTTCTCACACACGTTTCCCTTTCCAGAAAAATCCACCTGTCCTTAACCTTGGCTTCTTTGTTTGCTACCTAATCCCAACCTCCCTGGCCACAGCTAACTGGACCATAGGGGGGAAATGAAGCCAATCAACAGGGAGGGAGAGAGGGCTAGAAATTTTTTTATATATATATTTTATTCATTTCAGAGAGGAAGGAAGGAGAGATAGAACATCAATGATGAGAGAGAACCATTGATTGGCTGCCTCCTGCACGCCCCCAACTGGGGATTGAGCCTGCAACCCGGGGCATGTGGCCTGACCGGGAATCGAACTGTGCGTGACCTCCTGGTTCATAACTCTCTATAAAAATAAAAGCATAATATGCTAATTAGACTAGACAGTCGAACGACCTTCCGGACAAAGCCACAGCTGCGAGGGCCAAGCCCCTTGCACAAATTTTGTGAATCGGGCCTCCAATAAGGTATAAAAAAGGAGTTAGGCTTGAAATGGGAGGTCATGGTAAACAAAGGCTGGGCTGCCATTGTCTACCACATGTGAGCTGAAGCAGAGAAAGAGGATCTCTGCAGAAAAGCCGAGGAATGGTGCAAATGCTGGAGACGCGACACCATGAGTGCCCCCAAGAAATCATAACTCAGGCCCTAACTCCCCAATGCCCAGGAGGACTGCCGGCTACAACACTGTAGGGTTTCACTGGGTTCCTCCCAACAAATTCCTTATTGTTGATGCTGGTATGTTTAAGCCAGTTTACATGAGTCTTTCTCTTCTCTTCTTTCTTCAGCCAGTAAGCCTTATTGGTTTACTTATTTTAAAATGCTTGATCTTAATAAACTTTCTAAATTAGGAATAACATACATACAGTAAAATACGTAAGTCTTAAATATTTATCATGATGAATGCTTAAAATAAACTTATCCATGTCATCAGCAACCAAGTCAAAGATAGAGAATATCATCGGCGTCCCAGCACACCCCTCATACCCCTGCCCCGTCACGACATTCCTTGCACCACCTCCTGCTCTAACTTCTGTTACCATCACTTATTTTTTGCCTCTTTTTGAGCTTCATAGAAATGATTCATACAACATGTACGCTTGTTTCTTACTTCTTTTACTCAGTGTCTAAGAGACTCATCACGTTGTTCTATGTAGCAGTAATTTGTTCTTTTTTATTGCCATTTGGTATTTCATTACATAGCCGTACCACAGTTTATTTACCCATTCATGGATATTTGGATCATTCTATTATGAACATTCTTGTAACTGCTTCTGGTGCTCATATGCACTCATTCCGGTTGGGCATCTAGGAGCATAAGTACTGGGACATGGGATATGCATTTGTTCAGCTTTATAGATTAGTCCAAATACATTTCAAAGTAGTTCAATCAATTTATACTTCCACCAGCACTGTATGAGAGTTTGAGCTTCTCTGTATCTCCGTTAATGGTTGGTTATGTGTTTTTTAGACATCTGTGTGAATATATCCTATATAATAAAAGGCTAATGTGCAAATTGTCTCCCCACTGGAAGTTTGACTGGGAGCTCGACGAGGGGGCAGGGCCAGCCAGCCAATTGCCTGTGGCCCCTCCCCCCAGCCAGCCCCATCCCCAATCACCCCCCTACCCAAATTGGGGCGGGCTGGCTGGACCCCACCCATGCACAAATTTGTGCACTGGGCGTCTAGTGTGTGTGGGTGTGTGTACACACACACACACACACACACACACACACACACACACTGGCATTTTAGAGTCGTTTTAATTTTGCATTTTCCTGATTTTTTCTCTTTTTAAAATTAAGGTTTTTTGTTTGTGTTTTGGTTGGTAGCTGTTCTTTACATATTCTGCACAAGTTGCTTGTTGGATATAAGGATGACAAATATATTCTACTTTGTGATTTGCCTTTTCACTCTTTAATTTTTACTGCTGAATGAAAGTTGTTCATTGTAATGAACATGAGAATAGGGAAAATAGTACATGTTGCTATGAGAAATAGACTCAATCCTCTTGGTCTATACAGCCACTGATTTATGGGAAAGTTAACTATATAGGACCGGGCCTATGTATAGGCCCTAGACTACAATTACAATGTTACCATCCTCACTTCCCCAAAGCTTCAGATACAAGGACTCACCAACTTAACCTGCGGTTTATCAAGGGAATTTATGCATTATATCCTGGAAACATTGTTATAAATAGCGAAGGATTTGCAACACCAGCCCTTAAAAGCCCCATAGCATACTTTCAGCACAGCTCAGCATAACCAGCAGTTCTGTAAAGCATTTCCCAGAAGACATGTTGCCAGAGCCAAGTACCCAACACCTCCACAACTTCCCAGCAATGACCAAGATCCCATTATTCTAAACAACCAGCGAAAGTTTCCTCGGCAGGAGGGGCAACAAGCTTCTCTTCGAGTGAGCAGATTTCAACAAAGTTTGGGTCAGGCTCACACACATTATCTATTACCTCATTGATCCTCTCAGCTCCTCTGGGCACTGTCTCTCTCCTCATAACCATGTTACGGGCAGAGAAAGATTATTATGCTCAGCCAGGACGGTGGGAGAGCCTGAAGAGAAAGCAGAAGAGTGGTAGCACTTCATGGACTTGGGGTTTCCCCCGGGCCCAGGCCCCTGAGCCTGCCTTTGCCCTTTCACATGTCCCCAGGGTTCTTCTTCCATCGACTGTGGGCTACCTGAGATCACAGCCCTTTCTCTGGCCGTAAGCAAACAGACAGCTCTTTTAAGAATTTTCCTCCCAGGGAGTTTTACAGTCAGGAAATACTATATCCTGGATGTCCCTTGCTTTATCTTCCCTCCCTGCTCTCCCTGTCCCTTTTCTCCTCCTCCCCCCAAGACACAAACACAATGGCTTAATGATATTAATGTTTCTTTTCAGGCAGAAGCAAAGGAACACATGCCTGGCAGGAAGCAGTAGAGTTAAGAGTCTAGAGCTCCAGAGTCTACCCACTGCCCTATATTGAACCTCCTCCCTTCAATATGACCAGACTAAAAGTCACGGTTAGAAATGGGGAAGAAATGGGGAAGAAAGAGCTCTTCTGGGTCCCTGAGGGTCAAGGAGAGAAAAGGAGATGCTCGGGATGAAGCTAGATTTGGCATCTTCAACCCGGCCTGGGGCCCAGGCAGACGTCACATGTGACTCAGAGCGGTTTGTCAGGACTCTGAGCAGGTGAGCACAGGTATTCGGTCAAATAGGATGTAAGGCCAGAGGTTTACAACACCTTTTTCTTTTAAAGAAAATGGATGATTCACAAACTATAAACTATATAAACTTCAAGCCCCTTAAGCAGTATTTCCTGCCTTTGCAAGGAAAGTTGAGCAGGAAAGAGTGACAGTTTTTTCCATTGCACTAAAGCAAATACTCTCCTGAATCATTGCGGCTGACTAAGAGTCCTCAAGGTCTTCTTACTCATTCTTGACTTCAAGAGGTGAACCGTTGGCACACCCTTCACTACAACCACAGACCTGAGCCGGGCACGGGCACTGTTTCTGGGTGAGATGCCTTGGTTCTCTGGACAGCGTTGAAAAGCTCTATGAGCACATGGGATTCCGTGAAAGGAAAACCGAGGCCTTTCCAATTATGTTTTCCTGGTTTGCATGAGCATCCAAACAGTGGCCTTTTCTTGCCTGGGGTTGGCTAAAAGAACTCCCTTCCTATCCACCCGCCACCCCTCCCCCCCTCAAAAAAAAAAGGAGAAACAGTCTCTTTCTCTATTAGCCTAAAAATTGATTAAAACTCTCCTGAAGCCCTAGCCAGTTTGGCTCAGTAGATAGAGCGTTGGCCCATGGACTGAAGAGACCCGGGTTCGATTCTGGTCAAAGGCACATACCTTGGTTGCAGGCTCCATCCCTGGCCCCAGTCGGGGCGCACATGCGGGAGGCAACCAATCCATGTGTCTCTCTCACATCGATGTTTCTCTCTCTGTGTCTCTCCCCGCACCTATCATTCTATCTAAAAATCACTGGGAAAAATATCCTCGGTGAGGATTAACCAAAAAAACAAACAAACAAACAACTCTCCTGAAAAAAGAATACACTGAATTTGGGGAGGATAACTTACAGCACCCTCATGGCTCTAAGTTCACACACATAAAACGGTGTGATTGGGGACGAGTGGTGGAGAACAGCAGACTCAGACACACACCTGGCAGGTAGGGCCACATCTTATTAGGACAAATCTCTTTATAACCAAAATGTGTAAACTTCAGCTGACAGAAGCATGGCATTCCTGCCAGGTTGCCATGCACTGGGCACCAGACCACCATGACAGCTGGTGAATCTAGGCCTTCATGCAGCTGTGGCAGCCTTAGTATATGCTGCTGATGAAATTACATTCATTCAACTACCACCTGGCCAATCCATAAAAAGGCTATTCCTCAGGACTCTGCACTGTGCCTCCCACCCACACTGCTTCATTCCCAGCGTTATGAACAGTTCTCAGATCCCACAACTTCTCCCCTTTCCTCCCCACTCCCCCTCCCCCGCAATAAAAATCTATTAGAACACAAGTCCATTTGATTTTACTGGAGGAATAACCATAAATCCCCTCAACTTAAAAAAAAATGTTTCAATATACAAAACTTTCCTACCAGTAACTATTTGAATCGCTTCTCCCACTTGCTACTGAAACCCTGCCAAGGCTAAGAAACTTAGTAAATAAAGTTCAATAATTTCTCTCCCCATCTCCTCTCCCCTTGAAGGGATTCAGCAAACGGGACTCCCACGCGTGAATTTTAATTCTGAACTGAGATCAAAGTGTGGTGTCTCTGGAGAATCTTATTCTGTCCTCAAGGTCGGAAGCCTGGATTCCCCAAAGACACGTTAGGCATGCCCCCCAGGATTTAATCCTGCCACTGTTGTGGGGGGGGGGGCGGGGACAGCACTGGGTGTTAGACTGGTGGGGGTCCGACTGGACCTGGGTTCAGCAACCTCGGTACTTGAGTTCTGGCTAGGAAAAAGTTCAGAACCAAGACTCCAACTACAAGAGAACGTTTATTTACACAATTACAGAGGTAGAAGAAATAATTCCTAGAAGTGGGCTGAGGAAATGAGTTATGGAGGCAAAGGTAGGGTCCTAGGAGCTTGGGAGTGAGGAAGGCAATGGTAAAGTTGTGGTGAAGGGAGAAAGGGAGGGGGAGGGGAGGAGAGAGGGAGGGGGAGGGGGAGGGAAAGGGAAAGATAAAGGGAAAGGGAAAGCTGCAGGCATGCTCTCTGCTCCCGGGAAGAGCGCACTGGGTCCTCCATCCTAAGGGTTTTATGGGGTGGAGATTTTAGGGGAGGTTCCAGGGCAGGATCTCAATAGAATATTCACCAGCTTTCTAGTAGGGAATCTCCACTGATTGACTGGTCAGCACCAGGGCAGGGGGTTATTATCCAATGAAACTGCTCTTGAGGTCAGCTGTGGTTGCTTGTCTGGTTTTGCTGCTTTTCTGGGCCAGGAGCTAAAATACAACTGAGGCCTAGATGTTATCTCCAGGGAGGAAAGGTGGTGTGTGTGTGTGTGGGGGGGGGGGGGGGGGCTGTCCAAACCACATGACCATGGACTTGCTGGGGGAGGAAAGGCCACCCTGGGGGCGAGGTCCCACACTGCAATTGTCCTTTGCTAGGCACCTGGGGCTTTCCACCCCGGTGGCCTTCTGTATAGTCCTTGCTCTGCTCATGTCTGTAGCATCACATGATATGAACAATCCGAGCCCCTAAAAAGGGCTTCTTTTAATTAGGTTTTTTTTTCTTTTTAAATAGGAACAAGCAGCTCTGTTGAGAAGAATCAGTGAGAGAGAATGAGAATGAATGAATTCAACCTTGATTTCTACTTTTGCTCTATTTTTTCATATTTTCCCCGAGGTCAAAGTGAGACAGGCTAGTAAACCAGGAAAACGGAATAGGGAAACTGAGACAGACGGTTAAACGGCCAAGCAGCTTACAGCCATCTAGTAAATCGCAAAAGTCCTATCTTCCCTAACCCAAGGACACTTAAGAGTAAATGATTTATACTTCTCCCCAATCAGAGGGTAAATAGCTTAAATCACCCTACTCAGGGTGACAGTTAACAGAAATCCAACTAGTGCCACTTGCCAACCACACCCAAGGTCAGATGAAGTTAAGGGAATAAACGGCATTTTGACACATTAGCATAAAGTTGATGAATATTCCATTCAGATCCTCCCCAAGACCTTCCCTAAACCCCCAGCCTTTAAGAACCCTCAAAAACTGAAGGTCCAGTCCTAGCCAGTGTGGCCAGTTGGTTGGGCACTGTCCCATGAACCTGGAGGCTGCCAGTTCTACTTCCAGTCAGGGCACGTTCCTAGGTTGCTGGTTCAATCCCAGTAGAGGCCGTGCAGGAGGCAGCTAATCTATGTTCTCACCAGGATGTTTCTCTCTCCCCCTTCTTCTCTCTAAAAATCAATTTTAAAAATCGTTAAAACAACAAAAACCCACAAAGGTCCCAGCTCCCAGCATGCTCTCCCTCCCAGGATCACATCCATGCCTTTCCCTGTCCCCCTCCCTTCCCCACAGGTACGCATCTCCTAAACTCTAAGGGACCCTACAAGGCTCGCAACCAGGGAGCAATGGGCAGTGGCAGCTTGTCCCGGGCCAAACCCTGTCCCCAAGACCCCCTTTTCTCTGACTTCTTACTGAGCCAAAGCAGCCCAGCCTGCGCTCATCTCCCCACCGAGTCAGTCCCTCACCTGTTGCTTCTTCTATCCTAGGCCCTTCCTTGTTCCCGGTCCCCAGCTTTAATAAACATCCTCCGAAAGTCACCTGGACTCTTACTGTGAAATCTTTCCTGCACAAAGTCATGAACCCACACAGGACCTCCGGCTCACAGATTTCAGGGAAGGTGAAGCACGTCACGCAGCTACAAGGTCACCTACCATCCAGATGGCCTGGAAGGCCAAGCCTAGGAGACTCACTCCACCCCAGAGAATCTGCAAGATAGAAGAGTTTGAGAAAGCCCTGGGGGTGAAGCTGCCAGAACCTCTTTGAAATTAAAGAAACTAGCAAAATTCTCGATGATATCGATGTGGCAAAAGCTTTGGAATGTCCTCTACCTGGGACCACAGCCAGGCTCCCAGAAAAGCTTGGAAGTGACATACATCGATCCTACATGCATCTGTGATCACCCCCAGATAATGGGCCCTTTGGCCAAAAAAAAAAAAATGGCACCGCTCTGAAGAGGGTCCGACTGAGCACTTTGAGCTGTTTGTCACAAAGAAGAAACTATGCAACACCTACGGGAGCTGACTGACCCGTGGGGCAGCGGCAGCTTTTTGAAGAACAGGCCAAGGCCAGGCCGCTGGCGATGATGAGGCCACGTTCACAGATGTCAAGGGCTGCCCCCCACAGCTGGCTGGGGCGCGGGCATCCACCGAGTCACCATGTTTCTCACAGACTCCAATACCGGTAAAATCAAGGAAGTACTGTTTCCTGCCATGAAACCGGAAGACAGGGAGGAAAATGTAGCAACTGCTGATATACTGGAAAGCACAACAGCTGGCACTCTGTCTAGAAAATAATAACTGCAAGTCACATGACTCAGGCATCTTTGCATTTCTGCAAAAGATCAAGGACTGGCAAGGGAATTCTTATATGCTGCTAGTCATTTGGCTCTTGCAGCCACCAGGCAGAGAAAAAGGAAAAAGAATGAAGACTTCCTTTTTTTACCCCTTGTTACCAAATAAACCATTTGTCTCTAAAAAATAAAATAAAAAAGGTAAACCAACAAGAACTGAGGTTCTTGTGTGCTTCTCAGGGGACCAGATAATTATAAAAAGGGGGATTAGGATGTCTTCTGAGAGTTCAACTAAGCCCCACTGCTCAATTCCATTAACTAAATGGATTTAAAACAAAACAAAAAATCCAACAGAGCTACAGGCTTCCTGACACTTTGAAATATATAACAGTTTCCAATTAACTGATTGCCGCTGTAATGAAAAAAGCATGGATTAAGTCACCTGCTATGCTCACGCAGAGTACAAACTCACAGGCAATTCACATGTCTAGTGGCTGGAGTGTTTTAATAAGAGCCTCATTGTCAGGCTTCCCCTTCTGTTTTCTCCTTCAGTGCCCCTCCCAAACACAACACAACACACACACACACACACACACACACACACACACACACACACACACGAACACGCCAACAAACCTGAGTTTTCCACCTCTCCATGGCCTGGCCAAGTATAAAATGCTTTACTGAAAATTATAAAGGTAACAAAAAAGAGAGGAAAATCTATAATAAGATAAAAATAAGAGGGTATCTAATAAATACTGTACTGGAAGGCAGAGGGCAGAGGAAGAGAGGGAAGAGGTAATATAACCCCCTTAACAGGAAATTGATAGCTACTGTCAAATTTGCAAAGTCAAGTAGTATAGACTGTGGCAGTTTAACATGAAGGCTGCAAATGCTTTGACGTTCTTCTCATCAAGGGGAGGGTCTATGTTCCCTCCCCTTGAGTCTGAGCAGGCTTGGTGACTGCGCCACCCCACAGAGCCTGGTAAAAGGGAAGTCATGTAACTTCTGAGGCTCAGTCATAAAAGGCCAGGAAGCTTCCCACCTGCTCAGGTGAGGTGCCCACAGCTTGAGTTCACTGTATGTGTCAACACGAAGGGTGTTTGGAATGAGATCAACATTTTAATCGGTGACCTTTGGGTAAAGCAGATTGCCCTCCGTAATCTGAGTGGGCCTCATCTAATCAGATGAGGACACAAAAACGGGCCTCCCCAAGCTAGAGGAATTCTCCAGCAGACGGCCTTTGGTCTTCAGCTGCACCACTGGCCCTCCTGAGCCTCCCATTTGGGAGCCCATGTGGCAGATTTTGAACTTGTCAGCCTCTATCATCACGTGAACCATTCCTTATAATAAGTCAGCTTCTATAAACATATACACATCCTATGGTTCTGTTTCTCGACCGAACCCTGATAAACAGTCATTCACTGCATAACGATGTTTCAGTCAGCACCCATCACATATTCCATAGTGGTCCCCTAAGGTCATAATGGAGCTGGAAGTTTCTTATCACCCAGTGACAGCATAACAATCATAAAGTTATAGCGCAATGCATTATTCATGTGTTTGCGGGTGATGCTGGTGTAAACAAACCTATTGTGCTGCCCATCATATGAAAAAATAGCACATATAACTCTGTATAGTACATAACACTGATAATGATAATAAATGGCTATGTTCCTGGTTTATATATTCATATACTATATTTTTCATTACTATTTTAGAGTGTACTTTTCCTACTTATTAAAAAAAGTTTGCTGTGCCCCCGCCAGGTAGCTCAGTTGGCTGGGTGTCATCCCATGCACAGAAATGGTGTCAGATTCCATTCCCGGTCAGGGCACATACCCAGGTTGCAGGTTCAATCCCTGGATGGGGCACATACAGGAGACAGCCAAACAATGTTTCTCTCTCACATCAATGTTTCTCTCTCTCTTTCTTTCCCTTCCTCTCTCTCTCTAAAATCGATTTAAAAAAAACACAAAACATATCCTCAGGTAGGGATTTTTAAAAGAAAGTTTGCGCCCTAGCCAGTTTGGCTCAGTGAATAGAGCGTCAGCCTGCGGACTCGAGGGTCCAGGGTTCGATTCTGGTCAAGGGCACATGCCTGGTTGCAGGCTTGATCCCCAGCAGGGGGTGTGCAGAAGGCAGCCAATCAATGATTCTCATCATTGATGTTTCTATCTCTTTCTCCCTCCCCCTTCCTCTCTGAAATCAATAAAATATTTTTTTTTAAAAAAAGAAAGTTTGCTGTAAAACTATGCCGTGTTACGCAGCCAGCAGCCTCATACTTTGTCTCTTGATTGCATCACTTTCTCGTGTGCCTGACTTAATCTTGTGTTTTGTACAGTAACATGCTGTTCAAGTGTTTGTAGCCTAGGAACAACAGTTTAGGTGTATAGTAGGCTACCATCTAGGTTTGTGAAGTACACTCTTTGATGTTCGCACAATAAAATCACCCAGCAGACTGTACCCCCATCGTTACGTTATGTCAGGGGTAGGGAACCATTTTTCTGCCAAGGGCCATTTGGATATTTATAACATCCTTCGCAGGCCATAGAAAATTATCAACTTAAAAATTAGCCTGCTATATTTGATCAAACATTTAATTAACTCACCCCTAATGTCTTGGCAGGGCAAGACCAAATAATTTTGCAGGCCTTATGCAGCCCACGGGCCAGATACTCCCACCCCTGCATTATGTGGGGCATGACTATACATGGAGGAATCTGGTGGCCATGTAAGTAATATGACATCTAGGGCCACCATGCTTACATTATCATATGTATATCAATAGTCAACACTGAGCCCAGCCTTCTAGCCACCCCCTGCCAAGGCGTACAAAGCCTTCTTAGATCCAGACCGGCCCATTCACGAGCTAAGTGCCACAGGAACCTCAGACATCATGCAGAGCAAAGGCACCCGGCCAAGCCCTGCCTGAATCCATACTAGCATGAAACAATCGTTTAAGCCACTAAATGTCAAGGTCATTTGTTCAATGCTAACCACCAGAAGACCTAAAAACATAGTCGACAGTTAAGACACTTGAAAAGAGACTATACTCTGAACTACGATCAGAGGAGTGATGGGATTTCGTTTTCATTTTAAACCCTTCTTGGTTTTTTGCATTCTTACAATGTGCAAACATGACTTCGGAAATTTAATAACAAGGTATTATATAACTGAAATTTGCTAAGACAGTAGAACTTAAATGCTTCTAACACACACAAAATACATATGTTGATGATGTGTTAACTAAATGTGTACATATCATCATGATGCACAACTTTAAATATCTTATAATTTTGTCAATTATACCTCAAAGCTGGGGGAAGATTTTTAAAAATTAAAGGAACAATAGTGAACATGCTTAGCACATACTGTGTATCAGGCAGTCTTCTAAATACTCTATGTGTTTTAACTCATTTAACCCTCAAAATAATCCCATGAGAGGGGGGTGATTTTATTTTGCCCATTTTAGACATGGGAAATTAAGGCACAGGCAGGTTCCGTAACTGTACCAAGATCACACATCAAACAGCAGAACCTAGATTCAAACCAGTCAGGCTGGGTCCAGAGCTGCATTTCCACAAAGTGGCTTGTGACTCGTCCAGCAGTCACAAGCCACTGGATGAAGGTGCAGTCTCAAAGGGCACTTACCTGGTCTCCAAGCATGTGGCTGACCACACTTACTACACGTCAAGCACTGCTGGACTGCCTTGTTTCTCCAAAGCCTACCCCAACGGCAGTGCTCTTTACTCTCCACCTGTACAGTTTTCAAGGCCCAAGGTCCCTAAATATCACCCAAATCTCTCCACTCAGCATTAATTTCTCCACCCCCTACATTTCCAGAATGAACCATTTATTCCATCCTTCTGACTCCTACTACAATTCTGTATCTATCTCCCCACTTGCTATGAACTCTGGGAGATTCTTTGCTCTAAACATTTCTTCTATCTTTATATTAGTTTATCTTGAATATCTTCCAGACAAAGAACGGTCGAGAAACAGCAGCAACCCCATGGTCCAGAGTCTATGAACCGTTAATCTCTCCCCTTGAGATGGCTCAGTGGTCTCTTTTCTTTAAAGATACCTGCTCCCTAGCCACTTTCTTTTCCTTTTTCTTTTAAATTTAAATTCTTTATTGTTTCAAGTATTGCATATGTCTCCTTTTTCCCCCCTGGACCTCTCCCCGACTGCTCCCACCCCACTTTCTAAAGACCTCTTTAAAGCTCAGCTCAAGTCTTACTGCTTATGGAAGCCAATCTTAACCGACCAGGCAAGAAAGGCCTCTTTTGACTCAGAACTCATATAAGCATTCCGTATCTGTTAAGTAAACTAAACACTCCTATGTCACATATAAGAATTCTGCCTAAGTGGTATTGTTAATTTTTATACAGAATTTCTGATCATACTTAATGGTATGATTCTTATATCACCCAAAGCTCCTAGCTTCGTACCTTTGCAAAAAGCATCCTATAAAGAAAAATACTACATGATTAGTAAGTGAGATTACAACAAAGTCACATTTACACTATTTATCAAGAAGATATCAGGGTCACTGGCTGGTGTGGCTCAGTGGTTGAGCATTGACCTAGGAACCAAAAGTCTGGGTCCAGAGCTACATTTCCACAAAGATCACCAGGCTCGTTCAGCAGTCACAAGCCCGGGTTGTGTACATGCCCAAGTTGCCGGCTCAATTACCAGTATGGGGCATGCAGGAGGCAGCTGATCCATATTTGTCTCTTGCCAATGTTTCTATCTCTCTATTTCTCTCCCTTTCCCTCCCTTCGTCTCCCGCCCTCTCCCTCCCTCTCCCTTCCCCCCTGCCCCATCTCTCTCTCTCTCAAGTCAATACAACATATCCTCAGATGAAGATTTAAAAAAAGAAAATACAATAATTAATAAATAATACAAGAATAAGCTGTTTTACATACAACTGTAAAACTACTTTTGCCCCACCCTATATACCAGTAATACTACAAAATTTAACACACATTTCCAATGTTGGGTAAATTATTAAATGAAAACATAACCATGACATTGTGGACCTGTATAGGAATTAAAAGTCATAAAGACTGGAACAACATTAAGATATAGTGTTAAGATACAAACAACATACAAAATTGAATTTAGGATTATGACTCCATAAAAGTATGAACAGACACGGAAAAGCACTGGAATCGAACACAACGGAAATAATCAGTCTGCTGAGACCGATTAATATGGGTCACCTTTTGTCCATTTGCCAAAATCTCCTTAAGTCTACTTACTGCTTTTGCAATTTAAAAAGGGATGTGACAGCCCTGGCCTGTGTGGCTCAGTTGGTTGGGCGTCTCCCATGCACTGAAAGATAGCTGGTTCGATTGCCAATCAGGGTACATGCCTGGGTTGCAGGTTCAATCCCTGGTAGGGGGCATGCAGGAGGCAGCTGATCTAGTGATGTTTCTCTCTCACATCTCTCTCTCTCTCTCTCTTCCCCCTCCCATCCCCTCTCTCTCTAAAAATCAATTTTAAAATCTTTAAAAAATAAGGGGGGGGAAGGTAGGACAAAACTCACATGCACTGCTGGTTGAAGTATAAACTATATTGCAATCTGTTTAGCAATATATGCTAAACTGAACACTAGAACTCAGCAATTCTACTCCTGAGGACATTCCCAATACAAATACAAGTGTGTACATGTATATCAAGACATATACTAGAATGTTCAGTCACACAATTCACCGACGACAAAATTTGGAGATGACTCAATGCCCATCAACCCTAGAATGGATAAATAAATTGGGGTAGAATTACACAATGGAGTATTGGCCAGCAATGATAATTATTGAACTACTAGAGGCCCAGTGCACAAAATTCACAGGGGGCGGGGGTGTCCCTCAGCCCAGCCTGCACCCTCTTGCAATCCGGGACCCCTTAGGGGATGTCCGACTGCCAGTTTAGACCCGATCCTGCAGGGACCACTGGCTCCTAACTGCTGGCCTGCCTGCCTGCCTGCCTGCCTCTAACCACTCACCTGCCTGCCAGATCAC
This sequence comes from Cnephaeus nilssonii, assembly GCF_951640355.1. NCBI lineage: Eukaryota > Metazoa > Chordata > Mammalia > Chiroptera > Vespertilionidae > Cnephaeus > Cnephaeus nilssonii. The sequence continues at coordinate 45,061,916 of NC_137085.1, read as the reverse complement.
CCCTAACCCCTCTGCCTGCCTGCCTGATCGCCCCTAACCACCTCTGCCTCGGCCCCTGCCTTCGCAGCTTTGTCCGGAATGCATCGAGAAGGTCGTTCAGCTGTCCGGTCTAATTAGCATATTATGCTTTTATTATTATAGATAGCCATATGCAATGTTGATAAAAAGAAACCATATATAGCCACTTCTTTTGTATTATTAGGCAAAACTAATCTATGGTTAGACTATCCCTTGGGAATAGTGATTAGAAAGGAGCATGAGGGGCTTTCTGCAATAAGGCAGAACACAATGTTCTGTTCCTGGATCTTGGTGCTAGTTATAAGTTTATGTTCATTTTGTAAGTTATTTGTCATATTGTATGTTATAGTTCAATTTTGTAAATTACACTTTAAAAAAAGAGAGATGGCATAAGCCAAGCCACCCACACATGAGGCATAAAATTTCCTGTAACATTTAAAACCAGTTGGCTTCTTTATTTGACTGCAGAGCGGAAGAGAAGTGTGGTGGCTGTTGCGTAATTTACCTAGCTTCAAAATGTGATTTTTTAAAAGCATGCACAAATAATCCAACAAATGCCTGAGTAAAATATGTGTTAACTTTTTACTGAGATCCCTTTGGCTGCCTCTGAATCTGCTCATCCCACAGCTACTCCATTTTAACAGGCCTGGGCTCCCACAACACTCTTCTTTCAGCCAGACTCCTGCCCCCTCCCCCATTCCTTGAATTTCCTTCAACTAGACCTTTTCCCATCCTCCTCCTCCCTGGACTAGGGGATTAATGCATGAGCAGTTTAGTTCATGTGACTATCTGTGAGTAGATGTTGATACTCATGAACCTCTTCTACTGGTCTTTTGCCTGTGATTTCTTTCTTTGGGGCCATTTTGGATGATTTAAAACAAAACTATTTTTAAAATTGCAGTCCCTTTTTCCCCTCTATCATCTCCCCTCCCCTCCCCCTCCCCCACCCCCCACCCCCCCCAACTCACTTTGGCTGAGGCAGAACCTCAACTAGAGTGATCTGTGGACTTGGCAAACTAGGGTGCAGAAAGTGTCCCAAAGCAACCCTGTGGCCTTTGAGGATAAATCACATTCCTAATTTGTGTATTCTTACATATATTTTTTTCATTGATTTTAGAGAGGGGGGAGAGAGGAGAAAGAAACATCAATGTGAGAAATATCAATTGGTGCCTCCAATACCCACCTAGACTGGGGAAGGAACCAGCATCCTGGGTATGTGTCCTGACCTGGAATTGAACCAATTAATGGGACAACTAAGCCACACTGTCCAGGGCTAATTTGTGTGTCCTTAAAGGAGGCATTCACTTCTCCCCTAGGGGATTCTCCTCTATCTTTACACATTTTTTAAAATATATGTTTATTGATTTCAGAGAGAGGAAGGGAGCGATAGAAACATCAACGATGAGAGAGAATCATTGATCGGCTGCCTCCTGCACGCGGCCCACACTGGAGACGGAGCACGTGAGCAACCTGGGCATGTGGCCTGAGAGGGAATGGAACCATGGCCTCCTGGTTCATAGGTCCTCGCTCAACCTCTGAGCCGCGCTTGCCAGGCTCCTTAGACATGTTAATCTTGACATAGGACAGCTCATATTTAATTTTTCTTGCACTGCCTCAGCAGCAGCACCTTCCCCCAAATCTATTAAGAGGAAAAGGACTGAAGGTAACTTCTCAGTTTGCTCAATCTCTATCTTGGGAAAACTTCACCTTACAATGAGAGAGCACTAGGCTGAGGAGGAGAAATGGCGAGTGACTGCTAATGGATAACGGCTAATGGGTATAAGGTTTCTTTTTGGAAAATGTCTGGAATTAGGTAGTAATGATGACTGCATAACTTTGTGAATATACTAAAAAACCCTAAATGGTACACTTTAAAAGGGTAAGTCTATGGCATGTTTATTATATCTCACTTTTTAAAATAAATTAAAGGTGGATGAGTGCCCAACTTTTTTAGAAAAAGATGAAAGGAGCACTAACAGGTCAAGTGCTAAGTACCACCTAAAAATCAAATTGAATAAACTCATGAATTAAAAATGAGAAAACCGGCTCTGATTTCAATCCAGCTCAGAGGTAGGGGACGAGAGCGGGGGGGGGGGGGCGGGGGGGGTAGGAAAGTGAGGCAAGAAACTGCACAATGACAGACCTGCATGATGAACCTCCCTTGTTAGTCTAGCGCTCTCGTCCTAATACAACATTTCATTAATACAAGATGAACCTCCGAGGAGACTACGTGCAGAGAGCGAGCACTGGGGGACGCCAGAAGTTGTTTTTCATGATTAACGCGGCCAAAGCCCTCACCCAGTCACCCCGGCGCAGCAGAGGTCTGGCTGACCTGCCGGACGCACCGCGGAGAGTGGCCTCGGGGAGCTCCGCGCGGAGCCGGCGGAGAGGATGAGCGGGGAGGGGGGGGGGGGGTGGCCGCCTGCGCGCAGCATTCCCTGCGTGTCTGCCCACGCGGCGTGTTCGAGGGGGCGTTCAGGGGCCGGGGCCGCTGAAGAGCACGCGCACCCTCCCTCGACCTGACGTGGCGGATCCACCAGAAGCCCACGCCGTCCCGACCGAGTTCCGCGGGCCGGAGGCCGAGTTCCCACACCCCTCCCCCACCTCCCGGCCCCTCCGACCGCGGCCCGAGTCATCTCCGAGTCGGCTGAGGGCGACTCGAGGCCACCTGCCGCCCCGGAACAGAGATGAAGAGGTCGACCGCCTGCCCTCCCGTGGCGCGGAGAACTTCTCGGGGAGACGCCTCGGAGGGGATCTCCCACCCCATCCCGAGCGGATTAAAGGGCCCGGGGGCATCAAAAGGCCGTGCGCTCCGGCCGGACTTTCCCGCTGCCCGGAGCCAGGCGCGCCGCGCTCCCCTGCCACACGGACCCAGCCCCGCCGCGCAGCGAGCGCCAAAGCCCGGCGACCCCGTCCCTAGGCCCGCTCCGGGGCTGCCCAGGGAACCAGCGAGAGGGATCCGCGGGGCTGCCCTCCGCCCCCGCCACGGCCGCCGTGCGCCCCCGGCGCGCGCCAACTTTGCCCAGTTGGGCGGAGGCCGGGCCGGCGCACAAGTCGGAGCCCGGGCGGCCCGCGCCCACCCCGCGGGGAAAAGGGCGCAGCCAGTCCCCGGCTGCACTCACCTCCGGGCGCTCCTCCGGTCCTGCCGAGCCGGGCGCGCCGCTCCCGGGCTCCGCCGGCTCCGGGACCTCGGAGGAGGGCGGGGCGGAGGGGGCGGAGCCGACCCGCTGCCCAGCGCCAGAATTAAACACCGAAACGCACGGTAGCCACCCGGCCCTGCAAACGCGGCCATGGCGAAGAGGTCGGGGGAGGCTGGTCAATCTCAGACGCCGGGTGAGGAATGCTTGTGGCTGCGTCCCCGAGCTCGGCGGGAGGGAGCCCCAGGCGGGAACCCCGGCTCTGCGAGCGCTTTGTACCCCGGGACGGGCCGGCGGCGGCCTCAGTGCGCCTGCGCGCGGCCCCAAGATCCCCCGAACCCACGAGGCACCTCTGCTCACCTCGCCCGAGGTCCCCCACCGGGCCCGCCAGCCTCTGCACCGCCGGAACCAGGCCGAGGAATTCCCTCCGCACTTTGCTCTGCCCACGTGGGTTTGCTTTTACCCCCGAGGGAGGGAAATAGCCCATCCCCCGCCCCCTTGAAACTTGCTTTTATCTATTATCTCTGACCGGGGGGCGTCCCTGGACGCCCCTGGGGTGGCAGGTTAACACTCCCATCCTGTGCCTTTTACTGCAGCCTTTCACTCCGCTAAGAATTTGCTCTGCGGCGGTGGGGCTGTTTTCTGGCCCGGGGTGAGAAAGGGATTGTGGAGCGCGCAGGGCCCTCGTCTCCTGCAGGTGCCTGAGCGGGACAGTCCCTGGGGCGGCAGCACCCTCCCGCCGTTCTCCGAACCAGCCTCGTGTCTTCCGTGCGTCCGCTCCTGCCCCGCCTCGGGACGGAATCCTCCGTGGAAAGCAGAGGATGCGTGTCCAGAAGGGCGCAGGTGTTGGGGGGACTCCAGAGAAAACGCAGTGCCTGCCTCGGGAACCGATTACCGAACTAGGACGTCTGACACTGGATTCAGAACAATCTCTGGGTGCCGGAGAGACGAGTAGGGATTAAGAGGCCTGGATTTGAGTCTTCTTTCACATTGAAGATGGTTTGAATAAACAGGACGGGAGGAGCGACATAAAAACCAACTGAGACAAAAACCATTAATGCCAGCTCTCTAATCACTGACTTTCTTAAGGGGGACAGAAGGGGGCTCTCCCAAGCTCTCCTGCGGAGCGCACGCCCAGCTGGGCCTTACACACGTCACAACTTTTTGCTAGTAGATTAAAGTGAAGAGTCATCAAACGCCACAAGTTGAAATGCTGGCCTCTGAGGGGGAAGAGGCTGGCAAAATCAATGCTTCTCTGCTTGTGCGTGGCAGAGCACACCTGCAAATTCCTGAAATTGGTGGCCGTTGCCTGTTAAGCGACAGGCAAAGGGCAGCTCAAAGATACTGGGGACAGGAAATCTTATTTTAGTCTTCGCAGGTGTGCCGGCTCACCAGGTAACAGTAAATAAACCTCTGGGCCTCTGCTTCTTCATCTGTAGAACAGGGTGTATGGATTCAGTAGGTCCTTTCTAAAATACCTCCCCCACCCCAGATGTCTATGAAAAACACACACAGCAACTTCTTCACAAGGTGATGAGTGGGGAAGGAAAAATCGGGGGGGGGGGGGAGGGGGGCTCTTGCATATACAAAGTGCCTGCACCCTATATTTCTTCTTCCTTACAGTCAGTAAGCATTTATTTCATAGGCCTTCAAATGATGGCAACTCTAATCAATCAAAAGTATGGCAGACCCAGAGTTTTTAGTGGATTTATATTTGAAAAATCTTCATTTTTCAGTCATTTTCCTATTGAGATACAATTCACATAAATTTACTCTTAAAAGGTATAACTCCATGATTTTCAATTATTCACAAAGTTATGCAACCATCACCACTTATCAGATATAAATAAGGATCTCTTACAACTCGATGATACTTCCAGAACACTGTCAGCACTCCAATATGAAGAAATCTATTACAGTCATTCCCCAGTCCCCCCACCCTCACCTTCAGTCCCAGATAACCAGTAATCTACTTTCTCTCTCTATGGATTTGCCTGTTCGCACATTTCATACAATAGACATCCTTTGGGTCTGGCTTCTTAAATTTAACGTAATATTTGCAGGGTTCACTCATGCTGTAGCATTGGTACTTCATTCCTTTTTATATCTGAACTAGAGGCCCGGTGCATAAAATGTGTGCACTGGAGGGGGTGTCCCTCAGCCCAGCCTGCACCCTCTCCAATCTGGGACCCCTCAGGGGACATCCCTCTCACAATATGGGACTGCTGGCTCCTAACCATTCGCCTGCCTGGCTGCCTGATTGCCCCCTAACCACTCCCCTGCCGGCATGATTGACACCTAACTGCTCCCCTGCTGGCCCGATCACCCCCAACTGCCCTCCCCTGCAGGCCTGGTCCCCCCAACTGCCCTCCCCTGCAGGCCTGGTTGCCCCCAACTGCCCTCCCCTGCTGGTCCAATCACCCCCAACTGCCCTCCCCTACAGGCCTGGTCGCCCCCAACTGCCCTCCCCTGCTGGCCATCTTGTGACATTAAGACATGAGGGTCAATTTGCATATTACCTCTTTATTATATAGGATAATGTTCCCTTGTATGGACAATACCATTATTCACCCATGCATGCATTGATGGACATTTTAGATTGTTCCTACTTTTTGGCTCTTATGAATAATGCTGTTATGAACTTTCATGTACAAGTTTTGTGTAAAACTTGAGTGTATATCTAGGAGTAGAATGTCTTGGCTAAATGGTAACTCTATAATTAACTTTTTGAGGAAGTAAAATTTTTTCAAAGTGGCTATACTATTTTATATTCTCATTATGAGGGTTCTAATTTCTCCAAATCCTTGACAGCAGTTGTTACAGTTATCATTTTGATTATTTATATCCTAATAGGTATGAGGTGGTATCTTCTGGTTTTAATTTGCATTTCCCTAATGACTAATGATGTTGAGCATCTATGCTAATAATAGAGGAATATGCAAATTGTCCAGGATGCCATCACAGTAATGACCGAACAGCAGGCTGCATGGGGCGACAAGGCCAGCAGGGGGGGTTAGTGAGGGACGACCAAATGACTGAATAGCAGGCTGCATGGGGCAACCAGGCCAGCAGTGGGGGCAGTTGGGGACAACCAGGCCAGCGGGGGGGGGGGGGGGCAGTTGGGGGTGACCAGGCCGGCAGGGGGGGACAGTTGGGGGTGACCAGGCTGGCAGGGGGGGCCGTTGGGGTTGATCAGGCAGGCAGGCAGGTGAGCAGTTAGGAGCCAGCGGTCCCAGATTGTGAGAGGGATGTCTGACTGCAGTCAGACATCCCCCAAGAGGTCCCAGATTGGAGAGGGTGCAGGCTGGGCTGGGGGAACCCCCCATGCACAAATTTCATGCACTGGGTCTCTAGTCTTTTCATAATCTTACTGGCCATTTGTATATCTTTGGAGAAATGTCTATTCAATCCTTTACCCATTTTTAAATTTTTATTGTTGAGTTGTAAGAGGTCTTTACTTATATCTGATAAGTGATACTAGTCCTTTATCTGATATATGATTTGTAAATTTTTCTCCCATTCTGTGGATTGTCTTTTCACTTTCTTTATAGTGTCCTTTGAAACACATTGTGTTTTTTTTTAATTTGATAGTCACTAACATTTACGTTATAAGTTAACACAATAGTTTTTCAGACTATAATAATAATACATACCCATTATAAGAAAAAAACTTTGGAAAAATATAAAACAGGATAAAGAAAAAATAACAATCACTTATGGCTCCATCTCCTTAGATATAGCCACTGTTAAGATTATAGAAGATTTCCTTCAGCCCCCTCCCTTTTTTAAACTTTATTTTTATTGTTGACACTATTACAGATGTCCCCATTCCTCTACCCCTTTGCCCATCTACACCCAGCCCTTGCCCCCCTTCCCTCTAGCCACAGGCCCTTTTTTCACACACATTATTTATTCATTTGATATCACCCCCAATGGCCCTGCTCTCTACATGTGGGGTCATAATGAGGACTGTCTTTATGGCAGTATCTCCCATGTTCAGAACCTTCTCCTTTCCCTCTTCCCATCAAACCTAATTTGGCCAGTGTGCATTCCATCTGGATTGAGTTAAGCTAATCTGGTACATTAACAACACATGTCACCACAAGTTATACAAGATTTGCAGTTAAAGAGCATCTGCCCTGGTTCTTTGAGATACTACTACACTATCAGACTACTCGCATGGTGGACCTTCATGTAACGCAGTGAGGTATCTGCTGTACACTAGGAATTGTGTGCAAATAGCAGCAGCCAGCTCCTTGCCTATGAAATGGGAATAACACCACTGTGCCTGCTTAGCCAAATTGCAGTGAGGATCAAACCTTGCAGAGTGAGTGGGCCCGGAATGGGCCTTGGGTATGTTGCAGATAGGAATCTAGACCCGTGAGTGTCCTGTACACCAGGCCCCTAAGGTCCATGGCAGCAAGAAGATCAATCAGGAGAGAGTGAGGAAGACGCCCAGGCAAGAAGTCACCAAAGTCCTACCAGACCTTGGGGGCAGGCCCTGGAAGTAACTTCTTTCCTCATACTTGTCTTCATTTCTCCTTTTTTTTTTTTTATAGTGGATTCCACAGTTATCACTGACATTTTTAAAAAGGTTTTGTCATCCTCAAATATGTTAGAGATGTAAGGGTAGGGGTTTTATCTGGCTTCATGAAAGAGAAACTGTGATAGCAAGAATATGAGTGTGTGTGTGTGTGCACGTGCACTCCTGCCCGAGCAAACCTGGGTCACAAGTGAGTCTCAAAGAAAAAGTAAACTCGGGAGCAGGGAGGACTGTGCAGTTGCCACAGCAGGATTCACCACCTGCGATCCTTTTCCGATGTTGACCTTGGGGTTCTAGATTTTACTACGGAAAGCTGTGTGTTTCCTCACTCTTGCCAAAGTCTTACTGCCACTAAGGAGTCTTCTTTTTAAGGAACATATATTAATATTACAAAATGCTAGTCTGTGACTCACAACCTGGAAGACTTGCCTCCTGCCCGTGGTTCTTGGTTTCCTCTTCCAAAACAGTGCTGTAACCTGCCTGGTTGGAGAAAGCTAGAATGGGAAGCAGAAGGGAATGGCCCACATGGCGGGCTCTGCTCCTTTCTGTATCTCAGAGCTCAGACCTCAGATTCCACTAGCTGGTTTGCTACTTAGTTATAAGCATTATGAAGCTTAGGAAATGTCAAAGCTAGTTGCTGCCTAAATCAGAAAACACATAAGGTAATTCATCTAAATCTAGAAGGAAAAGAGGACCCAATTTATTTCAATCTCTAACATGATAGCCTCACACTTGTGGTTCTTGGAAATAACCATTGGAAAGAGAAAGGACTCAATTCATTTGCTTTCAGTATTCTACAAGTAAGTTGCTGTTCAGTGTGCATTATGCTAAAGCCCTGTTTGAGTACATTTTATATGTTGCTGAAGGACAGAACCCTAGTTCAGGAAATGTGAGCTAGGAATAGTCTTTATTCATAATTTTAATCTTCATTATGTCATTGTTACTATTATAAAATATTTATAGAGGATTCAAAAGGTATATGACATTCTCCTAGGATGCTGAGTGGAGGGATTATGTGTATTAGCCTGTCCCTGCAGAATCACTACATTTAGAACATTTATTTATTTAACAAGTATTTATTGAGGGCCTACTGTGCCCAAAGCACTGGGTTCAGCTTGATCAAGGACACAAATAACCCCAAGAAACTACCTGTCTTAATGTCCCTTGATAAAGTTAAGTGTAGCTCCCTTTAATCTTGAATTATGTTTGCATGTTAAAGATGGCTTGCTTACCTGGCAGTCCTCAACCTTGTGAGGGAAGCTGGGTAAAGTCAAAGATTGAGCACCAGGACTGACCAAGGTGGAGAAATGATGGCTCCCTACTCGGAGGCTCTGGTTACAGACAGAGCCATTTACTGAACACTGTATTCAAAGGAGACCTGATGCGTATAACATAGTGTTGAATTTCAACAAAGAAGGGCTTAGTCCACTCTTCTCTTCCGGGCACAATTGTACAACCTGACAAAGCACAGCCAAAGGAGGGGAGGAGAATGCTGAAGGGGGATGAGGCAGACACAGGGTCTGGGGACAATGGCTTTAGTTCAGGAGTAGAACCTTCTTTGAAATTCAGCTTTGAGACTTGGAGCCAAGGCAGTTACTTATAGGATTTTTCCAAGGTTTTATTGTCCACTGTCATTCCTAGGAATGACAGGAAATATACAGAGTTCTAGAAAGCTGTTACCATTATTATTTTAACAAATAAGTTCACCCAGCTCCTTTGCATCTTTGCATTCACCTTAGGTTGGCCTAATGGGCAGTTCACTTATCTAACCAACGCACATATTGTACGTATTCACTACCTGTATGAGTCTGTGTACCTTAGGAGCGCGGTCCGCTCTGTGTTGTCCATCTTTTATGTATCTAAGAGCTCTCAGTACATTGCCTGGCTAATTGGAGCTATTTTTTATTGTGCCAGTTATTATTTTGTTATATTTTGCAAACTGAAAATAACACAAATGTTCTACAATAGGGAATGTTTGAAATCGTGATGACATAGGGAAGAATGCTAGATAGCCAGTAAAAATGCTAAGAATGTTGAATCTGCTGGTACTTATGAAGTAATTCTAAGGGGGAAAATCAAATACCAGGTAGAGTGTAAACACTGATAACAACTATGTCAAAAAATAAATGCTTGTGAACTACCAAGGATCAGGAGTGATCTTCAAAGATCGAAAGTGACTGAAATAGGTTAAGGTCTAATAAATTCTTTATCTTCAAAAGCTAATTAAAACATATATCATTGTATTAGTTATTTTATTGCTGTATAAACCAATCACCCCAAGACTTGGAAGCTTGAGACAATAAACATTTGTCATCTCACACACAGTTTCTAAGCGTCAGATTCTGGGAGCTGCTTAACTGGACGGCTCTGGCTCAGTTGCAGTCAAAATGTCCGTGAGGGCTGCTGTCATCTGAAGGCTTGTCCATGGCTGTGGGTCCACTTCCAATAAGGCTCTGACTTTTCCTTATTATGGGAACCTCTCCTCTCCACAGAGGGCCTCTCCATAGGGCTGCTTGTGACAGGCAGCTGCTTCCTCCAATGCAAGTGGTGAAAGAGAGAGAGAGAGAGAGAGAGAGAGAGAGAGAGAGAGAGAGAGAGAGAGAGAGAAGAGAGAAGAGAGAGAGAGAGAGAGAAGCCATGATAGCTGCAATGTCTTTTTTAACCTAATCTCAAAAGTGACCTACCATCACTTCTGCCATATTGTGTGGTCACATAGACCCACCCTGGGACGATGTGGCCAGAGACTAAACAAAGGACAGGGGTGAATACTCAGAGACAGGGGTCACCGGGGATCATCTTGGAGGCTGGCTACCACAATTATTAATAACAATAACATGGCTCAAAAGCATGTTTTGGTTATTAAATATACATTTCAGGTATATACTGAAATATGTTTTTCAAAAATACCCAATCCTCCTAATTATATATATTTTTAAAATAATCATATTTATTTAGTACTTTCTATGTTCCAAGCACTATGCTAAGCATTTTCCACGGACCCTCTCCTACAACTCTCACAACTCCAAAGGAGGCACTGTTAGTTGTCCATTTCACAGAGATGGGACTTGAAGCACAGAGAGGTTAAGTGACTTGCTCAAGGGCACAGTAAGGAAATCAGAATATGAACTCTGATCCGTGAAAACACATACAGCATCACTAAGCTATATGGATTCCCTCTAGTCATAGTTTTGTGAAAGAAATCCCTAACCTACCCATGCCTCACAGGGACACAACCATCATTCTAGGTAAGTGGTTCAGGATTTCCTTGCAGCCTCAGAGTAAATAAATAAAGACTAAAAATTGGAGGTTAGGTTCATGAGGTCCTTTATCATGATTAAGACAATAAGAGTTACCTGTCTTTTTTTTTTTTAATCTTGTAGGATATACTCTGGTAAGGTGCATCATATATTTTTTAAAATATCGTTTTATTGATCTGAGAGAGAGGAAGGGATAGGGAGAGATAGAAACATCAATGACGAGAATCATTAATTGGCTGCCTCCTGCATGCCCCCCACCGGGGATCCGGGGCATGTGCCCTGACTGGGAATCGAACTCCTGATTCATAGGTCAATGCTCAGCCACTGAGCCACACCAGCCAGGTAATGTGTTGTTTTTTTTAATGAACATTCTACATTTGTTGCCATGTATGTTATTTTTTAACCAGAGAAGATGTGTTAGAAATTTCTAGAAACCACAAAAACTCTAGAAACAAAAGATGCTTTTATCCTAGAAGAGAAATAAGCTAGGTCAGGACTGAAGTATTTCCATTGCCCAAGATATAGCCTGTCGCTCTGTAAAGTGACTCTATAAAACCTGAACAAATATTTACCTTCAACATTAGAAAAGGGCAGGTCAGCAAATGACATTTCATAAGGGATGAAATGAAAGCACTTCCTTCCTTTATTCCTTTATGTAGTATGTTTTGTTTCCCCAGACATAGAGGTATTGTGTGATAAAAGGTCAGCATTCAGTCTAACTTGCCCAGGTCTACCTAGAACTATTAACTGTACGCTTGGTCATTTCAGAAGGCCAGTTTACTAGTTGACAGGGTATTCAATAAAGGTCTCATTGATACTGAGTTTTTTCCTTAAACCGACTAAATATGTCAACCATAGTAATAACTGCTAAACGTTATTAGGTTAAGTGCTAGCCGCCATGACTATATTATCTCTAATACGTTCAGCCATTGTACAGGATAGATACTGCAGTTACAAAGCCCAGTGAAGTTAAGCAATTTGTGAGGCACCCACAATCAGGGCAGAGACTAAAACCAAGATTATCTGTCTGATCCCCAAATCTGGGCCAGTTTCAAGGTGCCGTCAGCCTCAGCAGTAGCCTTACCTAATTAGCTCTATATGAGTTGCAACAGCCAAATATCATGTGGAACAGATTTACAGGGAAATGTACATTGTTTATCTGAAATTCAAATGTCTTGTATTTTTATTTGCTAATTCTGGCCTCTCCAGGTGGAAGGAATCTTGGGGCTTCTTGAGGGTAGTGGCTCTCAGCCAGGGGTGCTTGGCAAAACATATACAGGTTCTACCCCCATATGCATGAAGCTTCTGAAATGGATCCAGGCCTGTGAATTTTCAAAATGTTCTATTCATTCATTAAAAATATAAATTTAATGAATAGCTACCCCGTATCAAGTGTTTTTCTATGGTTTGGAAACAGAGCAAGAAACAAAATAAAATTCTACTTTTGGGGATCTTCCCAAGTGACTCCACAACTTCAACCCTGTTTAGAAGCAATGGGTCCAGCACCCTCATTTTACAGATTGGGGGAACAAAGGCCCAGAATGGTGTCATGATCACTGATAGAGGAGGGACTAGAGATCAAGTCTCCTAACTCCTAGACCAGTATTTAAAAAGCAACAACATGCCCAAACCGTGTGGCTCAGTGGTTGAGTGGCGACCTATGAACCAGGAGGTCACGGTTCAATTCCCTGTCAGAGCACATGCCCGGGTTGTGAGCTCAATCCCCAGTGTGGGGCATGCAGGAGGCAGCCAATCAGTGATTCTCTCTCATCATTGATGTTTCTACCTCTCCATCTCCTTTCTTCTCTGAAATCAATAACAATATATTTTTTAAAACAACAACAAAACCTCTCTGCCTTCAATTTTCCAGAATACATCCCTTTTAGTATTTGATTTTCTTTAAAAGTACAATCTTTGGTTTGCAAAATATGGTGTCAGAAGCTAGGTCATTCTTAAAATAATACACTTAATACTGCTTGGGGCTCTCATTTGTAACCATAACACCAAGATTATAGTTGTCAACAGAAAACCGTAACAGAGAATCCTGACCCCAAAAGACAGTGGCAGTCATTATTGGCGCTCCATTCTTTTTTTTTTTTTTTTTAACATATTTTTATTGATTTCAGAGAGGAAGGGAGAGGCAGAGAGAGATAGAAACATCAATGATGAGAGAGAATCAGTCATCAGCTGCCTCCTGCACACCCCCCACTGGGGATCAAGCCCGCTACCCAGGCATGTGCCCTTGACCGGGATCAAACCAGCGACCCTTCAGTCCACAGGCCAAAACTCTATCCACTGAGCCAAGCCAGCTAAGGCGGTGCTCCATTCTTTACCCAGCAAGTGAGCAGCATTTTTCACATGCATTGACTCACGCATTCCCCCTACAACCCTGTCTCCTATAAAGGAGATAGAAAAGATGGTATTATAACTGCCCTTTACAGTTGAGGTAACTGAGATGAGCTCACACATCAAGTTCAATCAACTCATAAATGGCAGAAACAGGGCTCAAGTCCAGAATTTCTCTCTCCAAGTTGGAATAAAATAATCTGAGGGTGAATGACAGTTTTAGCTTCTTTCTTTTCTTCCTCCTTCAGCAGGAAAGGGCAGCAAAGGTGGGAGAAACCTGTTGCCAGTGCAGCTCTAACCTGCCCGCCTGCTGCAAAGCCTGTCTCTCCCCTGCAGCTCTGTCCTCTCCTCTCCAGCTTCACATTCCAGCCACTGGACGGGATGGTGTGAGGGCATAGTACTGATGGCGGGAAAAACTTCCATCCAAATGCACACAAGGCACTCAGGAACTGTGCCCCACTCTGCCCCCATATTTGTAGGGATTGACGGAGCATATTAACTAGTTAGTACTTCGTTTGTAGGAAGTGAGCGGACACACTGGACTGTGTTTTTGTTTTTGTTTTTTTTACAAGATGGATATGAAATCATGCAGGGCCACGGAAGAAGGAAACGGGGAAATGAGAGCTTGGGAAAATGGGGCCTAGGCTTGCTGGGGAAGATACTGACTTCTTGTCCATTTTCCTGAATTCCCAAGGCAGGCACACCCTTTCCACACGAATTAAAAAAATAAAACTGCCATAAAACAAAAAGCAAAAAGAAGAATAAAAAATAAAACTCCCGAAGCCTGTGCCGCTACCGCTTTTGGGTACAGGATGCCTTCAGCAGTGAGGGATCGCTGGGGAGAGTTTGGAAGCCAGACTCCGGCCCACCTCCATCATTTGAAGACTGAACAGACTTGCCCAGAATAAGTTGCCCATCAGTTCCACCATCTGTTCCTCCAATCCACACTCTAGCACACTCATCCCATTGATTTCCAGTTCACTCCCTTCTGCTTCAGGCTTTCAAGTGCCCTGTTGAGGACCCATTCATTTTAACAATGTGTTAGCACTTGGAACAAAGTTCTGTTGCCCCCACGATGCAAGTCAGTCTCAAGTACTAGTGCAGAACTCAGTATAGTTATTTGTTTTTCAAAGACTTTTAGCCCCACTGGCCCGCTGGGCATGGCTCAGTGGTTGAGCTTTGACCTATGAACCAGGAGGACATTGTTCAATTCACAGTCAGGGCACATGCCCCAGGGGCATGCAGGAGGCAGCAGATCAATGATTCTCTCTCATCATTGAGGTTTCTATCTCCCTCTCCCTTCCTCTCTAGAAATCAATAAAAATATATTTTAAAAAATATGCTTAAATTGACTTTTAGAGAGGAAGGGAAAGAGAGAGAAACAGCAATGTGAGAGTGAAACATCCATCAGCTGCCTCCAGCACGCCCCCTACCAGGGATGGAGCCTGCAATCCAGGCATGAGCCTTGACCTGGAATCAAACCAGCAACCTTTCAGTGCATGGGATGACCCCCCAACGAACTGAGCCACACCAGCCAGGGCTCAACATATTTATAAACCAAGAGCAGCCTTCTAAAAGGCTCTTATTTCCCACAACCCCCCTCCCCCAACCATCCTATAGACATCTATCCCCTGAATTTTCTAAAAGACCAACTCACTCTCCTACATAAAAATAATCTCACTCCCCTTTTATAAAAATGAAAGCCTTCCACAGTCCCTCTGTTGAAAAACACCCGTGTTTATTCACCTGATAATCCCTGCCCAACCACAGTTTAGGTAAGGATCAACGGAGACAATGTAGTGAAAATGCTGAAGACTATAGTGAGTTACGTTCACATAGTATTTCAGAGCTTCTGAAGCATTTACATCGCATTTCAAGGTATCAGAGAAGACAGAGTTGAGTTACTTTCAATATGTGTATATTTTGTTTCTATAAGTGAGTTGTTAAATTCCAAGCCTTTCACTTTTTTGTCAGTTGGTTGATATGCAATGTAACCTTTCGTACAAAATTATAATATTAAATATCACATACTATTTCATTACATATCAATTAAAATGAACAAGTCAGAGCACTCACCTAGCTTTTCATCACAAAGAAGGCATAAAAATAAGACTTTGGCCATATTAGTCCTTATTTGCAATATGTATTGAGAAGGGCAAAATAAAGCTGTAAAAAGCATGAGCTTATGACTCCTTGAAACTAGCGAGATGAAAACTGTTTTATGTAATTGAAGAGCCTATATAATATGGAAAATATCTGGGGTTCTTGATTACTTTCTATTTGTATCATGCATTAAAGTTCGGAAAAAAGTAGTGCCTCTGAATAAAAGACCAACGGAACTGTGCTTAAAAACTGCTGTTAGTTCATGAGAATTTAGGAGAGGCGCTAAGAGGTGGCCTCTGAAGCTGGTGTGCCTGCATCCCAATCCTGCCTCTGCTGCTCCTAGGCTGTATGACCTTGGACAAGTTACTTAATCTCTTTAGACCTCAGTTTCCTCATCTGTAAAATGGGAATAATAATAGCAGTTCCCCATAGGGTGGTTGTAAAGATTGAGTTAATGTTTACAAATTACTCAGAATAGGTCTGTCTCATATTAAACACCTTATACGAGGTAATGGCAATGATGATGATTACTACCGTAAAAAGGACTTGGCCCTGAGTGGGTCTGCCTAGGGCCGGCCAGTAGTGTGTGGGTTCTTGACTTAGTGCAGGGAAAGTTGCACAACATGGGTCCAGGTGAGTTTTAGAGGACGTTTATTAAAGCTGGGGACATGCTGGGTCCGGGTGAGGCCATGCGCCCCTGGGTCCGGGTGAAGCTGAATCCTGGGTCTGGGCGAGGCCGTGTGTCCCTGGATCCGGGTGAGGCTGGGTCCCGGGTCCGGGTGAGGCCGTGGGCCCCTGGATCCGGGTGAAGCCGTGCCCCTGGGTCCGGCCGAGACCAAACCAGAGGGAGTCGGACCTGCATTACCACCATTTGTCCACCATCCAGAGCTGAGGGGTCAGTGCCGACATGTACTCATAAGGAACTGGTGGACATTGATATTGGGTCTCAAAAGAACTGTTGGTCCAGAAAGAAACTCACTACAGACTGATTCATTTGCCTGTCAGCATAACTATTATTGCTCATCGCACATTCAATTCTTATAAGTATATCTCTAGTGACACATGATTTCGCTCATCTAGGGGAAATGATGAACAACATAGACTGATGAACAAGAACAGAACCAGAAACAAGGAGGCATCGATCGGACTATCGGGCCTCAGAGGGAGGATAGGGGAGGGTGGGGGGAGGGGGGAGAGATCAACCAAAGGTCTTGTGTGCATGCATATGAGCCTAACCAATGGTTAAGTTCAACAGGGGGTTGGGGCATCCATGGGGAGGGGTGTGGGATGGGAATGGGGGGATGAGGACAAATATGTGACACCTTAATCAATAAAGAAATTTAAAAATAAATAAATAAATAAATAAATAATAAAATAAATAAATAAATAAAGCTGGGGACATGAAACCAGGCAGGGCTGGGGAAAGGAGCCTAGGCTGGTCTGCTCGCGCTCGCTAAGAATCCAGAGAAAAGGGGACATTGGGGGGAAATGCAGGGGGAGGAGGGTTGCCTGGGATAAACTGCCACTGCCCATTGCTGCCCTGTTGTAAGCCCCATGGGGTCCCTTAGAGTTTAGGAGATGCATGCCTGTGGGGAAAGGGGTGGGGGAGGCCAGGGTGTGCTCCTGGGAGGGAGCGGCTGTGCCAGGAAGATTTGTGTTGAGGGGTTTTAAAGGCTGGGCATTTAGGGAAGGTCTCAGGGGAGTGTCTACATAGAATATTCATCATCTTTATGCTGATGGGCCAAAATGAGGTTTATTCTCTTAACGTCATCTGGCCTTGGGTGCGGTTGGCAAATGGCACTAATTGGATTTCTGTTATCTGTCACCCTGAGTAGGGTGATTCCAGCTGTTTACCCTGTGTTTGGGGAAGAAGTGCAAACCATTTACTCTGAAGTGTCCCCGTTTAGAGAAGACAGGACTTACTAACTGGCTGCCAATTGCTGTTTAACTATCTGTCTCAGTTTCCCTATTCTGCTTGTCCTAGCTTACTGGCCTGTCTCAATGATGATGATGACGATGGCGATGGGGATGATGATTTGAGGGAGAAAGACAGGATCAAATTCTGGGTTACACAGAGCAGAGGACTTCTTCAGAGTCTGCTGTGTATCCTGGGAAAGCAGTTTACCTAGCAGGACCGGACCCACATTTGTGAAAATGCTCTATGGTCCTGTGTAAAACAATTCTATAATCACTACAGACTGGAGAAGGGCCCTTCTCTCTCAATATTCAATTGATAAGGGTTTCAGCTAGTCATCAGAGTCATTAGAGTCTGAATTGATTCCTGATGCAAGAGATGGAAAGCCCCAAGTCAGACTGGCTTAAGGTAAAAGGGAACTTGGCTCCTGTAACTGAAAAGTCAGGAGAAGCACTGGCTTCAGGTTGGGCTCGATCAGAGTCTCAACCAGTGACGTCAGGACGCAGTGTTTCTCCATCTCTTAGATCTTCCTTCTGAGGTGACTGCTTCATTCTCCGGTTCTACATGAAGGTCCCTAGTAGCTCCAGACTCTTGTCATCATTACTGAAAACAGACCCGGTCAGAAGGAATGTGGGACTCCCTCCCAACTCCTCAGCTCAAGTCTCCTAGTCTCCACAAATGGGCCTGAGAGATCTTTTAGGGGTTGTGGAGATGTTCTAACACCAGATTGTTGGGATGATTACTCTGTAAATATACTAAAAAAAATAAAAATAAAAAATCCCTGAATTGTAAAATTCAAAAGGGTGTTTTTATGGTATATAAGTTATACCCCAATAAAGCCCTTAAAAACAGATCTTCCTTGTATCTCTTTGGCTGATAGGGTCACATGCCCATTTTTGAACCTCTCACTGGGTCAGAGAAATGTGCTGCTCAGAGTGGCCAGGCCACGTGCACACCCTGGAGACGTGGACAAAGTCAGTTTCAGCCAAAGCACAGGATCTGAGAGGGGGAGAGGGTGGTTTGCTGGTTGAAAATTGGGTTAACGGATTTTGCTTCCTAAATACCCAAAGACCAAAGCTGACCCAGAACTAGTCCAGCCTTCCAGGGCCTCGCTGCGCTAAAACTTGGACCTGCCGTGGGCCAAAACACTCACATACCTGCCTGGTGAAGCCTACCTTTTGTTTTGCTTGACTTCTCCATGGCAAATGCCAAGTAGAATGAATCACGTGCAGGATTCTTATTCTTGGAAACATTGCCAGTAGCCGTCTACAGATAAATCAGAAAGTCCTCCCCTGGCTCAACACTCATTATTTTCTGTGGTGTTGACTGGGCTTGGGCGCTGCCCAGGGCTCACCGGGGCCCGCTGCGGGATAGAGCGAGGGGAGGAGTCCTGTGTCACCTCTCTGTGCCCCGCCAAGCAAGCCAGCAGCCCCGTGGTCCCTGAGAATGAGCCAGAAACAAATCCTCTGCCTTTATTTTTTTTGTCATTTTACACCCTTTATCTCACCTCTCACTATCTCTTGCAAACTTGATTCTCAATGCTTGTGACTGTGGGGCCAAAGGAGGGATGAGGTAATGGATTAGAATGAGCTGTATAGCTCGCATTTTAACTGGTTTTCCAGGGCACAGGGAGAGACAGTGCTCGAGGCTCCTCTTACTTGACTGAAGAATGGCAAAATCGAACAAAAGCGGACACATCCGGAGGGCTGAGAGTAGAGGCACTGTGCTGAGCGCTCTATATCCGTTGTTCTTTTAGTCCTCACAGCAACCTCCAAAGGTGGATCCTCTCATCCACATTTCACATGTGAGCAAGCTGGCTCGGGATGTAAATGACGGCAGCACAGCCAGTCTGAGGAGCAGCTGGGCTTGGAGTGGGGGCTGCCTGTCTGTAAGGCGGAACTTTTTAAAAATATATATTTTATTGACTTTTTACAGAGGGGAAGGGAGAGGGATAGAGAGCTAGAAACATCGATGAGAGAGAAATATTGATCAGCTGCCTCCTGCACACCCCCTACTGTGGATGTGCCCACAACCGAGGTACATGCCCTTGACCGGAATCGAACCCGGGACCTTTCAGTCCACAGGCCGATGCTGTATCCACTGAGCCAAACCTGTCAGGGCTGTAAGGCGGAACTTTTAACCACTAGCTGCCCTTCTGCTTCTAACAAGTCTGGGTGTGGTCTGCAGGCCCCTTCGCTGTCAAGGCCCGGGTCCTGGAACCCTTGGCTCCTCTCAGAGCTCACCTGGGGCAGGAGCCATGAGGAGCCACTGACCTGGTTCTGCGAGGCTGATGCTGCGGCTCCTGGGACCACAGACAGACACCCGGCCTGCTGCAGAGGGGCACAGAAGGGTCTGTTTGGCCAGCACCATATTGTTAGGGGTAGCTCCTCTCATTTGTAATAAACTTGAGAGCCCTTCATGGGGCATCCTCTCTCCACTTCACTCCTGATTTCCACACTCCTTAGAGCATTTGCCCAGTTATTTCACACCTGTCTGTGAGCTGTCTGACACTCTAAAGCCTTTGCCTTTACATCTCTCAAAGAGCTAGCAAGTTCCCAGGAGGGCCTGCCCAGCCCCCTTTCCTGCCCTGTGGTGTCAGAAGGCCTGAGTGGAAAATAGGAAGAATGCATGTTCTCCTGTAACCAATGGTGTGTCTGCAGGAGAAACTAAAAACTTCAGTCTCATTATGGATCAATGAGGCTGTTAGGGGCAGGACCATTTCCCCTCCCTCTACCCTAAGCCTCACATCAGCCCTATACAGCGCTCACTTCTGTGATTCCTATTTGACAGGTGAGAAAGTGGAGGCTCGCCCAGGTGCTGTAACTGGCCTTTATGAAATTAGGTCCCAAGCCCTGGCTCTCCACCACTACTCACCGCCTGTGCTTTCAACCCTGCTCTGCCCAACAGGATCGCCTGGGGAGATGTTAGAGGATACAGGGTCTGATTCAAATCCAAACCAAGTCCATCTGAGTCTCCAGGGGCTGGAGGTGAGGCATCCGTGGTGGCTGAATATTTTTTAAGTGCCCAGGTGACTCGAATGTCCTCAGGATGTGGCTTGAAGAGCAGGTGTTACAAATTTATATGCATTTGGGTGGTTTTTTTTGGGAGGAGGGCGGGGATGCTTACATTCAGTGATAGGCCAGCAGACGCCCTGAGCCCTGGAGAGTGTGGTTTACACACTCACAGGGATGGTGCAGTAACAGGAGGTAGTATTGTGTAATGGTTAATGGTTGACGAAGACTTGGGTTTGAATCTGTACCCCTCACCGATGTATGACTTTGGGCACCTCTGAGCCTCTGTTTATTCATCACGAAAGAGGGAAAAATAATGGGCCCCACCTCAGAGGCTGTTGTGAGGAGGCAAGCGAGGGCATGCAGGTGCTGAGCTCAGCACAGAGTCCGGCACCTTGTGAGCCGTGAGTCACACTGTTAGCTGCTGATGGCAATTACCACACCACTAAGTGCATGCTACAGACACCAGGTAGTTTCAAAGACCAGTTCAAATTCTGAAAATGGTTTCTGCCTCCTCACTTCTGCTCATCAAGATTGTAGAATGAGTCTCTTCCCTTGAAAATGGAATCCATTTGTGTTTAGCCGCAGGATAAATGTCCTGGAGGCGGCCGAGGTGCAGCCTGTGGATGAGCCTGCAAACAGGTAGTAGTGTTGGGTGTGGAGCAGGCCACAGAAGGGGAGCTCTGAGGCTCTGGCTGCAGGGGTGGGGCCCCGCTCGGGGACCTGGGGCTCTGGGGGAAGGGAAGGGGAAGGCTGGAGGCTGAGGGGGAGCAGGACCCAGGCTCAGAATGAACAGGGGACGGGAAGCCAGCGTTCGGGCCTGGGAAAAAGTTGGGGGGTCTTCCACAAGGATCCAGGGACCTTCCCGCTTCCCACCTACCTTCTGGCCTTTTGTTTTTTTTAACTGTTCTCACCACCTCATAACGCTACTCTCCATTTATCTTAACGTTGTTAATCCTTTTAAGCCTAAATCAATGTTAACTTTTCTGTGGCTCTTTGTGGGCCAATCGAAATGTAGGTTCGAAGTGTTTCCTCAGGTGATGGGATTTTGCCCAACATTGTTAGTTGTATGAGCATATCTTGTTTAAAAATAGTTTTGAGTTCCTAGAGGATAGAGATCACATTTTATACTTCTGGGCCGGCCCGCCTCTCCTACCACAAAGGTTAACACAAGTGTTTGGCTCTTAATAGATAAAAAGTGCATCATTTCCACGTGCAAGTCAAAAAAGTGGCAAATGTCCTCTTGATCCACAGGCCACATCCGGCAAAGATGTTTTATTTGGCCAGGTCAGGCCTTTTTTATTTTTATTTTTTTTTAATATTAAGTTTGGGTGTGCCTGTGCAGTCCTCCACCATTTAATCCATTTCCGAATGCCTTAACATTTCACACAATTTATCTGCCTGACCCCTAAAGGCATTTGAGTCTGCAAACCCTAATTTTTAAAAAATATGTATTTTTATTGATTTCAGAGAGGAAGGGAGAGGGAGAGAGAGAGAGAAACATCAATGATGCGAGAGAATCATTGACCGGCTGCCTCCTGCTTGCCCGCTACTGGGGATCGAGCCCGCAACCCTGGGCACGTGCCCTTTACCGGAATCGAACCTGAGACTCTTCAGTCCACAGGCCGAAGCTCTATCCATTGAACCAAACCAGCTAGGGCAGCAAACCCTAATTTTATTCTTTTTGTTTGTTTGTTTTTTGTTTATTTGTTAGTTAATCCTCATCCGAGGATATTTTTCATTGGTTTCTAGAGAGAATGGAAGGGAGGGGGAGAGACAGAGAAAGAGAAACATCAATGTGACAGAGACACCTTGATTGGCTGCTTCCTGCTTGAACCCCAACCAGGGCCAGTGATCGAGCCTGCAACTGAGGTACGTGCCCTGGACAGGAATTGAACTCGGGACCCTTTAGTCTGAGGGCCAACGCTCAATCCACTGAGCTAAACCGGCTAGGTCAGTGAGCCCTAATTTGAGTCCCGCTCCCCAAATTCTTGGATCTTCCCCACAACATCTCTAATACATGGCTCTCTTGCCTGTGCTTCCAGAGGCAGGAAGCTTATGAGGAATAAAGAATGAATGAAGAAATAAAACGGAGTCACTATAGTTAAGCTGCTAAATTACTAAACTTAAGTTGGCTGAGTCATGAGGAAATGATTCTATTCTTTCTTAAATAGCTTGGGAATATATGTATATACACATTCTATAGATAACCCTCTGATTACTCCCTGAAGGAGACTTAGGAAAGAATGTTCATGTGTCCAGACCGCCTGACATCCATTAGCCAAGCTCCTGCACATCTGGAAGACTATCATCTGAGACCAATCCAGAGGCTACGCATGATCCTTCTCAAGAATGTACTTTTTACTCTGAGAACTCTCAGCTTTTCTCTCTGGTTTGGATCACTCTGGATATTGCTTAGCTGTGCTTATGATTTGCAAACCCCACACCCCTTAATAAATCTTTGCTATTTATTTCTAGCCAGAGCCTCCTGACTCTTTGTGTCAGTTGGTAGGAAGTTTGTTCCATTGGTGGAAAGCTTCAACTATAAAGAGTTCTTCCTGAATGAAAATCATAACTTAGAGCCAGCAGCTGAAATTAACCTATTACAAATTAACTACTTTAAATCTTTTTGGTAGCTCACTACTTCCTGCTGAGTACTTTTCCTATTCCCAAGCATTCCAACACGAGATTGAGTTAGCCTATTGGGTACATTTTCCAACCTGTTCTTTAGGAAGAAGACAGGAAACTTAGAACCACATTTGACTTTGTCCTGCAACTACGGTCATCTGAAAGTGACCTTAGCAAATATTCTTTTTCACTCTTGTAGAATAGTGCCTGCATGTATGTACCCAATCTTTTGTACTTAAGATTGAACTTTCTCAGTCAGCTTGGGATAATCTTATGTCTGTCTAGCTCATCGGATTCTGGGTGAGTTGAGAGTGCTAGGCTGCCAGTACCCCCAGAAGGCTGCAATTTGAGGCTATGATAGATCTAAGTAGATGTTATCTCATATCGCCCCATTAAGCCTAGACATTTTCACAGGTTTATGCTGTACAGAAGTTAGCTTGTGCCTGAATGCACAGGAATGCAAGCCCAGCAATTATTTACCAGATGGAATGTGTTTTTTTGTGTTCCTCTCTGTCTTAAGGGAACTCTTTCAAAGCTTTTGGTCCTAGTTTTGACGGAGTGGATTGTAGACCTGTTATAACCTGATGAGTGGTGGTGGTGGGGGGAGAATTCCATATTTTTCTGTTTTCAGGAAAAATAATCTCTATGTGAAGAGCCATCTGGAGAACTGGGTGTATTATAAATCATTGTTAACACCAACTATACTCAATGGAAGCCCAGTTATTTTCTTGCAAGTAGAGACAGGAGAATACAGTATTGGCTTCTGAAAACAATGTTGTCGTGAACTTCCTTGTGGGAGAGCCAGAGGTCAGAAAGACCCCAGGCTGTTCCTCTGAGAAGAAAGGAGCTGCTATTGTGGGGGAAATGAAAAGCCATTTGGATTTTTCTCTTCTCCTTCATCTGAAGCCCCCACAAAAATCTAATGTTTTTATCCTATGCAGCTTTTCTTATATGCTTTTAGAACTATTTGTAGTAATCTACTGATCTTAATTAAGGTGCACATTTTCAAGTCAATGTCACTAAATCACCTTAAGTGGGCCGTCTAACTCCCTTAGCCTCTCCCGTCCCATTTGGCAATATGGCTAATGGAAATGTGCCTAATGTGGCTAACCTCCTGACCCAGAGGTAATCAATACATATCAATTCCCTCCTCTTGTAAGAAATCCCAAAGAAGAGTAAGTCTACGTGCAAGTTATTTTAAATAGCATAATTTCAAATAGCAACATAATCAGATAAAATCTAAATGTTAAACAATAAGCTGTTTAAATCAGATATGTGTTGTAGATATTACCCTTCTTCTATTAACACATCCCTGTTTCCCCCTTTTCCCCATTAAATAAGTGAAAAATCAACTCAGAAAGAGCCACTGTATCCCTTCTTTGTCATCACAGAGATTGGTCCAGGATGGACACATGAGCCAATCCAGGTCAAAGGCCTTTCCCTAGATTTTCTGTTGAAAATACATTGTCTTCCCTTTCTGGTGGAGAGTTGCATAATTGACCCCACATTTGCAGGTGGCACAGCCCCCATTGTGTGGAGAATTCTAGGAGAATGAGTAATGAAGAACTCTGGTGACATCAAGCCCCTGGCTCCCAATACTTAGGACCCCAGGGAAGCGTGGTTCTGATAGTTCCCTGAGCAATCCCAGTATTTTCCCATTGAATTCCTCTTTCCCTAGGGTAGTTGGAGTTGGCTTTATGTTAGTTGCAGCTGCAAGAGTTTAGACTGACGACTTATGCAGCCATTAACATTGATACTTAGGAAGATTACATAGCAGCAAGAAAAAGTGATTTTGATGAATTTTACAAATAGCACCATATAAAATTATGCAGCTATGTAAAATAATCATGCATATGCAAAACAAGTGGAGAAGACATACCTTAAAGGTGTAATGGATATTTAGCGTGGTAAGTTACAGGTGATTCACCCCCCTCTTCATATAATGGGGTCAAAAACTTATCCAACTACATTCACTGTGCAAGGTAAATGTGGCTTGTTTCCTGCAAATGACCAATCCTCATTGGCTTCCACCACATTGACCATTATTAACCGTATTTTACTCTCTTTTGTTAGAAAAGTTTTGTTTTAAAGAGTTATTTTGTATTTTGTTTTAAGGCAACTGGCTAGTCTTGCATTGCTTCCTGCCCTTTTTCCAAGATGATGCCTTGGTGTATTGTGGTGACGGGTATGTGACCTTGTGGTAGCAGGAGAGATTGAGTTTTAGATTTGCACTTATGATCAGGGTTGGTGTCATAGACTGAATGCTTGTGTCCCCACAACTCACACATTGAAGCCTGAACCCCCATTGTGATGGTGTTTTGAGATGGGGTCTTTGGGAGGTAATTAGGGTAGATGTGGTCATGCGGGTGGGCTAATCCCAAAAATAATGGGATTAGTGGCCTTTTGAGAAGGTGTGTCATAGACGGTTTGGTTCAGTGGATAGAGCATTGGCCCGAAGGCTGAAGGGTCCACGGGTTTGATCTGGTCAAGGGCACGTGCCTCAGTTGCAGGCTCCATACCTGGCCCTGGTCAGGGTGCAGTGTAGGAAGCAACCAATCGATGTGTCTCTCTCATGTCGATGTTTCTCTCTGTGTGTCTTTCCTTTTCCCTTCCACTTTCTCTAAAAATCAATGGAAACATATCCTTCGGTGAGGATTAAAAGGAGGAGGAGGAGGAGGAGGAGGAGGAGGAGGAGGAGGAGGAGGAGGAGGAGGAGGAAGAAGAAGAAGAAGAAGAAGAAGAAGAAGAAGAAGAAGAAGAAGAAGAAGAAGAAGAAGAAGAGGAGAGGTGCTACTCTTTCTCTGCATGCACACACCCAGGAAATCCATGGGAGCACACAAGCAGTTGGCCATGTACAAGCCAGAGACAGAGCTCTCACCAGGAACGGCATCATCTGGTACCTTGGTAGACTTCCCAGCCTCCAGAACTTTAATGTCTGTTGTGTAAGCCACCCAGGCTATGGTATTTTGTCCATCTCCTCTGTGCTGTGGAATGTCACTATTTTGCTTAAGGCTGACTTAGCATTTAACCTTGATCTCATGGCTGACCTGGTGTGATGAGTTCACGACCCACAGGCAGACAGACAGGCACCTTCCTACACACTCACTCACCCGTTGATGACACTCAAGAAGGCTCAGTAAAAAAATTCTAATATAAATAAAAAGTCTTTTTCTGTTAGATGCCATCAACATAGGGACAGATGTTTCAGCTTCTTAATGAACTCTGGCTTACTCTAATGTTGAAATCAACTCTTGTTCCTTCTTGGGGCAAGATCATTGCCTGGACACATTCCCAGGTGACCATGGATGCCGGAGGTTTGCCGGAGGATTATACACGTATAAATAAGTGGTGACTACCCCTCGCTAACCACATCAAATTTTCTTAATATCATCCCTACCAGAAAACCAGAGAATGCCTCATTGTAGGGCACTTCTAGGTCACCCAGGATCACAGGAATGATGGGAGAGAATGATGGCACTGTGCTGTGATGGTCCCCCGTCAGGGGTCTTGCCCATGGTGATCACTGCCCTGTCTGACATTTCAGCTATGGGATTTGTGAGGAAACTAGAGGCAAGGTTGCATCAGATCCCCACCCAACGACGGTGGGGCCCAAGCCCCTTCCCTGGATCTTCCTCTGTTTCATTGCAGGGATATTATATGGGTCTTGGAATCAGTCAGACTCAGGTTCAAATTCTGCCTCTGCCTCTTACTATCCGTGGAGCAGTGGGGCCAGTCCCTCGCCCACAGAACTGCAGTGGCCTCTCCTGTAAATGGAAACCACAGCCGGGTTGTGGTGAGGATCAGGTGAGCCGGCACAGGCAGAGCACCATCATGAGTGTGGAGTACAGCGGCTGTGCAGTCACTGAATTCTGCCCTCCTGCTCCAGTCAACTATGGCTGGATACAACCTATTCCGAGTAAGTGGCCCTAAGGACTATTCCATTTGCCATGAGAGCTTTAGTGAGCTTCACCTGAATACCAACCAGGTGTTTGCTCATGGTTCTGCACCTGAGTAGGGCTCAGCTGAGTGGTGTTTCTGCTGGCCTCCCCTGGAGTCATTCCTGCACTCATGCCTCTCACGAGGAGGCTTCGTTGGGGTAAGAGATCCAGGATGCCTTTACTCCCATGCCAAGCATCTAGACCGGGATGGCTGGAAAGCAGAACCTGGCCTGGATCCCTCATTTTCCACCAGGTCACTCCATCAGGGTGGCCAGCAGGGCCAGCTTCGCAGCTGTGCAACATGTGCAATCACACAGGGCCCTACACCCAGAACAGCCCTGCCTGGTTTAATATTCTGTGGCCACCGCTTTGAAATCCTTAATAAGTTTGAAACAAGGCACCCTGCGTTTTCATTTAACACTGGGTCCTGCAAATTATAAAGCCAGTCCTGGCAGTCAGATCTCTTTCTACAATGGCTCAGAGCTCCAAAAAGGTGAAAAAAAGAAGTTGGCAAGCTTCTTAAGACCTAGACAAGAACTCCCACAGTATCACTTCACTGCACTCTGTGGGCCAAAGCAAATCACAGGGCCATTCGGATTCAAGGAAAGTCTGTATGGCGATCCGCCTCACTTCCATTTCCTGTTTTCTGCATTCCCACAAGCAATCAGGTCCCCTGATTGCAGTACTAAGAA